>NC_089268.1:49796418-50129275 GCF_963930625.1 Muntiacus reevesi
AGACGAGAGAACACCAAAGACAAGCAGAGGACCCCGGGGCCACCAGAGGCAGAAAGCAGACCTCCTCCAGACCGACGACCACCTCCTCAACAGTAACGCGGAAGCCAGAGGACACGGGAGTAACAGCTTCAAGATGCTTAAGGAATACTCAAGGAGCTCATTTTTTTTCTGAATAAAAATGAGGGCAAAATAAAGACGTTTCCAGGTAATCAGAAAACCAGAGACTTTCCCACCAACAACCCCTCACTTGAGAAATCTCTGAAGGATATACTTGAGAAAGGGGGCAGGAAAAAAAAAAAAAACCCAAGTGAATGTCCTGAGATAAGACTGATAATCAGAGAAACTGGCAAAGATTCGGGTGAAGCTAAAGAAACGCTGTCTGCACGGCGCAGCAAGGCTCTGCCCGGCGAGGTTCTGTGCACACAGGGCGCTGAGCACTGCAGGGAACAGCATGAGTGCCGGGCTGGATCAGCGCTACAGCACCTGAGGCCGTGCACCATCAGAAGTGGAGCTAAGATACCAACCGCAGGCCTCGTGGAAATCCCAAGAAGAGTCACGTACAGACTACCAACAGTATGCAACCTCACACCTGGTCATGAGGTCTGAGCGTCGCTGCACCACAGGCTCTGGCTGAAGCAGAGCAGAGTCAGGCAAAACAAATGATGTCAAAGTGGTCAGTAAGTGGTGTGAAACCCCAGTTTTGGCTCAAAGGTCTCAAGAACAAGTTTGACTCTTTTTGGGGAGTCCGAGATCCCTCTGAGAAACAGAAAAAAGTTGCTGATCCTCTTCCCCAGAAAAACACTTAGGACTTGAACAAATTTTCACACCAAAGCAAAAGACATGGGTCCTCCCAGGCCTTGACCAGCTTAAAAAGCTGGAGAGAGCTAAGTCTGTGTGGGAAACAGTAAAGTTAGACGTTCTCCCCATCCCAGACTTAAAACCATATATGCCAATGAGGGGCTGGGCATCAAGTCTGGGGAGGAAGAATCCGGAGCTAAGTCACTCCTTTAATTCACTCTATCCTTAAACATAATCCAACAATCAGTGTAACTACTGCAAAATCTGAACTGTGGGAAATAATGACCAGAAAAGAATCCTTAAAGACAGTCCACACCAATCTTACAACCTGGTGGACAAGTACACCAAATGACAAAGACAGAAAAACAAGACCTTCCAGAAACAGTCCTTAACCTCACGACTGAGTGTTTTTAATGCTCTCTTCCAGGAATGACTCGGTTAACCAGGGGCAGCAACAGTCAAAGAGCCTGGATATGCAAAGGCATATCCCGACCCCTCCGTGTTGTCAAAACAGGCCGGTGCAGTCCGGAAGTTCCCAAATCCACCCTTAAGAAACAAGGTGTGTAAAGCAGCGATTCTGGTCTCCATCCAAACGCAGCAAATTACAAACCTAGGGTTTGGGACCCAGAATCTGCATTTTAATAGGACCCACAACAATGCTGTGTGCCTACACACATGCAATATACAAATGAAGACCCCTTACAAAAACTCAACTCAGACCCGGCTTTATGTAGCTCAGACACTTAAAACTTCATGAAGCATTTCCTACATATCATGAAAATATGTTTGGGGGTTAAAATCATCATAGAGCACGAGACATCTTTGGTATCACAGCAAGAACAGAAAAATTTAAGTACACAGGAGCTGGAAGCAAATTCAAAGGAAACGCATAGATGTCTCCATCCTCCTGACCAGGTAAATGCAGAAATACCCTCAGCCAATTCACGTTTAACAGACTGCATTAATTTTCAAAACACACACGTGACTCGACTATCACACAATCAATTCCAGCAAATAACTCTATTTTATTGTTTTTCAGTTGGAGGATAATTGATTTACAATGTCATGCTGGCTTCTGCCCTACAACAACGTGATGCAGCATGTCCCTTCTCTCCCACCTCTAACCCCATCCCACCCCTCACGCCATCCCACCTCTCTAGGCTGACACGGACCAAGGGCCGAGTTCCCCGTGTTGCAGAGCAAATTCCCACGAGCTGTTTTACATACGGTGGTGTGTATGTTTCCAAGCTACTCTCAGTTCATCCCACCCCCTCTTGCCCCCACTGTGTCCACAAGTGTGTTCTGTCTGCGTCTCTGCTCTGCCCTGCAGAGAGCCCCCTCAGTACCGTTTCCCTAAACTTCGTGTATGTATGTTTAATATATGACACCTGTTTTTCTCTAACTTACTTCACTGTGCAAAACAGGCTCTAGGTTCTCTCCTTATTTCAGGGGATCTCAATCATAAGAGTCAACAAACCACACACTACAGATGCTGGCTCATCTTGACCAACATTCATGGAAGGTCTCTTGACGTTTGTGACTTCCATCCGACCTACACAGACAATCTGATTGATAACTGTGCTTCTAGTCCATGTATGGAAAAGTCTTGCAATGCACAGGAGAGAGGTTACAATCTTCTCCCAAAGGGAGGAGAAAGACTCCAATCACTTTAAACTCTCCCCCAAATCCTGATTATCATTCCAAACTAATTAACCTGAAAATATGTTTTATAAGCAGATGTAATTTCATTCTTAAAAGTTTACTTCCATTTTTGACTGCCTGAAACACGTGTGTGTTGGATAAATGTTTTCTCAGAAGGCCAAGACCAGATAACTGAAGTCTTTCTGAAATTTAAATTAGCTATTACACTAGTTCTCAGGGGGAAAAAAGCCACACCCAATGAGACAAAGAATGATCAAGATAAAAGAATACTGTTTCCATTGTTTTCGATTCTTCGCTCAGCCCACAAGAACTCAATCTGATGGTTATTTGACCACTAGATATATTAAGATCCTCGAGTTCACAGTTTTCTTTGGTGATAAAATCAATTCACTTGACACTTTGAAATCTCAAAGCAAAGAAAGTCTGCTTTCAGGGTGTTGAGCGTGCGATGGTTCTTTTTTTAAAGAATGGAAGAAGATAAAGATGTTTCATGGAGTAGCGTTACCAACTGCTCTGAGATGCTACCGTGACTCAGGCTTCACTCTTCTCGGGAGCCGTGGTCTCATTCCCATTTCACAGATGAGGGCATTTGGGGGAGATTCGGCTACTTAAGATATACAGCTCTTCCCTTCCTGACCCAGAAGGGAAGACTGGAACCCACACTCTGGCTCTAAGCCTAGTGCTGGGATTGGGGTTAGAAGCCCTTTAACTGCTCCACGCCCCACGCTCCATGCTCCCCAGCCCCGTGCAAACCTCGCCTCCAGAACAGCTAACCATCGAAAACTGAGGTCAGCAAACTAAGACCCACAGGACTGATCGAGCCCACTGCCTGTTTTGTAGAATCCATAGGCTAAGATTATATTTTTTTTCACATTTCCAAGTGATTCTTTTTTTTTAAAAGGAAGACAATTACACAACATGTAAAAATTATATGAAATTTGAGTTCTACCACCCAGGAAAAGCTTTCCTGGAGCCTGGCCTGTGGATGCTTCTGAGCAACAGCACCAGGGCTGAGCGGTGGTAACAACCAGCCCCGGCCTGCAAGGTCTCCAGTATTAACAACTGTGGTCCTCGAAGCAAAGTGTGTGGCTGCGGCTGCTAAGTCGCTTCAGTCTGTGCAAAGCCACAGACGACAGTCCATCAGGCTCTGCTGTCCCTGGGGTTCTCCAGGCAAGAACACTGGAGTGGGTTGCCATTTCCTTCTCCAACACATTAAAGTGAAAAGTGACAGTGAGTGGCTCAGTGGTGTCCGACTCTCAGAGACCCCATGGACTGCAGCCCACCAGGCTCCTCCGTCCATGGGATTTTCCAGGCAGGAGGACTGGAGGGGGCACCACTGCCTTCTCTGAAAGTGTGTGGATCCCTGACCTAAAGGACACTTAAGTTCTTATGTACACTATAAACACCGTAGGATGGGTAAATGTAGAAAAATCTGTCTCCCCTGATCCTAGCTGCTGGAGACGCAGGAGGTAAATAGATCTGTCCCTCAACCAACAACAGCTCTTCAATGCTCAGAAAGGCTGATGCTGCTTCCATCTTTCTAGGCTCTCTCTCTTTTGTATTCCCGAGGCACAGCTACCATCACCCCTTCACCACTGACCAAGGACCTATCACTTCAGACCAGAAACCGTGCTAAGCATCAGAGATCTCATTTCTTTTCAGGTGAGAAAACAAAAGTTAAGGAACTCACCCAAGTTCAAGAGGCCTTGTTCTTACCACCCCAAGTTACTTCAAAATGCAAGACTCTGAACTTCTTTGCCAACATATCCCTGTGGAATTGTGGAGGGGGAGCCCAAACAAGAAACTTCTACTTCGATTTAAGCAGAACTGGACAAGACCAGGCAACTGGTGCCCTAGGAACTGGTTACTAACGTAGCCTGGCGCTTCCCACTCCATTCCCCTCCCCACCTGACAAGCAGCCAGGCAGATGCAGTGTTTACTTCACACAACTGCCTCACAAGGAATATCGCCTTGATTAAACCAGGACAACTCTATACCTTTGGAAACAAAACCAGACCTCAGAGAGGCACCTTAGATCAGTTAAAACACAATAACAACCATCTTCTTCTGAGCGCTCTCTCTGGAAACCGTGGGTCTGCTTTACATGTTTTTTTTTCATTTAAACTTCACATCTCTATGAGGGAAGCTTTGATTCCAATTTTACAGATGAGGACACTGAGCTTTCAAGGTTAATTTGCTCAAGGTGATGTCAAAAACTAGGTTTTCTGACTCCAAATCCAGGCTCTCAATCGCTACGCAGGACTTTCAGATAAACTTGCAATCCTAATATAGACACGGTGCTGCCTACAAGTAAAGGAGAAGTGAGAAAACTCACTTGGAAAGACGCTGACCACAGGATCGACTGTCACCTCAACTGGACCCCCTGCAACACTTTTCCCTAAAATCAGAACTCCGAATGACCAGCTCCGCTGTGCAGGTGGGTTGTTCCTCTGCGATGTTCTTCGTTCTCCCGAGAGAAGCTCTTGGGAGGTACAAACCATCCCCATCCCCATCCCTCCCTGGCTCCCCATGGAACCTCCACGGGGCAGGCATTCAACGACATGCTCTATGAACGCAAGCTCTGCACAGAAGGTGACTTATAAATGAACGCTGCCACCAGAGCAGAAAACCTGAAGATACAGAATAAGCGAAGAACTAAACCTGGTTCATAATGCACTAGTGCTCAAAGTGCTGTCTTCAGAATAATTTGTGACACGAGATACAACTCACGTACAAGGTGCTACCCTCACCCAAACACTAAGGGGACAAGGGACCCGACTGCATATTTATAACCTCACAAATGAAGAAAGCGTGAACACTCAGGCCTAAAATCTTCACCAACAGTCTAATGTAGAAACCAAAATCCCTCCTGTCCTTGTGCTATGTACTTTCCCAACTGTATGTCTCAGCCTCTAATTCCTGGTCTTTCCCAAACACCACTTTCTTTCTTAGAAAGAATGAAAGCTTGAGAACAGGAGACTTTTTTCTTTTTTCCCCTTTAGTACCCTAAATGGGGCTTCCCAAGTGGCTCGGGGTAAAGACTCCTCCTGGGAGTGCAGGAGACTCTAGTTCAGTTCCTAGGTTGGGAAGGTCCCCTGGAGATTGAGGAAATGGCCACCCACTCCACTATTCTGGCCTGGAGAATCCCATGGACTGAGGAGCCTGGTCTGGCTCCTGTCCAAGGGGTCGCAAAAAGTGGGACACGACTGAGTAGGCACGCACACCCAAATGACCCAAGACAGTTAGTTATCTTGAATACACGAGGGGACAGCCAATGTGTAAAGAACTTGAGCAGAATGGCACACCTTCAGTGCCAGCTAAGGTACACTGACCACGTACAATGTCGGGCAGACCACGGATTCTACGGAAGGCAGCCTCCTCCTGGGAACTTTCGCACAAAAAGTTGCTAGAAGGCCACCACGGATGGCACCCCACAGCCGCACGCTGTGCCAAGGGCGGTAACGCAGCGGCAGGAGAGGACACCTCGGAAGGCTCGGCCGGTTCTTATTAAGGGATCGCGGGGGGCCAGAGGGGCTCTACGCGTTACAGACGCTTCCCTACGTCCCTAAACACCCAGGTCCCTAAACGCACCGGAGGTGACCCCACCGAGTAGCCACAAGTGCAGTCTCTTACGAAGCTGTATTTACAAACACGCACCCGAAAGCACAGAGTGCTCTCCAAGCGTCGGCACTCCCCAGGAAGTCGACTTTGCAACGCGTCAAGAAGTTACATCGGGGCGCACAAGACACGCCTGGAGATCCAAGCCGACAACCGCACCGCTCCAAGTCGACGCTGGCAAACCCGTGGCCCAGAACTCGCGGTTCCGACGGGGGCCCCCTTCTCGAAGCTCGCACCGCCGCGGCGCAAAAATGAATGACGGTTGGATCCGCGTTAGGTTTAAATTTCCTGGCTCCGGCCACAATGCCAAACCTAATTAGAGCATGCGGTCAACGCTCGGCCCTCTCGGCGCGGTGTCGGGCAGCGCTCGGGCCGGCGACAGAGTCGGGAGACAGTCGCACTCGTCCCCGCACCCCCCGCCCCCCAACCCCGCAGGCGAAAGCCCCCCCGCCCCGCAGCGCTCCGCCCCGCGCCCCCGCGCCCCGCCGCCGGCACTCCGGCCCCGTCCGCGCTCCGGCCCGCAAACTCGGGCGCGCGCGCTTCCGTCCAGCAACCCGCGACCGGGGCGGGGGCCGGGGGAGGGGAGCTACCTCGTACAGCTCCTCGGAGGCCATGGCGGGCGGCGGGGCGCGCGGCGCGGGGCAGGGCCGGCGAGGCGCCGCGCCGCCGGCGGCCCACACTTTGTTCCAGTCGGGTCCCTGCGTGGCCTGCGCTTCCTGCTCCGCGAGGCGCCGGGCGGGTGGGCGCTCACTCCTGCCGCTGCGGGCCGCCGGCCGGGTCGGTGCGCAGGAGCAGCTGCGCAACGCGCCCTCCGCGCCGCGCTCACTCCGCGGCGGGCCGGCTGGGGCTCGGGCTCATCGCGCCGCCGCGGGGCCGGGCCGGGCTGGGGCGGGCGCGGCGGCGGTGCACGGCGGCGCGCGGGCTCCGCGGCTCCCCCTCTCCGCGGTAGTGCAGAAAGCTTCCTACTTGCGGCCGAAAAACCTGCCCCGGCTACTGAGCATGCCCAGTGCGGCCGCCCGGCTCGGCCGAGCCACGCTCCGGGTTTTCGGGCCGCCCGCGCGGGGGGGCGGGGGGGGACGGGGCGGGGCGGCCGGCGGCCGGGGCGGCGCGGGGAGTGGCGGGCCGCGCTGGGGCCCGGCGGCCGGCAAGGCGGGCAGGAAGGGGCGGGGTCTGACTCGGGGGCGGGGCCGCGGGCGGGGGTGGGGCTTGCTCGCCCCAGGGCCCTCCGGAGGTCGGGCCGGGCCGCGCGCCCGCCTCGACGTGGGGGGCGTGGCCGCGGCGCGCGGGGGCGGGGCCTACTCGCCCCAGGGCCCTCCGGAGGTCTGGCCGGGTCGAGCGCCCGCCTCGACGTGGGGGGCGTGGTCGCGGCGCGCGGGGGCGGGGCGAGGGCGGGGCGAGCTCGCCCCAGGGACCTCCGGAGGTCGGGCCGGGCCGCGCGCCCGCCTCGACGTGGGGGGCGTTGCCGCGGGGCGCAGGGGCGTGGCCTGATGGCGGGCGTGGCCTGAGGGGCGGGGCCTGCTCGCCCCGGGGATCTCCAGAGGTCGGACCGGGCCGCGCGCCCGCCTCGACGTTGGGGGCAGAGGGCGGCGGCGCGCACGGGGGCGGGCACCGGCGGGCCAGAGGTTGGGCTCGGGGCCTCGCCGCCCGGCGCCCGTAGCCCGCCACCCCGACGGCAGTGGCGCGCGGAGCCCGTCCGGGCCGGGCCAGCCCGCCGAGGGCTGGCGGCGTGGCCAGGTGGAGCCCCCGCCCAGCCACGTGCCCGCCTCCCCCGCGGCCGCTGCCAAGTCCCGGAGCCGGAGCGCGCACCCGCTCGGCGGCAGGCCGGGGGGCGGGGGCCGGGGCGGCGCGAGGGCGCGGCCGCCTGCGCCCGGCCCGCAGCTTCCCCCGCGCCGGGCCTCCCTGTTCCTCTTGAGCGCCCGCCTCCCCCGAACAGGAGCTGGGAGGAGGGGCCGGGCTCCGGGGAAAAGTCTGGGTTCCCAGGGAACGGGGCTGTCAGTCGTGGTTCTCCTGGGCGGGGCGGGGACAGCTCGGTGACCGGCGATGGGCAAGCTCCCCCTGCACTCGCCGCGGGAGAGGGGCGTCGTAGGCCGGCCCCCTGGGCACACCTGCCGGGACCCTGGACGTCACCCCATCGCTGCGAAACGAGGAAGGAGCTGCGTGGCTCGACTGCCCCAAACAGCCGGCCGCCGGCAGCCTCCTTGCGAGGAGAAGGGGACCTCGCGGGGCCCTGCGGACAGGCCGCTTCACGTGGCCCCATCAAACCCAGCCCTCGCCGTCCCCGGGGCATCTTCCCCGGCCGCCCCGATCCCGGTGCCCCCGGCTCCAGGGAACTAGAAACCGACCTCCGAAAAACAAGGCTCCTCCCACCAGTTTCCTTCTTCAAACCCCATTCGATGGTGCCCCGTACGCAGTTTAATGACCAAAAGGCTTCTCACGGACCCCGCTGGCCTTCCTGCCACACCGTCCTCTACCTACAAAAGAAGCTCCCCCCACCCCGGTGAATTGGAATTCCAGCGTCCCCACGCCCACAAACGAGCGCAGCGCCTGCCCTTAAGTCACTTCAAGTCGAATCACCATTGTCTCCACGCCGCCTGCAACCCCCTCTGCCTGGAATGCCCCCCCATTCAACCGTGAACTCCTGCTCCGACGTCACCCCAAAAGCAAAGCCTCCTGACTTCCAGGACCGAATGAGTCACCGCAGCCACTCGGAGCTCACCTTTGCGGACTCTGTTTTGTCCACTCTTCCCTCCCACCCCGGTTTCTAGACTAGGACCTTCTTACAGATCGCATCTTCAAGTTTGACTCTCCAGCCCCCACACTATACCTACAAAGCAGGGTTTTTATTCTGTGAATTGGAATCCCGGCGTCCACAGCAAACCCCTGACACCTAATACAATTCTGATTCCATTATCTTACATCTTGACAACAGCATCGCAAAGTTCCCACCTTCTCAACCCGTCCAGGCAATTCTCTCTCCCTCCCAAACACGAGCTCCTCTTTGCCTTTCACTGAACGTATTATTTGCTACATCTGCTTATCGCCTCTCTGGCACACAAATTCATCAACCATAGTTGTAAGCTCCTTGAAGGCAAGGACTAGCACCCTGTAGCCTCCAAGTCTCAAAACGGTGGTCGCCCACCTATGCTGGTGCTCAAAGACTTGCGGGAGGTGGTTCAGAGTCACACAAGCCCAATAAATACACGAACAAAAAAGAGGGACCCAAAAAAAAAAAAAAAAAAAGAGGGACCCTCAGTATAAAATGAACACACACATCTTAACTAGAAACCTCTATACAGTCACAGACCGAAATAAATATAAAGCCCCCACTGTTACCGAGGAGAGGGGAGGAAGACAGGAGGCTGTGAAGACATCCACAACTACTATTCTCAGATTTGGAGCTAGTTCATTTGACACACAGCAACCCTAACACAAGGAGACTTCGCTCACTGGGGGGAAAAAGGAAGAGGGGATTACAGCATTAAAAAAAAAAGGTAACTCCAAAATCCGAGGTATACGGACCTTCAATCCTGATGACCTGGGTTATTTATGCTGCTGTGACCAGCATAAATATTAAGAAGGAAGAGGGGATTACAGCATTAAAAAAAAAAAAAAAGTAACTCCAAAATCCGATGTATACGGACCTTCAATCCTGATGACCTGGGTTATTTATGCTGCTGTGACCAGCATAAATATTAAGAGTAACCACTAGGTAGAAGTCACCTCGGTAACAAACCAGGAGTAACCAAGCCATTCCCCTAAGCTCATCTCTCTCTCTCCTCCCGTGATTAGCTGGTTTCCATCTTAATTTAAGAACAAAGCAGAGGAGACCTGTACTGAAGTACCCAACTAGTGACTGAGAAATTGAGGCCAGCTGTCCACTTTGTTCCCCTCATTCACCTAAAACACCCCTGGTTTGTTTAATACGGTTTTCTTTATGTATTTCACCTCCTTAGTTCAATCTGTCTTACTTTCAAGCAAATTCTACTCTCTCCCCTCACTTTTTAAATATAAACATCTTAGCGGTGCTCATAACAGAAGCAAATATGTCCAAGATCATGTAATGGCTTTGAATTTATACCACCTTTTATCAAAAAGTGAAGTTTTGCAGTAGTTACCATGACCACGTGTGTGGGTGCTGTGAAAGTACTTTCTCGGTGAATTGAGAATAAAAGTGCAATCACATCCCTTAAACACATCAAGGAAGATATCCGCATTGTGCCAAAAATACATGCGGCACAACGGTTTGTACTAGTGAAATACACAAATCTCAAAGATTACCGAAACGTCGAGAAGGAAGAAGATGGACACATGTGATTAAAATACACATCTACCGGTTCAAAGCTTCAATTCTTACCTGAGGTGAGTGTGTGATGGAGACCAGCAGATACCAGCTAACTCCTTTTCCAAATTTATACGGACAATGGGTAATCGACAGTCGGCTCCACTCAGGACTCTCAAGATCAGGAGTTAAAGCCACTCCGCATCTTGGCAGAACAATGGCTAACATCTTAAATTAGAAGTTCTTTCCTTTCCCCACTCGACATCCCAACCAATCACTTCTTCCATTCTCCCAAGAATCTGCATTTCATCTACATTTGAATCCCAAGTCTCCCGAAAGGAGATGGGGGATGGGACAGGAAAGACAAAAGAAGCCAAGCTCTAGCAACCACTGCTCTCAGAGTTGGAGGCATTTTAAGGTTGGGTGGCTTGGAAAAGGGCCGATAATGATCCCCTTCATTATGCACCCCCAAAGCAAAATCTATCTTGGCTACCTCCACCAAAACCTAAAATTTAACTGAAGTTTTTATCGAGAAGTGACCTAAGTTGGTTGGTTTGTGCACACTGAGACCAAGGAGAAGTTAAATGTCATTCTTGTTATAGAGTATTCATCCATAAAACTTGAGGAAATTCCTCTCTCAATCACTCAAAAGAAAGTAAGAAAATTTCAGGCCTTACAAAGCAAAAGAGAGAAACACAGGAAACTCATAAAATGAATTCAGGTGCTAGGCCCTTCTCTGAATTTACAGCCAACGAAGTCTCCCCTGAAAGCCTGAACTGGATACCAGCGGCCCCTACTTTTCTAGACAACCAGCAACCTCTGATTCCTGATTTCAGCTGCTGTTTCCCTCTCTGCCAAATCGTCAGTTTCCCCATTTCAACCAGCATCTTCTCCCTGCCTACGTCCATCTTAGTTCCAGGTTTTATTTTCTCTTTTGTGTGGGAACAAGTGCCTAATCCGGCTGCCACGTTGCTGTTTCCTGGCCAAATGCTATGTCTATTCGATCTCTTTGCCCTAGCGATAGTAATTCTGAGACTTCACATTTGATTTCACCAGTTTCCTCTTAGGCTGAGGTTCCACCATTGGTCAAACCTCATCAATTTACAGTCAAGGGTTATTTTCTTCCTCAACTAGATTTAGTGTTTAACCACAATTCCTTTCTATCTTTAAGCCAAAGCTGATTCTACCAGAAGAATCCTTGTTATATGTCTTTGGTATCTTTCTTTGATGGAAGCAATTGATCAAGACTAATAAAATTTCTCATTTGTAACTTTATACATTGTTCCACCTTCCAGAAGGAGAACAGAACTAAAATTCATAACGAGTAAACAGCCTCAAGACACTGCCTTGACGTTCGGTTGACTTTATTACAGGGCAGTAACTAATTCATTTTAGATTCCTGAAAAAAGCATCAAATGTAAATGTTCCCCGAATTATTGTGATGGCTGGGTCATTATATTTGTCATTCACCGGAGACCATCCCAGTAATCTTATTACCTTCTGGCCTTTTCTAAAGAGAAAGACGTTATCAGTAAGAGCAAGTAGGCAGAGATGAGTACATAGAGTCTGACTGGTAACACCAGGTACAAAAGAAGCCGTGGAACTCAGAATAAGCTAAGGAGCAGAGCAAGTGGGGGCTGAAACGAAGCAAAGAGTAAATGAATCTGAAAATAAAGCTCAGACCACACCCGCAAACAGAAGCATGTACTGGGGCTTGATTTTTCTCAATCACTAGTATTGCGGTGCAGAGGTTTGCAAATTGTGGTCTCCTGACCAGTAGCAACAGATTCACCTTGAATCTTCCTAGAAGGACAAATTCTCTACCACCAGCTGCCTACTGGCACCTAGCAATCTGTTTAACAAGTTCTCCAGGCGATTCTGATGCACACTGAAGTTTGAGAAGAACTGGTTCAGGACAGTTTTCTTTGGGGTGGTGGTGGTTTTTTATTTTTTTTTTAATCAAGCTACAGATGTCAAACCAGTAGTGGATCTTTAGATTATTTTAGTAGATCTTGATTAGCATTTTGAAGTGAGACAAGATGGAATGGAAAGAATGGAATGGACTTGGAAAAGGAATAAGAGTGCATCCATACTTCACTAGGGGACTATGTTGTTTAATCACTAAGTCATGTCCAACTCCTCTGTGCATGGGATTTCCCAGGCAGGAATTCTGGAGTGGGTTGCCATTTCTTTCTCCAGGGGATCTTCCAGGGGACTATTGTTTCCATTAAATATACACATATTTTAAAAATATAGATAAATACATATATGTTTATATATATGTATATGCACACATATGGGTATATATACTCCCACATTCATATATCTGTATATTATTAAACATTAGGTCATAATGTAAAAGACATTTCTTACACTTTATCAGGACCAAAAAATTTGAAAACCACTGTTTGGCAGATGAATAACAAACCCCTGCAAAGTTGGATTGTTAATTATATATGAATGGTGTAGCCAAAGTACTCTAAAACCATTTTCTTAATGATCCCCTTTTTGCAGAACAAATTATTTCCCCATAAATGCTACAAAGGTGTTCAGACCAGGCTCCTTTCTGAATTAACATGTATTCTAGAGTAATATATTTTGAACTAATGAGGATTTAGGCCTTCTCTTTCCAAAGAATGTTAAAGCATTTCCAAAGAATATCCCTAGCAGACTGTGCAAAGTGAATATAGTTTAATTTGGTAAACAGCAATATTAAAAAAATGAATAAATACAAACAAAAAGGACTTGCCCTGTGCCAGAAACTGTTACAAGCCCTTTGCAAATATTAACCTCTTTCATTCAATAGCACCTAATAAAAATTATAGCTAACATTTACAAAGAAGCCTCAGGAAGCACATGTTTCCATAAATCACCTTTTGGAATAGGCACAATGGTTGTCTCCAGTCCTGGCAAGTGGGGACACTAGAATTTACACTCAGGTCCAGGTAACTCTGCTTCCCAGAGTGTGGCAGCGGTAAAGAATCTGCCTACCAGTGGAGGAGACCCAAGAGACTGAGGTCCGATCCGTGGGTCAGGAAGATCCCTTGGAGGAAGACATGGCGACAACTCCAGGGTTCTTGAATGGAGAATCCTGTGAACAGAGGAGCCTGGCGGGTTACAGTCCATGGGGCCGCAAAGAGTCGGACACGACTGAGCATAACAACAACTGGGTAACTCTGCTGTCTGAGCTCAGAATCCTCAAGTTACCGTCCTTCCTTCATTCATTCATTCAGCAAATATTTATTGAACACTTATTGTGCGCCAGGGGGCTTCCTGGTGGCTCAGATGGGAAAGAATCTGCCTGCAATGCAGAGTTCATTCCTTGAGTTGGAAAGAGCCCCTGGAGAAGGGAATGGCAACCCACTCCAGTTTCCTTGCTTGGAGAATCCCATGGACAGAGGAGCCTGGTGGACCGAAGTCCACGGGGTCGCCAAGAGTTGGACACAACTGAGCGACTGAGCACGTGTTGTGTGCCAGGCTCCTTGCTAATCAGTGTATACACAATCATCCCTACTCTCAAGCAGCTAATCATCTATTGCAAAGGATAAGCATTAAGTTGTCAGGAAAAACTATGGTTATAACATCAAGGAAGGCTGCAGGGAACTGTGAGCGCACATAAGCTAGCCATGAGTCTGCTCTACTGCTTCCCCAAAGACAGCGTCCCTCACCCCGTGGACACTCCAGACATGCTCAGACACCAGAAGAGCAGGATCATGGAAAAGTTATTTTCATACAATTTGATACCCACCAAAAAAACACATCGAAGTAGCCATCATGGGAAGAATCAACATTTTGACTTGCACACAGTTGCTTTATAGTTTAGCATTTAAAAATGAAATATTAGACATTCTAAATGACTTAACGCACTGGTCATAGCAAACACCCTCTTCCAACAACACAAGAGAAGACTCTACACATGGATATCACCAGGTGGTCAACACTGAAATCAGATTGATTATATCCTTTGCAGCCAAAGATGGAGAAGCACTATACAGTCAGCAAAAACAAAACCGGGAGCTGACTGTGGCTCAGATCATGAACTCCTTTTTACCAAATTCAGACTTAAATTGAAGAAAGTGGGGAAAACCACTAGACCATTTAGTTATGACCTAAATCAAATCCCTTATGACTACACAGTGTAAGTGAGAAATAGATGTAAGGGACAAGATCTGATAGACAGAGTGCCTGATGAACTGTGGACAAAGGTTCCTGACATTGTACAGGAGACAGGGAACAAGACCATCCCCAAGAAAAAGAAATGTAAAAAAGCAAAATGGCTGTCTGAGGAGGCCTTACAAATAGCTGAAAACAGGAGAGGCAAAAGGCAAAAGAGAAAAGGAAAGATATACCCATTTGAATGCAGAGTTCCAAAGAATAGCAAGGAGAGATAAGAAAGCCTTCCTCAGTGATCAATGCAAAGAAATAGAGGAAAACAGTAGAATGGGAAAGACTAGAGCTCTCGTCAAGAAAATTAGAGTTACCAAGGGATCATTTCATGCAAAGATAGGCTCAATAAAGGTCAGAAATGATATGGCCCTAACAGAAGCAGAAGATATTAAGAAGAGACTGCAAGAATACACGGAAGAACTGTACAAAAAAGATCTTCATGACCCAGATAATCATGAAGGTGTGATCACTCCCACTCACCTAGAGCCAGACATCCTGGAATGTGAAGTCAGGTGGGCCTTAGGAAGCATCACTACGAACAAAACTAATGGAGGCGATGGAATTCCAGTTGAGCTATTTCAAATCCTAAAAGATGATGTTGTGAGAGTGCTGCAATTAATTCAGCAAATTTGAAAACTCAGCAGTGGCCACAGGACTGGAAAAGGTCAGTTTTCATTCCAATCCCAAAGAAAGGCAATGCCAAAGAATGCTCAAACTACTGCACAATTGCACTCATCTCACATGCTAGTAAAGTAATGCTCAAAATTCTCCAAGCCAAGCTTCAGCAATATATGAACCGTGAACTTCCAGATGTTCAAGCTGGTTTTAGAAAAGGCAGAGGAACCAGAGATCAAATTGCCATTATCTTCTAGATCATCGAAAAAGCAAGAGAGTTCCAGAAAAACATCTACTTCTGCTTTATTGACTATGCCAAAGCCTTTGACTGTGTGGATCACAACAAAGTGTGGAAAATTCTTAAAGAGATGGGAATACCAGGCCACCTGACTTGCCTCTTGAGAAATCTGTATGCAGGTCAGGAACCAACAGTTAGAACTGGACATGGAACAACAGACTGGTTCCAAATAGGAAAGGAGCATGTCAAGGCTATATATTGTCACCCTGCTTATTTAACTTATATGCAGAGTACATCATGAGAAACGCTGGGCTGGAGGAAGCACAAGCTGGAATCAAGATTGCCGGGAGAAATATCAAGAACCTCAGATATGCAGACGACACCACCCTTATGGCAGAAAGTGAAGAGGAACTAAAGAGCCTCTTGATGAAAGTGAAAGAGAAGAGTGAAAAAATTGGCTTAAAGTTCAACATTCAGAAAACAAAGATCATGGCATCCGGTCCCATCACTTCATGGCAAATAGATGGGGAAAGGGTGGAAACAGTGGCTGAGTTTATTTTTCTGGGCTCCAAAATCACTGCGGATAGTGATTGGAGCCATGAAATTAAAAGACGCTTGCTCCTTGGAAGGAAAGTTATGACCAACCTAGACAGCATATTAAAAAGCAGAGACATTACTTTGCCAACAAAGGTCTGTCTAGTCAAGGATATGATTTTTCCAGTAGTCATGTATAGATGTGAGAGTTGGACTATAAAGAAAGCTGAAGAAAAAAAAAAAAAGAAAGCTGAGCACTGATGCTTTTGAACTGTAGTGTTGAAGACTCTTGAGAGTCCCTTGGACTGCAAGGAGATTCAACTAGTCCATCCTAAAGGAGATCAGTCCTGGGTGTTCATTGAAGGGACTGATGTTGAAGCTGAAACTGCAATACTTTTTTGGCCACCTAATGCGAAGAGCTGACTCATTGGAAAAGACCCTGATGCTGGGAAAGATTGAGGGCGGGAGGAGAAGGGGACGACAGAGGATGAGATGGTTGAATGGCATCACCAACACAATGGACATGGGTTTGAATAAACTCTGGGAGTTGGTGATGGACAGGGAGGCCTGGTGTGCTGCGGTTCATGGGGTCGCAAAGAGTCGGACACGACTGAGCGACTGAACTGAACTGACTTAAAAAATCATTTTAAAAAACCTGTGTACCCACTCCCCAGCTTGAGAATATTTCCTTATTCTAGCCAATACTTGAAGACACTGGAATAATTTATGGAAGGTGGGGAGTATACCATATTTTGTTAGTATTCAGGACTTGTTTAGGACTTCCCAGGTGGCGCTAGTGGCAAGGAACCCGTTAGGCGTAAGAGACCTGGGTTCAATTCCTGGGTTGGGAAGATCCCCTGGAGGTGGGCACAGCAACCCTGTCCAATATTCTTGCCTGGAGAATCCCATGGACAAAGGAGCCTGGTGGGCTGCAGTGCATGGGGTCGCAAAGAGTCAGGCATGAGTGTAGCGACTTAGCACGCATGCAGCTGTTTTTTATAAAGTTTTTTTTTGTTTTATCATGAATTTAGATTTAGAAAAATTGCAAAGATAGTATGGTGATTCCCACATATTCTCCACAGGATTTCCTCTGTTATTATTTTATTTCTTGGCCACACCTTGTGGCATGCGGGATCTTAGTTCCCCAACTGGAGATTGAACCTGTGTCCCACGCACTGGGAGCCCGGAGCCTTAACCACTGGACTGCCGGGGAAGTTCCTCCCCTATTATTACTACCTCATATTAGCATGGCACACCTCTCACAATTAATGAGCCAACACTGATACATTTTTGTTAACTAAGGTCTTTATTTCGATTTCCCTAGTTTTTCCTAATGTCCATTTTCTGTTCCAGGATCTCATTCAAGTCCCTGTATACATTTTAGTGATTGTATCCCCTTAGGCTGTGACAGTTTCACAGATTTTTTTCCTTGTTTGTGATGATCTTGCCATTTTTGAAGAGTCTTGGTTGGATAGTGTGTAAAATGGCCCTCAAATGAAATTTGTCTGATGTTTTCCTGACAATTAGACTGGGTTATGTGTTTTGAAGAGGAGGCCACAGAGGTAAAATGCCTTTCTCATCATACCCAAAGTACAGACTATCCACAGCTTCTCACTGCTCATGTTGACCTTGATCATCTGGGTAACACAGGGCTTGGCAGGCTTCCCCAGGAAAGGTACTTCCCCCACCCCGCCCTCTCAGATCTGCCCGTTTGGGAAGGAGCTATGACAGGCAACACAGACGCAAGAAGCAAGAACCCATCCTCCTCCTCGAAGGCAGGATGTCTGCAAAACTTACCTGGAATTCTTCTGCACAGAGTCCTCCCACACTGACTGATTTCTTCAGTCATTTCTTTGATCATGAATTCCCAGGTATTTATTTTGTACTCAGCGTTGTAATACACACATCCTCACTCGTAGTGTTATTCCGATTGTTGCAACTTGGGCCACTTGGAGCTCTTTTTGGCTCTTGTGCCGGACCACTGTGGGATGGGTGTGTGTGCGTGGGTGAGCGCGTGTCCTTCTTTGCTTCCTGACATCGTTAGATGCTCCTGGTTCAACGTGTATATGTTCCGCCCCAGTTCTAGAACCAGCTGTTTCTCCAAGTAGCCATGGTTCCTCTTACTGAAGAATCATTAATAGCAAGCAAGGTCTGGGTGCCAGGTACGCGCATTACTACTGGGACTTTTGGGTTTTGATTAGGTGGTAACAAAGCTAACGAAGCTAGAATCTAAAGGATGAACTAGGTAAGAAGGTGGTGGAGAAGGCCCCAGGCTGAGGGAAGAATATGTGCAGAGATCAAGATGTGGAAGGGGCAGGTCTTTGAGAACCTGAAAAGAGCTCCTTGGGCTGGAATGCAGAGAACCGGAAGAGGAACATAGAATGGAATCAGCAGTCAGGCAAGTCTGGGGGGTCATGAAAATGCCCTGGGTGTCTTGAGCAAAGATCTGATCCACATTTTCGAAAAGCTTGGCTCTGTGAAGGACAGGTGGCTGGGGTAAAGTAGTTCGGGAATGACCACCCTATTACCTTAACTTTAACGCTTATTTTCTAGGTATCAGATTATTTCCAAATAAATTTTGGTGAATGCTTTGCTGACCCCAAGCGCATGCCCGGCCTGATCTGAGGTGACGAACAGTGCCTTTAGGACCTCCAGTGCAACACTGCATAGAAGTGGCCGGAGTGGACATCTTTTCTTGATTTTAATAACTGGGGGAAAGTTTTCACTATTAAGAATGATATTTGTTAAAGAAATATTATAGGCATCTTTCATCAGATTAAGGAAACTCCTTTCTAATACTAATTTTCTAAACTTTAAAAATTGTGAATGGATGCTGAATTTTATCATCTGTTGAAATGATCATATGATTTCATCCCTTCATTTTATAAACATGTTGACTTGCACTAATTATTCTTAATTTTAAATCAATTTTCTCTTTCTGGAATAAACCAAAACTTTGGATTGGATGCATTATGCTTTTATAAATTGCTAATTTTGTTATGCTAATAATGTGGATTATGAATCCATGTTCATGAGAAAGGTTGGCCTGAAATTGTCCTTTCATATGTTCTTGTCAGATTTTGAAAGCAAGGTTATACATATCTCATAAGAGGAGCTGACATGCACTTCCTCCTTTCCAGTGTTTAGTTTCTGTATAAATGCCATTATTTCTTCTTTTATCATCTGTATGCATGTGCTTGTAAAGTCATCTGTCCTGGAGCATTCTTGTTGAAAGCCTTTATGGTATAGATTCAAATTTATTAATGAAGAAATATTCAGGTTTTCTATTTCTTCCTATGTCAATTTATCTATTTATCGAAATTTTCAAATTTAATGGCATAAAATTGTTCAGAAGATTTTAATATGGTTAGGGTCAGTCTATTTTTCATTTTTCACATTTTGTGTGACTTCTCTCCTTTTATTAGTCTTGCCAGGGCTGTGTAAATTTATTAGTCTTTTGAAAATACCAACTTTGGACTTCGTTCTCTGTTTCTATATCAGAGAATCTATTCTCTGTTTTATTTCATTATGCTCTTTCCATTATTATCTCCTTTTCATTATCATCTCCTTTTTTTGGCCATTATTTTTCTAACTTCTTTAAATGCTTTTGTTTGTTGACTTTTAGTCTTCCTAAATGCATGTCTTTAAACCTATAAATTCCTCTGCATCCCAAAAGTCTTGATATTTTACATTTTCATTAAGTTCAAAATTGATTTCTACTTCCGCTATGTTTCTTCTTTGACTTATGGGTTATTAGAAGTATGCTTTTAATCTTAAAATATAGAAATTTTCTAGGTTTTAATTGCTATTTGATTTCCAGTTTCAATGGTATTGTAGTCAAAGAACATAATCCGTAGAATTTCAATCCTTTGAATTTGGATATATGTTATAATTAATTTTATATATGAATATATATTCAGGTTTAGTATTTATGTTATTCAAATCATCTATCAGGATAGGTGTGTTAAAATTTCCTAATATGATTATGAATCTGTTTTTATGTTTTTTTAGCCCAGTACTTTTTTGTTTTACATGTTTTGAAGCTATTTATTAGGTACATACAAGTGTAAACTGTTATATCTAGCTACTAAATGAAGCATTTTATTATTATAAAGATACTAATTATGCTTTTGACTTTATGTCTATTTTGGCTTATATTAAGATACCTATAACCAACTTTTTAAAATTGATGTTTTATGGTAGATAAATCTTTCTCCATCTTTGCATTTTTAAACTTTCTGTATCCTTATGCTTTAGATGTATGTCTCTTGTAAGTAGCAATTTTATCTTTAAATTCCATATGACAACCTTTAAGTCTTTTTAATTGGGGAGTTTAGCCCATTTACATTTAAGATAATCACTAATGTGTGTAGTTTTGATTCTACAATATTATGTAGGTTTTTGTTTATCCTTCCTGTTCTATGTTTCTTTTCATTTCCCCTTCATTGACGTGTTTCAGATTGAGAACTTTAAAAATAATTATTCTATCTTTTTTCTTCTTCTTACCTCACAAGTCATATGTTCTTTTACAAATTCCATAGTGGTAACCCTGGAACTTACAATATGTATCTTTCTCTTAAATAAGTGTAATAGTAATATTACTCTTTTATATAGCCAACATTTATTTAGATTTGCCCAACATATTTAACCTTTTTAATTGCCCCTCATTTTTTACTCATTTCTAATTTACTGTCTGAAATCATTTTTCTTCTGCTTGAAGAATAACTAATATTTTATTTGTTGAAGATTGCTGCTGATGAATTCTCTCATATTTGTTTCTCTGAGCATATCTATTTTATGTTTATGGAAGACTATGTCACTTAGTATAGAATTCAAGGTTGGCAATTTTCTTTTTCGTTTTTTTTTATAATTAAATCATCAAGGGATGTCCCCCTGGTGGTCCAGTGGAGTTCCCTGGGGGTCTGGATTTGATCCCTGGTTAGGGAACTAGATCCCACGTGTCACGACCAAGACCCGGGACAGCCAACAATAAATAATAAATAAAACAAATATCTTTTAAACCCTCAAGCTTTCCCCTCAGCATTATTAAGATATTATTGTTGTATAATACCGTGTTTCAGACTGTGGTGTTGAAGAAGACTCTTGAGAGTCCGTTTGACAGCAAGGAGATCAAACTAGTCAATGCTAAAGGAAATAAACCCTGAATATTCATTGGAAGGACTGAAGCTAAAGCTCCAACAATTTGGCCTCCTGAGATGAAGAGTCAACTCATTGGAAAAGACCCTGATGCTGGGAGAGATTGAAGGCAGGAGGAGAAGGGCAGAGGATGAGATGATTAGATAGCATCATCAACTCAAAGAAGATGAATCTGAGCAAACTCTGGGAGATCGTGGAGGAAGAGGAGCCTGGTATGCTGCAGTCCAAGGGGTCAAAGAGTCGGACATGACTTAGCAACTGAATAACAACAAATTGTGTAGACTCAAGGTGTACAACATGATGATTATATATACATATATATATGGCAAAGTGACTAACACTATAAAGTTAGTTGACCCCTCTGTCACCTCTCGTAGGTACGTTTTTGTGTGTGTGGTTACAGCATTTAAGATCTAATCTTACAACTTTAAGGTATATGTTACACTGTTACTAAATATAGTGACCTTACTCTATGTTAGAGCCCCTGAACTCATTCCTTTTTTAACTGGAAGTTGAAATCGTTAGGATTAATTGGTTCTGGTGAGGTCTCAGTTTGAGTATAAGCACGTGACCGTTAATCAGTATCTGAGGTTCATAAATCATACGTATTAGGCATGTATAAGCCTAGTGACTCTTAATTTATGTGCATTCAGTATTAAGAGTGTACAAACATGTGAACTGGTCTGACATTGTTATGTGTGTGTGTGTGTGCTCAGTCCGTTCCAACTCTTTGTGACCCCAACAGACTGCAGCCCACCAGGCTCCTCTGTCCATGGGATTTCCCAGGCAAGAATATCGGAGTGGGCTGCCGTTTCTATCTCCAGAGGGTCTTCCTGACCAGGGATGGAACTCGTTTCTCCTGCATTGCCAGGAGAATGTTCTTTACCACCTGGGAAGCTCAACTATAGTCAGCAACTGCGATTACTATGTTTTACATTACATCCTCAGACCTTATCCATCTTACCCTGGAAAGTTTTTTTCTATCGGTGCTTAGCTTTCATGGAACACTGAACAGGGGATGTTTTTCTTTGAGTATAGAGGTTGTGATGTATCCACCTGAGGCCAGTTCATTTGGGTAAAAGATTGTTTCAACCCCAGGTTGACTGACTAACTTCAGCAGAAGAAGCAATAGATTTACTTTTGGAAATAGAGGTAAAATGAACTCAATTGGTTCAAGGAAAGTTATTGCCAAAGTCCTAAAATTTCTAAAAGGAAAAGGTCAATGCATTCTTTTAGCTTAAGCACTAGGATATGCAAAGTTATGAAAAAAAAAAGCTGAGAATAATTTTAAGGTCTAATATGTAACCATGACTAAATAAATTGTGGTATATTTACATAATAAAGTATTACGTGCCCCTAAAGAATGATTTTTACAAAAGATTGGGAAATGCATATGTCTTAATACTAAGCAAAAGAACCTGAGCACAATGCATAAAATATCTCTACAAGGATGCACATATCAAAAATTTTAAAAACTGGAAATATTAATTTTTGTTAGGGAGGAGAACTGGATGATAGAGGGGCAGAGGTCAGAAAAGACTCATCACTGAGCTTTAAATTATGTGAATGTACTACTTCTTAAAAATTTAAATAAGTAAAATGAAGAAAGAGGAAATATGCAATATAACTTCAACTGTGCAAAATGGACACAGAAAAATATCTAGCAGGAACTATACTAAAGTAGCAATACGATTCTCTCTGGAATTACAGGGCTTTTATGTCTGTATTTTCCAGAGTTTTTTGCAAACAATATTATTTTTAATGAAAACAAATTTATTTGAAAGTAAGTGGAAAATATGAAATGTTTAAATGTAGGAAACCTATATTTAAAATCTTTCAAAGATCTATAATCAAGTTTTTCCATAGAGATAAAGTCATCATTTGGGAGGATTTTAATATGTTTTTTATAAATGAATAAAATTTATACAATATTCTTGCCTGGAAAATTCTATGGACAGAGGAACCTGGTAGGCTACAGTCCATGGGGTCACAAAGAGTTGGACACAACTGAGCAACTTCACTTTCACTTTTTCTTCAAAACTTTTATGGAAAATAGGTTCCTCTTTCCATCAGTAGAAAGATAGTTTTGCACCTAAAGAAGGAGGCATATTGTGAGAGCTAAGAGAGCTGAGTTCTCATGGTGGATGTGCAGTAGTCATGTGTCCTTGGACAAGCAATTTAACTTCTGAAAGTCAAATAATTTTCAATTCTGAAACAAAGACCTGGGGCTAGGTTAGGGTTTCCAAGCATTTGGGGTAACATGGTCCTGTAACACTTTCAGATATACCGTGGAAATCAATATCAGTTTGCCACTTCTCTGTTTGAATATGAAAAGTCACTAGTCACAGCAAAACCCACAACTGCCACCCTCCACCACGTATCACCACCATAGTTTCATAAAACAAAAGACTTTTAACTTATGTTTAACTTACACAAAGTAGGAGAGTGATAACTACAAAGTACAGGGTAAATCTGGGTTTTTTAAATTAATTAATTAGTTTTGGCTGTACTGGGCTCCTTGTGGGATTTTTTTTTCCCAGTCGTGGTGCACGGCCTGCGGGACCTTAGTTTCCTGACCAGGGGTCGACCTGCGCCACCACCCCCCACCCCCGCCACTGCAGTGGAAGCACGATTAAGTCCAAAGTCTTAACCACTGGACCTCCAGGGAAGTTCTTTGGGTAATTCTGTAAATTGTATTATTTAGTTTTACAAAAAATTGTTATAAAAATGTTTTCCCATTTCCTTGCAATGTTGTGTTTGGGAATCATTAATTTAGATGAAGACCATTTCAACTCTTAGTTCAGGTCATTCGCTCAGTTGTGTCTGACTCTGCGACCCCATGGACTGCAGCCCACCAGGCCTCCCTGTCCGTCACCAACTCCCAGAGTCTACTCAAACTCAGGGATGCCATCCAACCGTCTCATCCTCTGTCATCCCTTCTCCTCCTGCCTTCAGTCTTTCCCAGCATCAGGGTCTTTTCCAAGGAGTCAGCTCTTCACATCAGGTGGCCAAAGTATTGGAGTTTCAGCTTCAACATCAGTCCTTCCAATGAACATTCAGGACTGATTTCCTTTAGGATGGACTGGTTGGATCTCCTTGCAGTCCAAGGAACTCTCAAGAGTCTTCTCCAACACCACAGTTCAAAAGCATCAATTCTTCGGCACTCAGCTTTCTTTATAGTCCAACTCTCACACATGACTACTAGAAAAACCATAACTTTGACTAAATAGACTTTTGTCGGCAAAGTAACATCTCTGCTTTTTAATATGCTGTCTAGGTTGGTCATAACTTTTCTTCCAAGGAGCAAGCGTCTTTTAATTTCATGGCTGCAGTCACCATCTGCAGTGATTTTAGAGCCCCCCAAAATAAAGTCTTTCACTGCTTCCACTGTTTCCCCGTCTATTTGCCATGAAGTGATGGGACTGGATGCCATGATCTTAGTTTTCTAAATGTTGAGTTTTAAGCCAACTTTTTCACTCTCCTCTTTCACTTTCATCAAGAGGCTCTTTAATTTTTCGCTGTCTGCCATAAGGGTGGTGTCATCTGCATATCTGAGGTTACTTATATTTCTCCCGGCAATCTTGATTCCAGCTTGTGCTTCATCCAGCCCAGCATTTCGCATGATGTACTCTGCATATAAGTTAAATAAGCAGGGTGACAATATGCAGCCTTGACATATTCCTTTCCCCATTTGGAACCAGTCTGTTCCATGTCCAGTTCTAACTGTTGCTTCCTGACCTGCATACAGATTTCTCAGGAGACAGGTCAGGTGGCCTGGTATTCCCATCTCTTTAAGAATTTTCCACACTTTGTTGTAATCCACACAGTCAAAGGCTTTGGCGTAGTCAATAAAGTAGAAGTAGATGTTTTTCTGGAACTCTCTTGCTTTTTCGATGGTCCAACAGATGTTGGAAATCTGATCTCTGGTTCCTCTGTTTTCTCTAAATCCAGCTTGAACATCAGGAAGTTCATGGTTCATGTACTGTTGAAGCCTGGCTTGGAGACTTTTGAGCATTACTTTACTAGCGTGTGAAATGAGTGCAATTGTGCAGTAGTTTGAGCATTCTTTGGCATTGCCTTTCTTTGGGACTGGAATGAAAACTGACCTTTTCCAGTCCTGTGGCCACTGCTGAGTTTTCCAAATTTGCTGGCATATTGAGTGCAGCACTTTCACAGCATCATCTTTCAGGATTTGAAATAGCTCAACTGGAATTCCATCACCTCCATAGCTTTGTCCATAGTGATGCTTCCTAAGGCCCACTTGGATTCACATTCCAGGATGTCTGGCTCTAGGTGAGTGATCACACCATCGTGGTTATCTGGGTCATGAAGATATTTTTTGTACAGTTCTTCTGTGTATTCTTGCCACCTCTTCTTAACATCTTCTGCTTCTGTTAGGTCCATACCATTTCTGTCCTTTATTGTGCCCATCTTCACATGAAATGTTCCCTTGGTAACTCTAATTTTGAACTCTGCTTTCAAAATGAATATATCTTTCCTTTTCTCCTTTGACTTAGGTTCTCTTCTTTTCTCAGCTATGTGTAAGGCCTCCTCAGACAACCATTTTGCCTTTTTTTGCATTTCTTTTTCTTGGGGATGGTCTTGATCACTGCCTCCTGTACAATGTCACGAAACCTCCGTCCATAGTTCTTCAGGCACTCTATCAGATCTAATTCCTTGAATCTACTTGTCACTTCCATAGTATAATCATAAGGGATTTGATTTAGGTCATACCTGAATGGTCTAGTGGTTTTCCCTACTTTCTTCAATTTAAGTCTGAATTTGGCAATATGGAGTTCATGATCTGAGTCACAGTCAGCTCCCAGTCTTGTTTTTGCTGACTGTATAGAGCTTTTCCATCTTTGGCTGCAAAGAATATAATCAATCATCTGATTTTGGTATTGACCATTTGGTGATGTCCACGTATAGAGTCTTCTCCGGTGTTGTTGGAAGAGGGTATTTGTTATGACCAGTGCGTTTTCTTGGCAGAACTCTATTAGCCCTTGCCCTGATTCCTTCTGTACTCCAAGGCCAAACCTGCCTGTTACTTCAGTTATTTCTTGACTTCCTACCTTTGCATTCCAGTCCCCTATAATGAAAGGAACATCTTTTCTGGTTGTTAGTTCTAGAAGAGTGTTAGTTTTTTGGGGTGTTCGTTCTACAGTTTCAACTCTAAAATTATCTAATTCTAAATACAGAAATAGGGAGCAAACTTAAGTCTGAGCCTGTAATCTATACATTTATTCTTGTCAATGAATCATGGCTACAGTGGTGTTCAAAAGCAATCACTGACGCTCACATAGAGCTCACAAAGCCAAGGGTCTCTTCAGTCAGCAGACAGGCATCGCAGTTTCATTTTTCAGCACACACATGCCAGGAATTGGCCTACACACATGATCCTTCACTGAAAAGATCATAAGCCATGAGGTTGGCAAAAGCAACTCCACTTTCTCTCAAAGACTCTGAAAGGGAATTCACATGGTTGACTGGACTGGAAATCAGGTATTCTTAACTCTAGAATCCATGTTCTGTTCATTTTCTCTATCAAATTTATTTGCTTCCTTTGAATATTATATTGTTCCTAGATGATTTACATAATAACTCATTTCAAACCTCTGAGGGACATAAAAGATGTCTGAGATCAATCCTTGCCCTCTAAGGAATTTAAAATCTGACCAGGGATGCAAGATACACATACACACACACACACACACACCCCTTACGACCAAGGCAACATGTGGTTGAGCTGAATGAGTAATGCGAATAATAAACCCAGTAGTTGCAGGACTCCCTTGGCGACCCAGTGGTTAGCGCTCACTGCTCCCACTCCTGGGCCTGGGTTTGGTCCCTGGTTGGGGAACTGAGATCCTGCAAGCCGGGTGGAGCAGACAATAAATAAATAAAGTAGTTGAACTTTAGAGGAAGGTAAAAACCACAGAACCAAATCAAAGGCTTGAGTTAGGCCTTTCATGGGCAAGAGGTGGAATAAGAATATTTATTTCAAGTGAGGAAACACCATAAACAAAAGCTCAGAAGGAAAATCAAATGCCCGTTCCAGGAAGCAGAGGAGTGCTGGGCTGCAGGAGCTGATAAAATCACAGAAACAGCTTAGGTCCCATCGTGGAAGCCTAGCCTGTCAGGCTCAGGACCTGAAGCAGTGTGGTCGGCTGAAGGCTTCTGATCAGATAAAAGGACGGGCGAGTGGTGCCCTTGGAAGGTTCATCGGTGGTGATCCGGGGAAGGAGGGTGTGCAGAGGAGTCAGGCAGAGGGAGTGGGCAGCAGCTTACTGGAGACACTAATGGGTGAGTGTGTGAACACGAGGAAGGAAGGAAGGAAAAATAGGAAGAAGCACAATTACAGAACCTGGTGATGGATTCAACATGAAGGGTGATGAGGAGGGAGGACCAATCAAGTACCCAGAATTTTAAGCTTTCATATTTACTAAAATTATGGTACCATAGGCTAAAATAGGGACAGAGCAAAAGTTTAGGATAAAACACAGAAATTTAATTTTAGGTATAAATTTGGGGAGGCAGCTTAACATGACATGAGTTCACATTTTATTTTTGTAATGTTGAGAAAACCTGCTGAAACCTCCCTCTTTCCCAGTTTCCTGCTAGGTAAAGTGAAGGTGGTAAAACCCACCTCTAGGATGGTTCAGAGGGTTAAAAAATGACATTTCATTCCAAAGCACCAGCGGTAGCCTGTGGTGTATATGATCAATAAAATGACTTTTATTTTTGCTTTTGCCAAGCCTTATTATGGCACTAATGAATAACGCCGACACTCATTATTAATGGCTGACACAATGAATTTGATGTGTCAGTGGACGTATCCAGTGGGTAATCTGAGAGCAGAGATTGGAACTAAATGAGTGTTCAGACGGGAGAGTCGTCTGCTCAAAGTGATAGTTGATGCTTGAAGGAGGATTCGTTGTTTAGCAAACACGAAAGGAGAAGAAGTTCTGCACTCAGAACTTAGGGGACACCCAAAGCGGGAGCTGCGAGGAGGAAGAGGAAAGCTTCCTCAAGAAAGAGGCTTAACCATCTAGGGAGAGAGGAGAAACAGGAGGCAGTATTTCGGAGTTCAGGACAAGGGTGAGGGAATCCCCGGCTGGCCCAGCGGCTAAGACTCCACGCTCCCGATGCAGGACCTGGGGTTCAATCCCTGGTTGGGGAACCAGATCCCCCCTCTGTACATGGGGTCACATGCCACAAGTAAGACCACATGCAGCCAACAGAAAAAAAGAGGGGGGTGATCTCAACAAAGAAGTAGTGAACGCTTCCAAGTGTTGTCAGAAAGGTAGCTATTACTTAAATTCTTCAGCGATATCAAGAATTGGCATGACTATCAAGATCATTCGTGTTATATATGGGAAAAGAATCAGAAGATGAATGGATATATATATATATATGTATATGTGTGTGCGTGTGTATATATAGAGAGAGAAGGAAAGAGAGAGGAATAATTGAATCACCTTGTACACTTGAACCTAATACAACATTGTAAATCAACTATAATATAAAATAAAAGTTAAATTAAAAAGTGAAATAAATGTTTGTGTTAAATTTTAGGGATAACCACTCATATAGTGGAAATAGAATACATTATTTCTAAAAATTTGCCTGCGATGCAGGATACCTGGGTTCGATCCCTGGGTCAGGAAGATCCCGTGAAGAAGGAAATGGCAACCCACTCCAGGTTTCTTGCCTGGAGAATCCCATAGTCAGAGGAACCTGGTGGGCTACAGTCCATGGGGTTGCAGAGTCAGACAGGATTGAGCGACTATCACTACTAATTCTAACTCAGTGATGAATAAAAAGAGGACAAAGATCAAATCTAACGGAAGATGGAAAAAGTGGAGGCAAGTAAAAACGATGGCAAATAGAATTTTAAAAAAAGATCATATACGTTACAAATGATTTCACTACTAGGATATTTTTCAAGAGTACATATTTATCACCTTCAAGGATAGACTTTCTAATTAGAGTAATCAAATATTAATTTAAGAGAGAGGAAGACTTTGTAATCAGCATATTAAAGTACTAGCCAGAGCAGTGTTGTTTATGAAGATAATCTAATGACATTTTAATATACACATAAGAATAAAAATTGTTGGGAAATAACTCTTTAATATTCATTTACTCCTTCTTACAAATTACATTCTTCATTTGTTTAATAAAGCCAGAGAACAAAGAGTCAACTTCAACCATTCTTGGTCCAAATTTTCACAAATTCCAAATGATACAATCTGATTGGGATTTTACTGTTTAGCATGTGGGTGAGTTCAGGAACCAAACTTCAAAGACCAAGTGCCTTGTCTGCCCTTCAGTACCTGTCTGTAGGTTTAAGAGATCTTACGGAGGTAAACACAACTTCTGCAATGAAGATCTGTCAACTTTGTGGATTTAAGTTGCATTATGATTTCCATAGGTCCCAGAAAAATCATAGCTGAGCATGGTCGCCAAGGCCCAACTGCTACGAGTACTTGGCATAAAGGCTTTGAGTAAAGGCTTCGCCAGCAAATGAGGCCAGGGACTATGTTCCATTCAGATGAAATTTGTGAAGTTGATACAGTTGATTTATAAAAATGAGTTGGTTTACAAAACACAGGCGATACAAAGACAGAAGAAATTTTCAGAGGGAAAAGGGGATCAGAAAATTGCAGCGTGCGACAAGGATAAAATTATTACAGAGTAATATGTTCCATTTGCTAAGCAAATTTGGCCCAAGTCTCCCAGTGGCCAGAGCAAAGAGGAAAGAGGAAAAGTCCCAGTTAGGAAGTGAGTGCGCACTGCTGGGCGAAAGGTTAAAAGGTTGTTTAGGAAAATCCACGGTTCCCCTGCATTCCCAGGGGGAGCTCTCCTGTGGGTCCTCATGAAGAGGAATCTGGTTGGGCTATCAATAAAACCCCTAGGCTGGAAGTGAGGACACATTCCTGGGCTGGGTCTGAGAGCACCCCTCTCTGGGCGCACAGCTTGGTCAAGTCCGTTCTACAAGGAGGCAAGTGCCTCCGATCTAAGCACACACTGCTCAGATGCCCAGACTTGATCCGAAGTTAAATTTGAGGGTATGCAGCAGGATGGATAATTTGCATACCCTTCAGGGAATTCTCAAACGTCATTTTTCAAAAAATCACTCTTTGCTAGAGGACTGGCCAGTAGAGAGCTCAGGCTTGGATTTTCTAGTGCACGGCTGGAGCACGAGCGTCCTGTCCGATGGAGGGCAGGCAGGCGCGCCTGGACCACTGCAGACCACGGGTGGGGACCGGGGTCTCTCGGGAAGGCAACCTGGTCCAGCTTGGCTCGCAAACGGACAGCACATGGTCTAGTGACTGTGGGCAAGTCGCCAGCTGACTCCCTTGAGCCTGCTTTTTCAAAGAATGCTGATCTTTAAAAACATATTCTTTTGGTTGACATGTATGTAAACCAGACACATAAGGGTTTTCAGACAGTCTCTCATTTGGTCTGACTTGGTCCTTTCTGCCATAAGATGAGCCAGGGCAGGATTAATCCTCATTTGATAGACAGTGGCTGAGAAAGGGAGGGGGACAAAGGTCTCTTTGAGGGCTACGATTCCACGATCGTCACCGTGAGACCTCGCGCCTCTCTGTCCTTCTGGGACCACGGCCTCAATTCTTGCAGCATCTGCCCATGCTTCTTGGAACAGGCACCCCTAGGAGGCAGAGCCAGGGCGTTTGTCAGGAGGGCAGCACGCAGGTGCTTTGTGAGTATTATCCCGACCTCTGATTCCTCCTCCCCCTCGTTGGACGAACGCCTGTTGTTGGGACGTGTGAATGTTTCAGGTTGTCATGCCAGCAGGCGAAAGAGACTGTGAGCTTTCAAGAGCCGTGCAGATCTGTGTTCGGAGGCGCTTCGGGCCCTCACGTGGCCATGTCCCTCCTGGTGCCCAGCCTGGGGGACAGTCATTGGGCATTAGAGAAATTCTCAGGACCCCCCACGCTTCCCAGCCCGGGACACGCTGCAGATGGTAACCGGGGAGAGGCTGCCAGGAAGCCTGGCGTCCCGTCGCATTGCCCCCCACGTGACTGTCTTCGTCCTGCAGGGGTTTGCAGGGTCGCATGCGCAGCACCCTGGGCTGGGGCCTGGAGAAGCTATTTTCTGGCCGCAGAATCACGCCGGGGTGCAGCTGTGGCCTTGCCGGGGATTAGCAAAGTCCTGGCGGCCAAGCCAGCAACGCTGGCAGGAGAGCTGGGCGAGGGACCCCCAGAGCACGCTCACAATCCTTCAACTCGTACCAAATAAAACCTTTCGTTCAACATTTACAATGAATGAATGTGGAGACTTCCTGGATTAGTTTGCATTTCCAAGGAAGGTTTCTTCTGTCATTTTGATGTTATTCCTCCCAATGGGAGAAGTTTTTACACCAAAATTGGTTGACTAGAGCTAAAAGCCGGTCTCTGCCAGAAAGGAGTTGCTTACTGCGTAAATCTGAGTTTATTTTCTATCCTTACCCCCGAGTGGAGAATGCAATTTGTGGGAATATCAGGTGTCTCAGCCCCATTTTGACGGATCTCTTGGTAAACAATGGTCATCCTCCTTATCATCATTAAAGTTCTAAACGCTGAAATGGCTTACAAGCAAAAGGAAACTTACTCTGGATATATTTTATACAGGAGAGCAGCAGCAAAATAGAAGTATATTTAAGTGTTTAAATAAACGTCATTCTTTTTGCAGAATTAATGTGGTATAGAACAGTGCTTCCCAAACACTGATGTGCCTACAAACCGCCCATGGACCTCATTCAAGGCGGATTCTGACTCTGCAGGTCTGGAATGGGGCCTGAGAGCCTGCATTTCTAGCATATCCCCAGGTGATGCTGACACTGAGGTCCATGGACTACACCTTGGATATCGTTGCTGTTATTTAGTCACTTCAGTCGTGTCTGACTCTTTTGCGGCCCTGTGGACTGCAGCTTGCCAGGCCCCTCTGTCCATGGAATTATCTAGGCAAGAATACTGGGGTGGGTTGCCATTTCCTTCTCCAGAGGATTGTCCCAACCCAGGGATTGAACCCGCGACTGCTGCATCAAAGGTGGATTCTTTATCACTAAGCCACCAGGGAAAGCCCTACATGTTATATAGGAAGGGCATAAACCTTCCCTTATTAGGAACATTTCCAGCTCTTTTAAAAAAAAAATTCTGGATTACCTTCATTAGATCATTAAAAGAGGCATTTTGCTCAAAGCCAAATGTCTGTAATTAAAAACTCTAGGAAGACGTGTCTGATTTTGTGTGTGTTTAAGACAGCCAACTCATTACTACAAACTTGAGGCATGTACAGAATCTTTTAAAAATTATTCCTCTAGTCTTTATCATTCACACGCAGTTTTCGTTCCCATTTAATACTTATTAACTTATTAGGGGCTTCCCTGGTGAGTTAAAGAATCTGTCTGCATTGCAGGAGGCTCAGGTTCAATCTCTGGTCTGGGAAGATCCCTTGGAAGAGGGCATGGCAACCCAGTCCAGCCTTCTTGCCTGGAGAATCCCATGGACAGAGGAGCCTGGCGGGCTACAGTCCACAGCATCGTGAAGAGTCAGACACGAGTGACTGACGGAGTACATACAGCACGATCATACTTATTAATTTCAGATTAAGTGGTAGTTTCCTAATTAGGAATGAGATGGCAGGTGTTCCAAATGTAGGAATGGTAGATGCAAATGCCCAGAGGCTCCCCCTGGAGAATCTGTTCTCACAAACGAACACCCTTATATCTGCCTTGACCATATGGTCTAGTTGCTTCCTACTCTCTTGGTTTATTTATTAATAAGGACTCCTTTCACTCTCAAAAGCATCCCAGTTTCAAAAGTAAAGTAAACCAGAGACTCACTCTCCATATAGCCCGTAGTGCTGGTAGAGTCACCCGACATGCAGCACCCTGCTGTCCTGTACTGCTGACTATTTCTGCTGTGTCCGTGTCTCAGGTTTCCAGTGAAACTGTAGTCTCCTTTAGGTTATCAATAATCACATTCACTCACTTGCTCAATGCGTATGGAGCATTCTTCAAAACAACCTGAAGGCATGGTCCATATGCAATTACAAGCTGGAGTCGGAGAGCGCTTAATGTCAGAAAACACTCCTGTTCACGAATATCTGGGTCATACTGGTAGCCCTGGTAGAGCACATGTATCCATCCATCCACCCACCCGCCCAAGCTGTCCGTTCTTGTGTCTGTCCATCCATCCACCCACCCGCCCAAGCTGTCCGTTCTTGTGTCTGTCCATCCATCCACCCACCCCTCCATCCACCCGCCTACACTTCCATCCACTCATCCATCCATTCACCCTGCCATCAACCCACACTCATCCACCCACCCATCCACCCTCCCATCTATCCATCTATCCAAACAAAACCTTACTGAGAGCCATTCTGTGCCAAGCATTGGGCCAGGCCCTAGGAATACAACAGCAATCAAAACACAGCCTCTGCCTCCGAGGCCTCTTGTTCCTCCAGACAGAGATGTTTATTGACTTATTTTTTAAAACAAACATTTTTTTTTCAATTCTGTTTGGAGAAATGGGAACAGTAAGTGAATATCTACTGCAAATGAACACAGGTCTGGAAGCACAGAGACCCTGATTTTGCCGACACGGACGTCCCTCCGTCCCCTGGGCCTCAGTTGCCTCGTGTGTGAAATAAAGGCACTTGAAAACTGTTGGGGTTCCTTCTACTCTTACAATTCCCTTACAGGAGTTAAGATGCTTTCTTTGCTGCTGCTGAAGATTTCTAGGAGGAGGATTTTGGAAAAGCTTTGAACAGGATTTCCCTGGTGGTCTACGTTCCCTTGCAGTGCAGGGGACACAGGTTCTATCCCTGGTCCGAGAGGATTCCACATGCCTCGGGGCAGTGAGGCCACAGCTACCTCCACCGGGCCCCGCGCCTACAGCTGGGGCCCCGCACCACGAGAAGGCATCGCCCTGAGAAGCCTGCACCCGGCAACCAGGGGGTGGGCCCTGCTCGCCGCAAACAGAGAAAAGCCCATGCAGCAACGAAGACCCAGCACAGCCAAAAGTAAATACGACAGAATAAATAAGTACATAAGTAAATAAAAAATTTTTTAAAAGAAAAGCTTTGAACAGCAGAGGGGAATAAGATGGTAGTGTCTTTGGGATGGTCACTTAGCTTTTGTACGCTTCCTTTTTTCAATCTTTCTCAACTCTATCATCAGTTTACCAAGATTTACCAAGTTTACAGTTTATCAATATTTCCTTTTTTTATTCTCAATTTCTTTGCCATCAGTCTCTCTGCCCAGCCACACAGTTTTCCCTTTCCTAGTCCCGTGTCCTGTCTGTCCGTCCTCCTGGCGTCCTTTCCTCCCGATGCCATCAGGCCTCAGTTTTGCTCTTGTCTGTTTTCGCTATCAGTTTCCACGTCTGTGGACTCAGAATTCTTCCTCACACACCACCGCAAAGTAGACCTGCGCCACGTCACCTGTGCTATTGATACACATGCTTTACGCTTTTTCTCGGGCAGATGGAGCAGCAGGAACCTCCCGCCTCTTGGAAAAGCTGCCCCTGTGACTTGTGTCAGGAAGCTGCCTGCCCCATCCTGTGAACGGCAGACTCATTCATTCATTGGCCTGACAGATACGGATTAAACACTGCTATACACAGCACTGTGTCAAGGCCCAGGGACAGGGAATCCAAAGAAGGGTAAGGTGTATTTCTCTTCTTAGAACTTAAGATAAAGGGGAAAAGATAGACTTGTAAGCAAATGAATTAGGATGCAGTGTGAGAAACGCCCTAGAGCCGTGGGAACTCCTGATGAATCCGGGGGATCTCACACACGTGGTTTCTTCTCCGCCACCCCCTGCCCGTGTTCCTGACCCAGGGGCTTTGTGTCAGACACATGGGCCAATCCTGTTTCGTCTGTGCCAGAATCACCGCGATCTGAGGTTTCCACGTTGCAAATAAATGTACCGAGCGTGGGTACATATTCTTTAGACAAAAAAGGATCAGGATACAGAAAGGCAGTTTAGACCTATGCTTTCAAAAGCGAAAAACCCCATACTCAATTTTGGGGAAATGGGCGTTACAGTGGCCAGGGTGGGGTCTTTAGGGGCAGGGCGCTCAGGACAGATTACCTGCCCAGCATGAAGGAAGGAAGGAAGGAGGATGGGAGGAAGAGAGGTGGGGGAGGAAGGGAGAAAAGGAGAAAGAAGGAAGGAGCAAGAGAGGAAAATCTGAGGTTGCGATGGATTTAAATCCTATTGACTCTCTTCAATCAACATTCAGAAGTGTGTTAGGTCATAATCCGTTAATGTCTATGGGTTTTTAGCAGTAAATCATTCATCTGAGTAGGAGGGAAACTGCGAGAGCAAGGAGGTAATTCTGCATGGGCATCAGGGCAACTGTCCAAGAAGGGGGTAAGCCCCCAGAGAGCAGCCTGCGTAGGGGCCCCCTGGGGGAGGACGCGGCCCCTGGGGCCAGCACAGGCGAGGGGGCCCGGGACTCCGCGCGGGGGAGAAGCTCCACCTCTGCCCGCGGACACGCTCAGCCCTTCCCTGGCTCCAGTGGCTTTGGACACCCAGCGCAGCACAGCTTCCGTCCCACGCCAGGTCCCTCCAGGGACCTCGAGACTCCCAGGACCCGGCCCACACCCGCTTCCTTCCCCCGGCTCCCTCCGCCCCGCCACTGAGTTTCCCAACCCGGAAACCAGGGTCCTGGGCTTGGCGTCTGGGTCTCCCTCATCTGCCATCCTTAAGCAGGCATCCCACTCTGTCCAGTTCTGTCCGTTCCTATTGACTGTACCATTCCAGCCAAATCATCTCAAGACTGCTTTAACGAGGAAGACGGTTCACCGGGTCCTGCACTGAACGTCATCTTTCCGGCCACCGTCGTGGGGCCCTGGAGCTGCAGTGAGCTCTCCCAGCCATGTCTGAGGAGTCGCTCTCATGTCACCCTCAGGATAAACTCCAAACTGGGGAGCGGCTCACTAGAACCGTCAGGACCTGAATGCAGCCATCGGGCTGGCCCTCGTCACTCCCCTGCCATGCCCCCAGCCGTTGCCAACAGCACCCAGAACCCACGCTTGCTCTCTCTCCTGGGCCTTTGCACAAGCGGCCCCCCAACTGCGTGAGCTCGGCTAACTCGTGCTTATCCTTCTAGGTCTCTGCTAGGCATCATCGCCCTGAAGGAAGCCCTTCCTTCCCCCTACTCCCCACCAGATGGGATGTTGGCACTGCCCGTATGTGCCCAGGGAGCCCCCACCTCAGCCCGCCGGCACCGCCGTCCTGACCCGTGAGCCCAGAGCTGGCTTTGAGCCCGGCGATGCTCCTGGGAGCTGATACAGAGCGGATGCGCCGACTCGATGAAAAAAGGAAGGAACGCGCGAGGGAAGGAAAGGAAAAGACTGGGATGAAAGCGCTTCGCACTGTTCCTGGTCTTTACTTCTTTTCTTAAAAGCGAACGTCTTCTTCCTCTCCACCCCCCTTCTGCTCATTAACACTGTAATATGTGGTTTAAAAATATCGATTAGTAATCTAGAGCTGGAGTGAACTTCCTCCTGATAAGACCAGATTGATTGTGCAGGTAATGAATGATTATCTAGGACTGAATACTTAACATGATAGAGTTACTCCTTTGAAGGGAAAAAACCAAAACCAGAAATCAGTCACTGTGAACAATATACCACAGTACTTAAAGGGCTTTCCTGGGGGCTCAGATGGTGAAGAATCTGCCTGCAATGTCGGAGACCTGGGTTTGATCCATGGGTTGGGAAGGTCCCCTGGAAAAGGGAGTGGCTACCCACTCCAGCATTCTTGCCTGGAGAATTTCTTCCCAGACAGAGGAGCCTGGTGGGCTACAGTCCATGGGGTCACAAAGAATCAGATGAGAGTGAATGTGAGGTCACTCAGTCGTGTTCGATGCTTTGCGACCCCATGGACTGTAGCCTACCAGGCTCCTCTGTCCATGGGATTTTCCAGGCAACAGCACTGGAGTGGGTTGCCATTTCCTTCTCCAGGGGATCTTCCTGACCCAGGGATCGAACCCAGGTCTTCCGCATTGTAGGCAGATGTTTTACCGTCTGAGCCACGAGGGAAGTCTTAGATGAGAGTTAGCAACTAACAATTTAGTTTCTGAGACATCTGAGTTCAGGTCTCTGTCTGCCATTTGCTGTAACCTTGGGTTTGGGTCTTAGTTTTCTTATCTATAAAATGGTATATACTAAGGTATGTAAAGAATTTAGTTCCAAAATTCTTCTGAGTCAGGATTTAATGAATACAATCATGACATCTGTGTAAATCTTCTTGTGAGAAACATCATTTCAAATCCTGTTCCAACTTGGGAAAGGCACTGTTATCACACTCACTCATGGGTCTTTCATCTAATCATAAATGCTCAGTACTAGAACTGCCATAATTAATAAACATGTATGTGTTTCTTATCATCTATTCTACCTATTCTATCACCTGACTAGTCACATCTTTGGGTATCAGACCTTGTTCTATGTTTAAACCTCTATTATTCTGCATCTTCATATTTGATGCAGCTAAAGTGAGCGTGAAAGTTGCTCAGCCGTCTCTGACTCTTTGCGACCCCATGGACTATACAAGTCCTTGGAATTCTCCAGGTCGGAATACTGGAGTGGGTTGCCGTTTCCTTCTCCAGGGGATCTTCCCAACCCAGGGATCGAATCCAGGTCTCCCGCATTGCAAGCGGATTCTTTACCAGCTGAGCCACAACGGAAGCCCCTGACGCAGCTAAACCTCGTCCTAATCAATAGAAAATGTGACCCCTGGGAGTTGGGTGATATAATAAAATCCAAGAGTGGCATTGGCTTTGTGGAGAAAGCCAGGACTTGAATAGTCATGAAACAGAGCTCATTAGTTGGGAAGTTAGTGACCCCTGTGATGCTGTGAAAGTGTTAGTTGCTCAGTCGTGTCTGACTCTCTGCGACCCCGTGGACTGTAGCCCGCCAGGCTCCTCTGTCCATGGGGTTTCCCAAGTGAGAATACTGGAGTGGGTTGCCATTTCCCTCTCCGGGGGCTCTTCCCGACCCAGGGGCTGTACCCGCGTCTCCTGCACTGCAGGCAGATTTTTTACCGTCTGAGCCCCCAGGGAAGCCCTGGTGATGCCGTGATGCTTAGCAAAACATTGGATCCGACCATCGCCTGCTGAAGCAGCCAAAAAGGCCGTGCAGGCTGAGGGGGAACATGCAGCAGGGCTGGGAGCACCTGTGAAGTGTCGGTTTGTACTGGTTGCTTCTTGGGACTTTTAGCCAAGACACGAACTTGGGCTGGAGCTCTCCCTCCCGCCAGCGCAGACGGGTGGGGAAACGCCTTTGCTAAGTGATGTTGCTGCCTGTGGTCAGAACTGACCGAGTCTTACACCTGGGAGTCTTACAGAGGTGAAAAATTCAACACATTGTCCCTCAATTCCTCATGGGGATGGGTTCCAGGACTCCCCCCCAAAGATACCAAAATCTGCCGATGCCCAAGTTTTCTTCTATAAAATGGCCTAGTGTTTGCATGTAACCTGTGCCTACCCTCCCATGCACTTCAAATCAACTGTAGATTACAACTCATATAGCCCCATGTAAATTCTATGCAAATTGTTGCCAGAGTGTGCCAAACTCACGGTTTTGCTTTACTTTCTGGAATTTTTCACCCGAGCGCTGTGATGCCCTAGAGGGGTGGCATGGGGGTGGGTGGAAGGGAGGCTCAAGAGGGCGGCGTACATGTAGATACACTTATGCACATTTATACACATAGCTGATTCACTTTGTTGTACGGCCGCAACTAACACAACATTATAAAGCAATTACACTCCAATAAAAAAAATATTTTCCCTCCGAGACTGACTGAATCCACGACCCAGAACCTGTGGGTATGCAGGGCTGACAGTACCACTTGATGCAGACTGAAGCGGCAGTCGGTGGCTGCAAGCCCATCCAGCCTTGGCAGGAGAGGAGAAGGTGGCCCCCGGCCCTTCTCAGGTGTCTTCCCTGGGACTCACTTCCAGACAATGGAACAAGCCCAGCCAAGAAGATCAGACGGAAGGTGGGGCTTGCATCCCACCCAGCTTTCTTTCTTGGTTTCTGACAGTCTCAAGGACAGACAACGATGACGTGAGAGGAAGGGGCTGGGCAGGGCTTAGGAGCTCCAAATAAAATGAACGATCAGTGACTTTGGGCTTAAAGACTGTTTCTAGACACAGTTTTACGTTGAGGTAACTCACACTTGGAACCCACTGGAAGCAAACGGGTTGGTGGCTTACTATATTTGGACAGAAGCCCTCAGCTTGGCCAGCAAAAGCCTACGATTGTTCAGCTCTCAAAAGGACCCCTGGGTCTCTGCACCTGCACAAGCAAGAAGTTGGCCGTGGAAACCATACAGCTTCAAAGAAGACTACATCCTCAGTGCTCATGGCTCGGAGACAGCCATGGAGGAAAACAGACATGGAAGAACCTTCTACAGGGCATGGCCAAAGGCTGTGGGAACAGTGGGCAAGGGAGTTTTCTTCCACGCTGCTGATTTGAACGTGGGTGTTCTGGCAGGAACTTCAGCAGCCATCTTGTATTCTGAGGATGCAGAGTGCTGAGGAAGCGTGATGGCATCACTACCAAACCAGCCCTGAATTGCCTATCTCTAGATGTCACTGAACGGAGAACTAAATAAAACTCTATCTCATTTAAACCACTGTATTTGGGGGTTTTCAATTCCCCCAATGCAGGAAGCTGAATCTCATCACGATTGATAGTCTCTGTGGGATCTGACCAATTGAACTTACAGAATAAGGAGCAATTGATTAGCGATGTGGATTGGAGGTCTGGTCCACTGATAAGCTGAACTGTTGCTTGGGAGGTTGGAAAGAAGTATATGTTTCTTCTGATAGCTCTGGAAACTCTCAGGGTTAGACTGAATTAAGATGCAAGCCTGATAACATTTTCAGGATCAGAAAAGATTCCACAGTGATTTGCCAAATTAGAGTGATTACAGAGTGGACACCCTGTCTGGCAGACAGCATCCTGCCTGGCGTGGAGACAGAGGGAAGAATCAGGGCTCAGGGTTTGAGTGGGAGCAGCTCTGTCACCTACTCTCTCTGATCCGGCCCCAATGTCCACTGTTATCGAGAACGGGTGGTTTGTCATTGTCTGGTAATTTAGAAGGACTCATTGGAAAAATAGTCAAATTTACTCTATTAAATTCAATTCAATGATACCTGCCTTTGATGGGCTTTACACGGTGCTTCTCAAGCTCCGCCCTCGCGACAGTCTCTACCAGGCGGGTCTCTGCCATGCAGGCTTCCCTGCGCCTCCCGGGATGCTCAGCAGCATCCCTGGCTCAGCCTTCTGCGTCGGAACAATGCCCCCACCCCAGTGGTGACAACCAGAGTGTCCCCAGACATTGCCAGGTGCCCCCAGGGGTGGAGAGTGTCCCTAGTTGAGAACCATTGGCCAGATAATGATGCTCAACACACTAACTTCATGTCGTTAGCGCGAAGACAACAGAGCCTGCTGCCAGCTGATGTCCTAGGCGGGGAGGGGCTACTAGCTGGTGTCATCAGGAGGCAGGACAGGGGTACATTTTGGTTACCTGTACTGGGTGGAAAGTATCCAGAGCCGCAGTGTTACAGGCACCTAATAAAGGCCACAGGGCTTCCCTGGGGGCTTAATGGGAAAGAACCCACCTGCCAAGCAGCAGGTGTGGGTTCGATCCCTGGGTCAGGAAGATCCCCTGGAGAAGGAAATGGCCACCCACTCCAGTATTCTTGCCTGGGAAATCCTATGGACAGAGGAGCCTGGCGGGCTAGAGTCCATGGGGTCACAAAGAGTGGGTCATGACTTAGTAACTAAATAGCAACACAATACATATTTCTATCTGTATAGCTATCTATATTTATTTATATCTGAATAGCTATGCTGTACACCTAAAATTAACACAATATTGTAAATCAACTATATTTCAATAAAAAATGATTAACGTGCTTCAAAAAACATATATGAAAATTTAATAGCAATTCTCCTAATATTTCCTTCCCATCTGAACTTTGGTATATATCCAGGCCTTCATTTTTATACTTGTACTGCAAAGATTTCCTGTAAACAACACTTAGGGCTGCTCTGTATTTTTAAGAATGTTTACATAAATGGTATGTTGTATGAGACCATCTGTAACATTTTTTTTACTCAAAATTATGTATTTTTTGTGATTTCTGCATGTTGTGACATACAAATTTGGCTAATTTAGTTTGACTTGTGTGTGGTCTTTACTGTATAAATGGGTTATGATTTTATTTACCCATCCTTGTACAGGTGGACATGTGGGCTGGTTCTGGTTAATTTCTGTTGTGAAGTAATGCCTCAGTAAGCATCTTTGTATGTCTCTTTGCACCCACATGCAATTGTGTCTTCAGAAATAGAATTATTGGACCGGAAACTGTGCCTATTTTTAACCTTACTAGATGCTGCCAAATTGTTCTCAAAGTGATTGGATCAGTTAATATTCCAAGGAGCAGTGCAGAGAACCTATTTTCCACACAATCCTCTCCAACACTTGGTATTACTCGTTTTTATTTTTTTCTAATATTATGAGAGTGAAACGTTTGTGTGATCTCCAAAGTCCATGCTGCTTCCCATGTGGCACGATGCTGTTACAGAAGGCCACGCGCAAAGGAACATAATACTTTATTTTTCAAGAAAATTTCCGGCATCCTTAGTGAGGGTGTCACTTATCTCTAAGGATATGCTTGAATGGAGATTCTGAGGTTAACTCATTTTTCTTCCAGTGGGGAAGGAAGTCTTGGAAGCTCTGGTCCACTTTGGTGCAGGATCCTCCAAGCCTTATGTGGCCTTAAGCAACAATGGTCAGTAACCTAACCTCACCTGGACTGGGAGTAAAAGTGAAGTGATGGGACCTCAGCCATCACTGATTCCTGGGATTTCATCTATATATTTAGGATTTTCCTTCTCCCTTTTGCTGCCCAGTTGTTTTCTGGAGGTGGTTACGGTGAATCAAGAACAAAAACAAGGAAGAGGGGTACTGAAAACTCCAAAACAGCTGTACGAAGCATGTTATTGTTTTTCTCATTGATTTATAAGGTTGCTGCATAATAGAAGACTCTTAGTTCCTTTATGGTAATTTTTATTGCAAATATTTATTCATGTTTGCCACTTTTCTCTTTTAGCTTCATCTGTGATATCACTATGTTTGACATAACCGTTTTGCATAATCAAACCTACCTTCCCCATCATTTTTTTAAAAATTAATTTTGTGCTTAGAAAGCCCTCACTAGCCTTGGACCAGTTAAGATCACATCTAGTTTCCTTCAGAAAAACTTTTCAGGTGTTCTTTAAAATTTGTTTCCATTATATAAACAAAATATATTTTATTGTTATTATTTTTCAGATAGAACAAAAGAATTTAGCAAGAATAGTAATTCCCCGTCCCTCTTTCCAGCCTCCCATCTCCACTCCTCAGAGCGAATCAATGTTAACAGTTTCTTGGGTATTGATTCCAGAGTATTTTCATGAATGTAGGAGAGAAAATGAATTCACAGCAGCAGGTCATTCAGGGCACTTTTTCTGTTGTCTCAGAGTTGCATGTTTCCAAAGCTGAGGGCTATTGGTTTCAAATTTTTCTCCAGTCTGCAGGGAGCCGCAGGCTTCTCTAAGAGGCCACCACACTGGCCATGTAGCCTGTTGACCTACAAGCAGAGGCAGGAAGGCTGCCGGGGGAGGGTTCCTGGAACAAGGAATCTTCCAGGGTGGGGTTCTTAATCCAGAGTCCTCGGGGATTTGTGGGTGGAATTCACGGTGTCCATGAACACGCATGGCAAAAATCAGCTCAGTTCAGTCGCTCAGTCATGTCTGACTCTTTGTGACCCCATGGACTGCAGCAAGCCAGGCTTCCCTGTCCGTCACCAACTCCCAGAGTCTACTCAAACTCATGTCCATCATGTCAGAGATGCCATCCAACCATCTCATCCTCTGTCATCCCCTTCTCCTCCTGCCTTCAATTTTTCCCAGCATCAGGGGCTTTTCCAATGAGTCAGTTCTTGCATCAGGTGGCAGCCAAAAGACTGGAGTTTCAGCTTCAGCATCAGTCCCTCCAATGAACATTCAGGACTGATTTCCTTTAGGATGGACTGGTTGGATCTCCTTGAAGTCCAAGGAACTCTCAAGAGTCTTTTCCAACACCACAATTCAAAAGCATCAGTTTTTTGGCGCTCAGCTTTCTTTACGGTCTATCTCTTGCATCCATACGTGACTGCTGGAAAAACTATAACTTTGACTGGACGGACCTTTGTTGGCAAAGTAATGTCTCTGCTTTTTAATACATTGTCTTGGTTTTTGCGTTTTTGCCTCGTCCGTCCACAAAGCCCTGTGGGGTAAGCAGCAGCAGGGGTCGGGGAGAGGAGCGCCAGGCCGAAGCGGCCTCCATCTCCCCCAGAGGACCCTCGGGCCACAGGTCCCCGAGATGGACGCAGGGGAAACTCCTTGAAAGGACGTGAAGTTCACCTTCAGCTTAGCCTGGCCTGACTTTTAAAAACCAGAAGTAGAATCTAATGACCAGAATGAGGCTGCTTTTTCACAACCAGAGACTAAGGCGCTGTGTGCTCAGCCCGAGGGTTCAAGAAAAGACGAGGAAGTAAGATTTGAAGGCAGCAGGTGAAAAAAACATCGTCTTTTCTCATACTCCCTGCCAGTGTAGACCACCCGTCTGTGCTGGTATTCTGTACTTGTGAATTCCTTTCTTCCTTTTTTCCCCTTTGAACAGAACTGAGCATTTTTTACTTACCTCTCTGAGTCAAGTGTATTTTTGCAGTTTCATTTTTTGAAAATGTCACTCTTTAACGCCAGTGGGATTTTGCCATACTGTGGACGAGGGGGTGGGGAGAGGGTAGCGCGCCTTCTCCCTGAAGTCAGGTGTCCCCGAGTGACCGAGGCAGGCCCACGCAGGCCCACGCAGGCCCCGCACACGTACCTTGCAGGCGTCCCTGGGAGGGAGCGGCTCTTCCTTCCCAGGCTTGTCGGGCTCTGGTGGGCTGGAGCTCGCCCGGCTGCTGCTGAGGCCCTGGGGGAGAGAAGGATGGACAAACCGGTCAGGTGGGGACACCCACTGTTTATGCAGAATCTGTACCAGAGTCGGACTAGGAGGAGAGGGGCAGGGCGCAACGTTTAAAAGAAGGACACCTCCACTGTGGCTGTTGGCTGCTCTGCAGGTCCAACACGGCAGAAGACTCACCTTCCAGTGCATCTTGGGCCTCATTATACACTCGCTGTAGGACACGGGCTAAATCACACACCCACAGGTGCCAAGGCCCACCATAAAAGGACAAGCAGTGGGCAATGGGCTGAGCCCTGGAAATCCCTGCCCCTTCCCCAAAATAGCTGGAATGATTCTCCTACTCATTAGCCTCAGAAATGACTCAGTCCATGAAAACCACCCCCCACCCCATATTTCAGGGCCCCTCGCCTTCTGAGATGGCCCACACTCTGTCTGTGGAGTGTTTCTCTCTGAATAAATCCACCTGCGACCTGTCACTGCCTCTCACTGAATTCTTCCTGCAATGAGATACCAGGAACCTGAGTTTCATTAAATCCTGAGGTCAGGCGTGAGTTATCAATTAAAAGACAGTCGGGGGAAGAGGGGGTGGAAAGACAGTGAGTCTGGACTTCCCTTGTGGATCAGTGGTAAAGAATCTGCCTGCTAACGCAGGAGACGCGGGTTTGATCCCTGACTCGGGAAGATCCCAGGTGCTGAAGAGCAGCCAAGCCCGTGCAGCACAATTACTGAGCCTGTGCTCTGGGGCCCGGGAGCCACAGCTACCCTGCTGCAACTCCGGAAGCCCGCGTGCCCTAGAGCCTCTGCGCAGCAGGAGAAGCCACCACGATGAGGAGGCTGAGCACCGCAGCAAAGCGCAGCCCCTGCCTGCTGCAACTAGAGAGCAGGCCTCTCGGCAAGGAAGATCCAGCACAGCCATAAATACGTAAATAATAAAAGTATCCTTTAAAAAAGACGGTGGGTTCGAGTCTCAGTCTGGGTTGTGGGTTTCAGGGCTGCGAGGCAGGCCTGGCAGGACCCCCTGGCTACGGGCCCCGGTCTGGACCATGGAGGAGGGTGGCTTTCTTAGACGGCCGAGGCCGATGACTGGAGGGTAGGAAGACCTGCCGAGGCTTGGGAGGGTGTGAGGACGCCCCCAAGGCCCTGTCTCCCCACCTGTAGGGTCACGGGTCCTCCACACCTTCTCTGCCTTGTCTCCTGTTCCATCCGTGTTCCCCAGCTGCCAACCCCCAATCCAACCCCAGCCTGTGTCTTTCTGATCACTTACTTTCATTCTTTCATTTTCCTTCTCTGTCTTCCATCTTTTCCCCTTCCTTTTGCTTATTTCACGCTTTCTCTCTCCTCATTTTTCTGTTACCTTTTAACTCAAAATGGTACTGAGCATTTTCTCTCCACTTTAAATCAAACTTACATATTCCTTGAAAAATTATTAAATGTTTAACATTTTTATCATGTAGTACTTCACGCATACTAGAGCATATAAAATAATATGGTCCCCTTGTGTTTGATACCCCATAGAAATAACCATGAGCATCTCTCTTCCTCCCCTTCACAGCTTATCACAACTCTGAATTTCTTACATGCTAGCTTTTGCAGGAGGCAATATTCCAAGAAATGTTTTGTGAATCTGGGATGGAAGGACGGTGGGCAGAAGGAGCTGTAGTCAAAGTTCTCCTTGTGGGAACCCTCCTACACTGCTGGTGGGAATGCAAATTGGTGCAGCTGCTAGGGAAAACAGTATGGAGGATCTTTAAAAAACTAAAAATAGAGCTACTGTATGATCTAGCAATCCCACTCCTGGGCATACATCTGGAAAACTCTAATTCAAAAAGATACAAGCAACCCAATGTTCCCTGGAGAAGGAAATGGCAACTCACTCCAGTATTCTTGCCTGGAGAATTTCATTCATGGACAGAAGAACCTGGCGGGCTACAGTCCACGGGGTCAGAGTCAGACACGACTGAATGACTAACACTGCTAATGTTCATAGCAGCACTGTTTGTAGTAGCCAAGACACAGAAGCAACGTACGTGTCCATCAACAGATGGCTGGCTTGAGAAAGCGTGGTGTGCGGACGCACAATGGAGTACTACTCGGCCATCAAAAAGAGCAGAATGTTACCGCTTGTGGCGACGTGGATGGGCCTAGGGAATAGGGACTAAGGAAGTAACACAAAGACAAATATTCTATCACTGGTGTATACATGGAATCTGAAAGAACAGAAACGAATCTACATGCATACAAAACAGAAACAGGCTCACAGGCATAAAAAAACAAACTTGTGGTTATTAAAAGGGAGCGGCAGGTGGGGTGAAGGATAAGTTAGGAGCAGTATGGGGTTAACATACACGCTGCTATCTATACAGTAGGTAAGCAAGAAGGATTTACCATACAGCCCAGGGAACTATATCCAGTATCTTATATAAAAGCCTATAAGGGAAAAGAATCTGAGACAAAATATATAACTGGATCACTTTGCTGTATATGTGAAACTAACACGATATTATTAAATCAACTATGTTTCAGTAAACCAACCAACGAGCAAACAAGAAATCTCAAAACCCCATTCTGCTCACAAAGCGCGCGCCTTAGAGGCAGGCCTGGCCCGCTCCCTGGAATCCTCACCATTTGAATTAGGCCACGGTGACTCCCTTGAAGGCATGCTGGTGGTTAGACGAGTCTAACGCACTGGCGCCCTTTACTTCCGCAGAAAGAATTTATGCCTTAACTGCTCATAAGGACGAAGACAGGATGGGAGATGCGTGATTTAGCGGCACTTCGTGTCAAGGGACCTGGGGGCTTTAGGGGACTGCAGGATTTGCTGAAGCCAAAAGCGTGAGGTGGTTTTGGAGAGGACAAGCGCCGTCCAGACTGTGGAACTGGAAGTGTGGCATTCCAGACACACGGGACACCAGCTCTGCTGTGCTCACAGCTGAACGTCCTGGTCAGACGACCAGAGTCACACTTGGCCCGCGCCCACACCCTGTGAACACACAGTGAGGAGAAAACGCCTCTGTCCCGGGTAACTGCACCGTTCCAGCATCCGCAGCACATTTTCTGGAAATGTCCTTTCAGTATATTTGCCAAACAGTCTGAAAGGAGGAAGGGCAGTGAACCTGTGCAGGGAGGCAAGCGGCCAGGATGGGCCGGGGAGAGATGGGCTTAACTGCAGCGGCAGGGACAGAGCCCAGCTCCAGCGTCCTTCCAGAGAGGACCACGCGGGCTCTCGTGGCTGGTGGGGGCTGGGGGCAGACCTGCAGAGCTGATGCAGAAAGGAGGTGTGTGCAGACATCCACTGGGTTTTGCAGGGTTCGGCTCCCGAAGTGGCTCCTCACTCCCAGCTTCTCTCCATCCCCATCCGTCAAGGTCCTCAAGACACTAAGATCCTTGAGGTCAGAAAACCTGTGTCTTTTTGTCCCTCCCTCTCAGGACAGACGTGGTGTAGACGCAGGATGGCTGATTCGCCGGTGTCTAGGGAACCAATGCTATCCGTGTCCCTGACTCATCACTTTCAGCCCCTGTGAGTTCCATCCGCTTAGTTCATGAAGAGAACCTCAAAGCTGACTTGCTGAGCGGGAAGACATTTGGTGCCACTACTGAAACCACGAAGCTCTGTCTCCCCAAGCCCTCCCTTCTCTCACTTGGGACCATACACGTTACATTATCCGGTCACAGAGCCTCAGAAAAACACAAAAGCAGGTTTCCATGATCAGACACTTTTAATCATCTCAGGCTGGGTTCCCTCTGCCACCCAGAAGTCACCTTGACCATTTCCCAGACTCCCGAGGTTTACTCTAAAATGACTCAATCAAACATCATCAGAAAAATACACCTGCTGGAAGACAGTCACCCGATGCCTTTGGAATAGAGAAGCAGCTTTGGGATCTTTGGATGTTTCAGGTCAGCTACATCACCGCCTCTAGCCTGTGACCCTTACAGTCTAAAAGTGATGGGGTCACTCATTGTAAGGACCGAGCCCTCTGCACACACGTCAGAGAGCACTTGTGTCAGACCAGTCTCGGTGTGACAACCATTCCCTCCTCTGAAAGAGTGAACAGCCTAGAGGCAACCCTACTCTCTCTGGGCTTTATTTTTATTTTTAAATTGGAACCTATGTGACTTACAACATTGTGTAAGTTTAAGGTGTATCACGGGCTTCCCAGGTGGCTCAGTGGTGAAGAATCCGCCTACCAAAGCAAGAGACGCGGGTTCCATCCCTGGGTCGGGAAGAACCCCTGGAGGAGGAAACGGAAAGCTACGACGTTATTCTTGGCTGGAAACTCCCTTGGACAGAGGAGCCTGGTGCGTTACGGTCAGGGTCACAGCGTTGGATACGACTGAGCATGCACGCACATGTGCAAGGAGTATCTCATGTTGCTTTGATACATTTATATAGTGCAATGTGATCGCCACTGTCTTGGTTTTAGATGCACAAGAGGATATATGGTCTGGAAATATGGACGTGGTGCAAATAGTTTAAGTTGCCTGTTGATGATACCCCAAGTGGCTCTGGGCTGTAGAAAAATGGTTTCTCCACTTCAAATGGCACCTGCCCTTGATGGGCTGGGGTGGGCAGGATATGACCTGCACAGGAGGGGCCCTGAGCCCATGACGTCTCTTTGAAGGAACCATGGTCTCAGCTTTCTCTGCTGCTAGAAGCAGAAAGCTACCCCAGCACCAGATGTCTTCTGCCAGCCTCGCCGGAACGCCAGTGATTCTGATCTCCTTCTCCTTTAATAAGCAGGAGTCCGGGGCCCCTCATCAGGCGTGGAGGGGAGACCATCCTTTCTCACGACCTTTAGACAGTTTAGTTCAATGGCCTCTCTGCCCAGCTCCCCTCCTTTTTCCATTTTGTAGCTCAGCCAGTGATCAGCACAGGTTAGAAGTATTCTAGAACCAGGAAGGATGCAGGCGGAAGGCTGTGCCAGGGAGCCTCCAGAGCTCTGGCCAAGGCGGGAGGCCAGGAAATGTGTATGACTGAATCACTGCGCTATACACCTGAACTAACACAACATCCCAAGTCAACTACGCTCCGATTAAAAAACAACAGTAACGAAAAACATTGAATGACATATGGGGACAGTTTGGAGGATTTTCATCAAGGCTGACATATGAAATTACAGTATTAATGAAGAATTGCTTAAGTGTGAAAAAAAATTAAATGAAAGAAGTGGCTCTGGGTGGGGAGGAGGAGGGTGACGGCTAGGAGGCAGAGCCTGAAGCCACGGCTCACCAGCCAGGGAAACCGGCGGGGATATTTGCAGAATAAAAGGGGCTCAGATGCGGACCGTCTCTGGCTCATCAGACGCCAAGAGCCTAATTTGACCAGCTGTGAGCAGAGATAAACGCAGCAACCGTCTAGGTCATTTCATGTCAGTGGAGTGATAACAATTTGAAGGAAAATTATTTTGTGAGTTGGAAAAAAAAAAACTTAAGAAAATAAACATAAATTCCGTAGCGTGGATTGACTCTAAAAATCAGTACTTGCCCGGAGTCTAAACACATGAACCTTCTCACCAACAAATGGCTTCTGTCGACAGCACCAAGCTTGCTGCCATATCCCTGTAGGAGAGGCAGTAACGGATTTTAAATGTGGAAAAGATTGGTAACACAGAAGAAAAAAAAAAGAGCCAGTAAGATTGAAACCAACCAGTCCTAAACCACAGACTCGAGAAAAAAAAAAGCCAACATACCATTCGTCACCATTTCACCACCGGCCTTGCTAAATAGCGTCCATTGAGAACCTCTAGCCCCCAGGTGGCAGCTGAAATCCCCAGCTAACACTGCATTTTATTGTGGTGGCGTCCCACCCCAGAGGGCAGCTGGAAGCAGTTTGTCAGTGAAAATTCAAGAAGGAGAATCCGTGACCAGTCAGAGCTTCCATTAAATGCAGTATCAAAAGGAGGTACTTGAAAATCTTAATTTCTTTTGGCAGTGCTGAGGGATAAGGATGGATGGAGAGAGGCAAAGAGGGAAAAACAACAAAACTGGGCTTTGAAAAGCAGAGAGCACTGGGTTAGATTGCGTGAAGAGGGACGACCTGCTTGCTGTCGCCAATGTTGTGTCTCAATCCACGCTCCCCACAGCAGCTGGGCTGCAGAAGGCTGCCCCCGGGAAGCCCCCTACTACGGGCAGGGGGGTCCTCCTGCTGAGCGTGGGAGGAGCGCTGAGCTTTCCTCTCTGTGAACACGGACGCTTCTGCTGCGGCCCAGGCCGAGTGTGCGTCAGGGTGCCGTGTTTGCCGCAGCCCATCGCACATCTCTGCGGATGGCTCCTCGGTGATGGTCACCGACTCAGCGCACACGAGTGTGAGCACACTCCGGGAGATGGTGGAGGTCAGGGAAGCCCGGCGTACTGCCGTCCAGGGGTCGCGGGGACTCAAACACCACTTAGGAACTCAGCAACAGCAACAAAAGGATGCGCCAAAGTTTCTCCCGGTTTTAAAATCACGTCTCTCTGGGCCCCTCCAGGCTTACTGTCCACTTTGCCCGGCGGCCTGGACGCGGAGGGTGGAGGACTGCCGTCCGCGGGACCCCTTCCTCCGCCGTCCAGGGGGTCCAGCCAGTGGGAGGCACTGATCCTGCCGGCCAAGCCCTGCCCAGGGTGGGCGCAGGGAGGCAGGGAGGCGGGGAGCCCCGGCCTGCAGGGGGACGGGACCCCAGGGGTCTCCGGGTTCTGCAGACCATCCCCGCCCCTGCCTCTCCAGGTGCTAGTGGCTCCCGCCCGCCCGGATACCAGACGCATCCTCTGTTTCCCTGGCTCCGCCCACAGCTCTGCCGGAGGGTTTTTGTCGTTTTTGCTTTTTTTTTTTTTTTTTTAATGAAATTCTTCTCAAATTACCCCACTTGGCTGTGCCATCTGTCTCTGGCCTGGACTCTGACCGAACCTTGACTGATTCAGCCCCCTGCCCTATACACAGCAGGACATTCAAAAAGGCTTTTTAAAAACTGACTTATTTTTAACTGGAGGATAATTGCTCTGCCATGTTGTGTTGCGTTCTGCCCTGCGTGTCAACACGAGTCAGCCACAGGTATACATCTATCCCCTCCCTCCCGAGCATCCTCCCACCCGCAGCCCGGCCCACGGCTCGAGGTTGTCACCAAGCACCAGGCTGAGCTCCCCGCGGCATTCCCACCGGCTGTTTTATTTAATACTAAAAAGGCTTTCTAATTTAATTAAATGGAGCTGTCTGACTTTTCTGATATTTTCATTCAAAGATGACTTGTAGTAGGGTAACTGATTGTCTCCGATTGTTCGGACCTGAGGGAACTTGGGACTTTTTGTTTTGAAATCAGGACAGTTCTGGGCGAACCAGATGAGGTGCTCACAATGGCATGCACTCTTGTAGCAATGCATGCTACAAAAAAAATCTAAATGATTTTTGAAGATCATTATCTTTCAAAAGATTTCTATGATAATATTTAAACTAAGTTGTTTTATTAAACAATAATAGACTATTTCCCACTTCTGAGAAAATCTGTGTCTGAAATGCTTTTCTTAAAGGCAAAGTGTGTAATGTGAAGAGACCATGCTTTATCCAGTTCTGTCTGATCAAGTCTGTTTACTCTCCAGGGGAAGTCACCGAGGAACTAGTAAGAATCAAGGAGTGATGTGTAAGGGCTTATTAAGAAGTTTGAAAAGAAGAGAGTGGCAAAGAGCATCGCAGTGGAAAACCAGGCTTCTAGAATATACTTCTTGATTCGAAAGATACTTGCAGGCATTTGAATTGATCGGTTCCTGTTTCCCTGTTCTTCCAGTATGTTGCGGAGAAGATAGGAAGATACTCACAAGTTACAAAGAGCATGTTTCATTTCTTTGTGTTACTGTTTACTGGCATATTTACTGATATGTTTGCTAGTATTTACTGGTAATATTTTAATTCCTAAGAGACAGACCAGTTTGGTGTTGGGCGGGGGGGTTGGGAAACAGCAACTACAAACAAAGCTAACATTTTAAGAAGAAATCTCTGTTTACATGTTGGAATATAGCTTTATTATTTTATCTTTTTCCATTAGAGAAATGTTTATTAAATGACAGTATTAACAGCTGTCACACTGCTTGGTACATAGGCTACCTGGGAGGAGAAATTTAATTGGGTTAGAAATTTACTGTGATTTGAATGCTTCTCAATTCAAAGTATTATTTTCTGGTAGGAGAGCTTTTGACTATTCACTGTAGGGAGCCAGAATTTCACATATATGTCTTTTTACCCCTGCCTTTGAATATCAATTTTCTTGATCCACTTTTGCTCCCAAATCATTGTTCCCCTCTAAGAGTCGAATGAGTTATCACAAATTTGTGATACTGGTTTTGGTAAAATTAGAATTTAATAACTCACCTCGGGTGTCTCAGCATTGCTCTTTGGTGTTATCTTTACACTGAAATGGTTGTTGTTAATATTGTTTTCCAACCATAAACAACCACTAGGAATGCATGAAATATATTGACCTAAGTGTATTCAATTTGGTCCCCTGTAATAAACATTTATTGAATACCCACTACATGTAAGGGGATAATAGAAAACAAAATTTGACATTGGGAGGGCAATAATTCAAACATCAAACTCAAGGAAAGAAAAAGTCAGTAGCCACTCATTTTGGTTAGGTTTTTAAAGTTATATTACATTACATATATTCATATATGTATATATATATTTTTAGGCTGAATTTTTAAGACTCGATTATCCTTTTCTTTTGTACTCTTGTGAAATTTGTAACAATTTGACTCAGTATTTAAAAGTAACAAGTCTTTTTTTCTTCAGTGAGCCGCAAGGGCATGAAATAAGATCTCAGGTTCCCATCGTAAACTCTCCCTGACTTCTGCAGCTTGCCACAGATGGGGCAGGACATGATGTTTGCGGCTGATAATGTGATAGAGTTTGAGTTCAGTGGACTTAGTAATTTGGGGGTCGCCATCATGAGTTGAAATGCGCTGTAAAAAGGAAGACAGAGGCCAAAGGACCTGTGACTTGGCCCAACAGTGGGCAGGATTTGGTCCAACTCTGCTTTCGTGGTGGCAGAGACATTTCCTTTCTCTGTGATGGCAAAGGAAGGTGTACTAGAGCAAATGGGAAGAGCTCCCCAAAGTGAAACTGGTGACCGTTTTAATGAAGAGATTATGCTGATAAAAGATCAAGAATATTTCACACTGATGAACTAATTTTAACTCAGAATACCTCATCTGGGTGGAAACGGCTTTGAGGGTTAGCAGGGGGGGCTGCCTCGTAACAATTCCCTGCCTCTGTTGTCTGTGTGACATCACCACTCCAGTGGCTTCACACGTCATCCCAATGTTCATGAAAATGGGCCACTAAATGCCGTGCCGACAGAGCGAGTCTCTTGTTGATTAAAGGGATTAGCCAATAGCTCAGGCCTTGCAAGAATGGGGGCTTCAAGAGGGGTGTATGGACAGGCAGGGGGGCCACGTGACTGGGGGGAAGTATTTAAACGGAAGTAAGATGAGGCCAACGCTTCCACCGCTTGGTGTTAAGTTCTAAGGACAGGGCGCATCAATACAGTGAAATGTGCCTTTAATTCTCTTAATTATGTTTTAATTTCCTTCATTAAAGGTGTGTTCAATTGTATTAAACACATCTGTTTGATAGATTAAACAGATATGTGTTCTCTTGGACCCTGTAATTCTACTTCTAAAAATTTATATTTAGGAAAACCATCCAGATACAGGCATAGGGGTGCACATACAAGGATGTTTATCACAGCATTATCTAAAAGCAGTAGGAAAGTGGACATAACCGGAATATCTGTCAATAAGGAGATAGAACACACTGTAGAAATCCAAAATGACGCTGTAGATGCGTTTGTCAAAGAAGGCCAGAGTATACTACTTAAAGAGAAAATAATACCAAAAGTCATGACTACCAATGTCTAGGTGTTTTTTTTTTTTTTTTAAATATGCAAGTAACAAATAATCAGTATGCAGGTATTAATTTGAATTAGTTGCATTAACTAAAAAGAGAAGTTTGGCACTCTGAAGTGTAAAGAAACTACAGGAATTACCTTAAAAAATCTGAAATAAACAAGAACAAATGAAAAAGCTTTCACTTTAAACCCGAGTTGCACCTTTGCCTAAGCAGGAGCCCTTGGTCTCGGCTGCAGGAGGAAGTCTCTCTGCTGGGAAACGAACAGCCCCGGCTGCACGTGGGGTTTGGACCAAGGCGCCCGCAGCAGTCAGTCCTGCGCGAGAAGGGGCTCCATTCCGAGGGCGCGTGCGTGAGTCCAGTTGGTTTGTTAAGTCCAGCAGTTAGCCTAGGTACCCAACTAACACAATCGGTTATAAATACTGTACTTTCATAGGTTTATAATACTTCTCACCCAAATAATATATAAAAAATGAACCCAGAAATAACGAGCGCCCTGGAGAAGGAAATGGCAACCCACTCCAGTATTCTTGCCTGGAGAATCCCATGGACAGAGGAGCCTGGTGGGCTACAGTCCGTGGGGTTGCAAGAGTCGGGCCCGACTTAGGGACTAAACCACCACCAATGAGCACCAAAGAATCGATGCTTTCAAACTGTGGTGTTGGAGAAGACGCTTGAGAGTCCCTTGGACAGAAAGGAGATCAAACCAGTCTATCCTAAAGGAAATCAGCCCTGAATGTTCATTGGAAGGACTGGTGCTGAAGCTGAAGCTCCAAGAGTTTGGCCACCTGATGTGAAGAACTGACTCATTGGAAAATACCCTGATGCTGGGAAAGATTAAAGGTAGGAGAAGGGGAGGAAAGAGGACAAGATATTGGATGGCATCACCGACTGAATGGACTTGAGTCTGAGCAAACTCCGGGAGATGGTAGAAGACAGGGAAGTCTGGTGTGCTGTAGTCCATGGGGTCGCAGAGAGCTGGGCACGACTGACCGGCTGAACGGCAACAAACCTTACGAAATAGTTCCCTTAAAAAGTACAGTAGTACCAGCCACATCATTATTGCTTTTATGCTTCCTTCTGGACATCCTGGGCTTGAAATAAAGATACTGTGTACTGTACTCTACACAGTTCTGTAAAGTACACAGAAGCACAGCCAGTTGTAGAGGGTGCAGGCACGCAACAGTGCAAGCCAGACACGTGAACAGACTTACGTGATTGGACATGTGAACGCACGATCACGACTTTGAAAGGTCTGAAACTTGAAGAGTCACATGTAGTGGACTTACTGTAGTCCAAACAGAAGTTGGGGAACTGAGAATGAACTCTCCCCATCATAACTTTGGGCTCTTGACTTCCCAGACACACCCTCTTCCTCCTGATTTCTGGCCCATGTCCCTACTGCCTGTGAGTCCTTGCACTTGAATTGCTTGCAAACTGATTGCAAACTCAACGTCCCCCAAGCTGGCTGGACCTCCACCAAGTCTTCCCTGACAGGGTGAAATCTCTCTCTCATTCCATCTTCCGCAGCCCTTTCTGCCTCTCTTGGGGCATCGACCTCCCACCACCTGTGTAGATTTGGGCACCTGCCTGATTCCCCTTGCAGAATGAGAGCTCCTTGAGGCAGTCTTTGTCTCACTCGTGGCTATGCACCATGAGTCATCCTGCCCCGTGATTTTCTGGTGGGAGGTACCGAAAGACACATTCAAGGAAGTACGTGCAGCAAGAGACAGACGACCTCTGTGGGTTGGGAACTCATGACATCTGGGCTTGCTTGCTATTTCTTAGCAAGGTAGAAAACCACTTTCCCACTCTGTTTTGCCCTGTCAGGAGTCCAGGCATGCTGGGGTGAAGATAAGGCAGAAAGAATTAGCTCTGCCTCCTCTGTATTTGTACACTACAGGGCGTAGGATGCACCATCGTTGGACTTGGAGGAAATGGAAAATGGAACTCAGCCAACTATGTCTTAGGTCATTAAAAGTTATTAAAGACAGCAGTAAGAGACACGAAAGTAGCCACTGCAATAAAATGGAAGTTCTGGCTACAAAAAAATTAATTTAGAGACACCAGATGGGAGAAGAGTGAAAGGTACCAGAAGAAGAGGAGAACTTGGTTTCCAGAACGCTGGTGTTGAACCACTTCTGAGTTCAGACCAGTGAAATCATTGTCTTGGTACGAAAGGTGCCCCTCTAAGAATTCTGCCCTCCTACACCAGAATCAGTTCAGTTGGTCTTACCATTGTCTCTCCTCGGAAATAGCTTCCACGCCCTCGCTGTGTTGCCAAGTCTTATTGCTGCTTCTCCTCCAAGCTGGCCTGTGTCCTGTCTGGAATGCCATAAACTTCTTCCAGGGTCTCTGCGGCCTCTGATTACCATCTGCAATTACAGTCCCGACAAAAGGAATTTACTAAAGTCCAGGTCAGAATGGAGGCTCCCACCCAGGATGTCGCATCTTCCTGAGGTCAGGATGGAGTTTGTGAGCAAGCCTGCCTTCTGTGCTCCGGCTACAGGCGTCATTAACACTGCATCGGAAGGAGCATCGCCTTGAAAATGATAAAGAAAAGGTGCTTAAAGCTGTCAGACCTGCTCTTCCTCTCCATGATAGATGTCAGTATCTTGCTTTCCTGCAACATGCAAGAAGTAGGCTGGGGTACATAGGGAGGACCAGAAGGTAGTTCTCGTCTTTAAGTGACCTATGCTCTAGTAGACAGACACACCCATAACGTCTTAAACAAAAGTTCAGAAAATGAGGAAGCAGTAATGAGATGTTCAGTTAGAGCCTAGGACAGGGTTCATTCCCAGCCCAGGGGAGCAGGAGCAGGGCCCAGAGGCGTGTTTTCAGAGCAGAGAGTGGATGGTGGGCCAGAGGCAGAGGATCCAGAGAAACACATGGTCAGGTGTGGAGAGAGCCAGGTGTCAAGAATGGCAGAGGAACGGCCTAATCCCTAAGACGTGTGTGTGTGTGTGTGTGTGTGTGTGTGTGTGTGTGTGTAAGGCTTGGTGGACAAGGTGGATGATGCGTATACTGAAGTCATCAAAAAACTAAATGTTGTGAGGATAATATTAACTGTTACAAATTAAGGTGTCACTTGTGTGCAAAACAAGGCACCTATTTAAGAGTCAGATTTTTTAAGCTCTTAAATGCTCAGGAAAGGGATTTGGATGGCCAAGGATCATATGATGCGCAAAAAAAAAAAAAAAAAAAAAAAAATCAAACGGTTTGGCATTGAATTACAGTTCCATCGCTTTGCTAATGATGTGATGTGATCTTGGACAGATTACTCGACTCTCAGCGTCAAAGGTGACCGGACTAAGCCTCTAGGGGAATATGGGAAGATCAGATAAAGTGCTGGACGTAAAATGCTTGGCATGTAAGAGAGACATAAGGGCTGTGACTTCACTTTCTGTCTTCTCCATCAGAATCCCAGCGGGACCGCAGTCTTGCCATGTTGGAGAAGCGCCCTGGTTGAGGCTGGGTCATCGGTGGGGGCTGTGTGGGTTTCGGATCAGGGAGATGGCGTGGGCAGAGCCCGGATGATGACGGCCGGCCGTGTGTGGGCAGCAGGAGGGGGTCTGATTCAGAGGGGGCGGTGGTGAGACCGGTTCTGGGTGTTTTCTCACCCACAGAAAGACTGGTTGGTTCACGCCTGCTTGGAGGAGGCCCTGCCTTCCGTACAGAGATAAATGTGCCCTCACTTCCTGACTCTTAAGGAGGGACTCTTAGAAAGCCTTCTGTGACCTCCTGGCGGCTCTGGGGAGGGGGCAGTGCTGGGAGGGGCAGGTCAGGAAAGCCTAGGGGTTTCTAGCTGGCTGCGGCTCCAGAGCGCTTAGCTCCCCCTGGGGCCGAGGCTGGGGCAAGAGCTGGCTAGTTTTATCTTGCCTTTTGGATCTTCGAGCTTGGAACCAACAACCATTTCCTAATCTAGAGTTCCTTCTTAATTCAAACGCAAAAGACGTAAAATAAATCAGATTTTCAGTCCGAAAAGAGGACGTGGCTACTGTGGAAGACAAGTTGTATTGCTGTTTTGTTGCTCAGTCGTGTCTGACTCTTGGCGACCCCGTGGACTGTAGCCCGCCAGGCTCCTCTGTCCATGGGATTCTCCAGGCAAGAACGCTGGAGCGCATTGCCATTCCCTCCTCCAGGAGATCTTCCAACCCAAGGACCGAACCCCTGTCTCCTGCATTATAGGCAGATTCTTTACCACTGAGCCGCCTGGGAAGCCCTAAGGACAAATCAGAGAAGGGTCAGGGTACTTGGGGGTGTAATTCAGGTGAGAGGTGGAGGTGGCTAGCTCCATGGGACATACTGAAGACAGAAATGAACCAGATAATGAGGAGCCGAGTTGAGAGCTCTGGGTGATGAAATATCAATAGAAGTGATGGCAGGAATCAGTGGATTGACTGATTGCCTATAAGCAGCGCCCGCTGTGTCCTGCCATCACCCCCAGGCCCCAGATGGAGTTCTTTGTAGTTATCCGAGTCTCTCTCTCTCTGGCTTCCTCGAGATGAATGCCTGGTCCCCCAAGTTCAAACGTTGAAACCTGATGCCCAGGGCGATGATGTTAGGAGGTGGGGCCTTTGGGAGGCAGTGAGGTCATGAGGTGGAGAGCCCTCACGGGTGGGATTATTGCCCCCACAACAGGGACTCCAGAAGCTCCCTCATCCCTTCCACTGGAGGAGGACACGGTCTGTGAACCAGGAAGCGAAGCCATCCCCCAGATACCAAATCTGCCTGCACCTTCTCTTGGACTTCCGGCCCCCAGAATGGTGAGAAACGCGCGCGTGTTGTTGCAGCCGCCCAGGGTGTGTCAGGGCGGTTCTACCCGCTCACGACCCAAGCAGCGTCCGACTGAAAGCCTGAATGGACTTGGGGCCTTCCCCTTTGCTTCTATCCGCTGATCAAGTTAGTCACCACGTCTGGGATTTTCTCTCTTTGCAATGTCCCTTGCCTCTTTTCCCCTCTTTTTCCTCTAGCTCAGGCCCTTCTTCTGTGCGATCCTTGGAGCCTTTGGTGCTCCGGTTTCACCTCCCAGCCCTGGTCCTCCTCCCGCGCCGGTAACTAAGAGTTCGTCTCTGAAACTCCGTGTTCCCCATTCTGCGCCTCCCGAGGAAACCTGTAGGGATTCCGCGCTGACCAATCGCGTCGCGGCCTTTGGGCTTAAATCAAGGGCAGGGATTCCCCGCTGGCCAATCGCTTCGCGGCCTTTGGGCTAAGATCAAGGGCAGGGATTCCCCGCGGGCCAATCGCTTCGCGGCCTTTGGGCTAAGCTCAAGGGCAGGGATTCCCCGCTGGCCAATCCGGCCTTTGGGCTAAGATCAAGGGCAGGGATTCCCCGCTGGCCAATCGCTTCGCGGCCTTTGGGCTAAGCTCAAGGGCAGGGATTCCCCGCTGGCCAATCCGGCCTTTGGGCTAAGATCAAGGGCAGGGATTCCCCGCTGGCCAATCGCTTCGCGGCCTTTGGGCTAAGATCAAGGGCGGGGATTCCCCGCGGGCCAATCGCTTCGCGGCTTTTGGGCTAAGCTCAAGGGCGGGCATTCCCCGCTGGCCAATCGCTTTGCGGCCTTTGGGCTAAGATCAAGGGCGGGCATTCCCCGCTGGCCAATCGCTTCGCGGCCTTTGGGCTAAGATCAAGGGCAGGGATTCCCCGCTGGCCTGATGTGAAAACCTGCACTCGAGGCCTGCGGCCGCGTGTCTGCTGCGTTCTGTGTCACGCTCTGCTCCCCGTAACCGTAGTTCTGAAACTCTTGTCAAGCTACAGAACCCTTGTTTAAAGGAAATCTTTTGTTCAAAAGCACCGGGGCTCCGAAAGCCAAGCCTGTGAAGGCGGAGGTCTCGGGTGAGTCAGGGGTGGGGTCTGGCTTCCTCTCCACCGCCCCCGCCGCCCCGGCCTGCTTTCTGCCCACCTGCGCGGTCCCCAGAGAGGCATCTGAAGAGACTGCCGTGGGAAACCCATCGCCTTGCAGGAGGAATGCTCTTAGGCAGAGATGGGGGTTCTGCTCAAGGACCAGGGCTCGCTGAGCCCAGCGTGCGTGCCGGTCCGCAGGGCCGCGGTCAGCCGCCCCCCGCTTGTTCCCGCAGCAGGCAGGGCCTGCCTCACAGAAGGCGCCTCTGTGATGCAATGCGCGCGGTCCGCACGGCCCTGCCGGCTGCGGAGCGGTCATCAGCGGGGCTGCCTGTAGCATCCTTCGTGGGGCGGGGGGCTCTCAACAAACGGCCCAGAGAGCAGGTTTCCAGGGACCCTCAGCGTGGGCCAAGCACTCCCTTGTTTTGATTTGATCTAGAAAATACCGTATCCAGAGCAGTGGTTTCCAAACGTTTCCCTCCAGGGACTCCATCGAGATAGTTTCCATCTGAAAGCCTTCCTTCTAGGACGAGTTTTATTTTAACATTAGAAATGTTTTGTATGTGTATGTGTCAAATATTTGTTAAACACCTGTTGACAACTCTATTTAGCACTTTTATCAATTTTACGTTCTTCTCCTTCATTTTTACTTTGTCCTTTTATTATGAAAAATTTCAAATAATGCTGAAAAATAGAAAAGTACAATTACACGTAATATATACCTAGATTGAATAACTTTTTATTTATTTATTTTTTATTATTTTTTTTATTTTTCAGTGGGTTTTGTCATACATTGATGTGAATCAGCCATAGAGTTACACGATTCCCCATCCCGGTCTCCCATCCCACCTCCCTCTCCACCCGATTCCCCTGGATCTTCCCAGCCCACCAGGCCCGAGCACTTGACTCATGCCTCCCACCTGGGCTGGTGGTCTGTTTCACCACAGATAATATACATGCTGTTCTTTCAAAACATCCCACCCTCCCCTTCTCCCACAGAGTTCAAAAGTCTGTTCTGTTCTTCTGCGTCTCTTCTTCTGCCCTGCATATAGGGCCATTGTTACCATCTTTCTAAATTCCGTATATATGTGTTAGTATGCTGTAATGTTCTTTATCCCTCTGGCTCACCTCACTCTGTATAATGGGCTCCAGTTTCATCCATCTCATTAGAACTGATTCAAATGAATTCTTTTTAACGGCTGAGTAATATTCCATGGTGTATATGTACCACAGCTTGAATAACTTTTAATATCTTGCCATATTTGCTTTGTCTATGGTCCTTATATATACATATTAAATATATGTATTTAATATATTCCTAAACCATTTAAAAGTTAAATTTTTATACCCCAAAGCTTCACCTCGAAATACTTGACTGCTCCTTTCTAAAAATGACATTCTCTTACATAATTACAATACCAATATCACACCTAACTAAACTAATAATTCCACAAGCCATATTTAAATCTCCTCAGCTGTCCCCCACATAGTTTGCATATCTGGTTTGTTCAAAACAAGACCCAGTCAAGAAGATCCCTCTTTTTCTAGAATAATTGCCCCCTCCCCCTCTTCCTCCCAAAAACACTGATTTGTAGAAGTGGTTGGACCACTTGCTTTGCATGGCCACAGTCTGGATTTGTTGGATGGTTTCCTTACAGTCCTGCTCAGCTGGTTCCTCCATCCTCTGATTTTCCTGTATCTGGAACTTAAAAGGAACCAAAGGCTTGATTCGATTACAATTAAATATGCTTGGCAAGAACACCTCATGGGTGATGCGCTGCCCTTCACGTTGCTCGTAGCTTCAGAACCACACAGCTGATGCCTTCAGGACAAGTATCTTTGATACCTCCTGTGTTTCCTTTCCAATAACCCTCGTACCTTTTCTGTTATCCTACATGCTGTGTTGGCTACTTCCTGTGTTTTCTTTAGCTTTATCACATAAGTATGCATGCCTCCAAATTTTTAGCTTTATGCTTGTATAAATGAAATGATAATTTTCACTCAACATTGATTCTGCAATTTTTCCAATTGATATGTGAAGCTACAGGTCATTCATTTTCACGTCTGTGTCCTATTCTCTTTGCGTGACTATTCCACAACTTATTCATCCTACTCTTGATTGGAGAAGGAAATGGCCACCCACTCCAGTATCCTTGCCTGGAAAATCTCACGGACAGAGGAGCCTGGTGGGCTGCAGTCCATGCTCACACTTACTCTTGACTGACGTTGGATTTTTTCCGTGTGTGTTATTACAGTAAATACCTGCATGCATATTTGTGGTCTACTCGTCCAGGAGTTTCTCTAGGGTGTATATCTAGGATGTAATTGCAGGGGTGGATGGTGTCTGGGAGTACACCTTTGCCAGATGCATCAGTCAAGGTACAGTCACAAAGAACACAGAGTCTAGGTCATCAAATCAGAAAGGGATTTATTATAGGCTATTGATCATTTGCAGAGATGTTGGGAGGGTTGAGGGAACAGACTGTAGGCTGAGCTTCTAGGGATGATTCCCAAAGCCACACCAAAGGACTGGGCCACCAGAAAAGCTGCCACTTGCCCCTGCATCAGGAAGTTGTGTTTTGGACTGGAACGCTGCCAGTGTAGTTCTGGCTGCAAAGCCGCAGAGCGCTACGTACAATTAGGAAGCCACTTCAGCTAAATCAGGAAGCCGCTGTTAGACCTTCTGGCTCCAGAACCACGCTACCTCTGGCCTGAAACTGACTTTTATAACTGGGAAGCCACCATTATAATCCCTGCCAGCAAAATGAATGCCCCAAGCTCTGCCTCACTCCCCACTAAATGGAGTTCAGGTCTCACTGAATGCACTGGACAGGCCAAGCCTTCGTCATACCCAGGGCCCTGGCTCTGGGGGTGTCTTGGAACCACTGACTTTGGCTTTCTGTCCTTTGAAATACAGAATGGCACCCTAGAAGGAGGCCAGAATGAACATAGAGCAAATTAGTTCAGAGTTAATGTCAAATTGCTTCCCAATGGGGTGGAGCCAGTCTCTACTCTTGCCAGGAAAGCAGGGGAATACTTGTGGTTCTACATTCTTGCCAGTGTTGGGTTTTGTGGGGTTTTTGTTTTTGAAAAGCTACTTTGTTGTAATCTGAATTTGTGGTCCCATGATTAATAATAAGGTTGAGTGTGTCTTCACATATACATATTCATATATATTGGCCATTCCTGTTTCCTTTTCACAGCTAGGCTTGTTTATGTCTGCTGTATATTTCCTGCTCTTTTTCTTTCTTATTCATTGGGATCCTTCACATACTCTGAATAATGATTCTTTGTGAGTTGTGTTTCACAAATATCATCTCAGACTGAAGCTGATCTTTCCCTTTTCAAGTGGTAATTTTCCTGAGCAGAAGCCCTTATTATTAATCAATTTTGTCATTTTTTTCTTTATGATTTGTGCTTTTCTCACTCTTTTAAAAAGATCGTTAAGATATTATTTCTTTTATTTTTTTTTAAAAGCTTCAAAACTTTACTTTTCTTATTTTACTTCCTGACCTTCCTGGAGTTGATTTTTATGTATGGTGTGAGACAGGAATCCATTTTCATTTATGAGTAACCCCTCTGGTCTGCAATGCCTGATCTATCATGTGTCTCTTTTAAGTGTGGGTCAGTTTCTGAGCTCTCTTTTTTTTTTTCTGTTGGTCTGTTTTCACCCTTGTATTAGTAACACACCATCCTAATCACTGAAGCTTTATGATATGTCTTTAATCTGGAGGAACAGGCTCATCTTTTCACTTATTCTTGGCCCTTTTAGAATTCTGGATCACAAAGTTCCACAACATATCTTCTTGAGATTTTTATTGGAATTCATTGAATCTATGTAACAGTTTGGATAGAAATGAGATCTTGAAGCTATTCAATCTTCCTATCCATAGAAAAACTTTGTCATTCTGTTTATTTTGGTCATATTTAATGTCTCCCACCAAAGTTTTATAACTTTCTCCAAAAAGGTCTTGTATATCTTTTATTAAGTTTATTCCTTGGTACCTTATTTTGTTGTTGCTATTGCAAAAGATATTTTTACAAATTGCATTTCCTAACTTTTTTTTTCTTGGTATGTAGAAATGCACTTGACCCGTATATTAATTTTATGTCTAGCAAACTTACTAAAGTCTTTTGTTAATTCTAAGAGTTTACAGATAATTGGAAGTTTTCTATGAAGAACTGTCATATAATGACAGTTTGGTTTCCTTCTGTTTTGAACCTGTATCATCCTTGCCTTAGTACACTGGTCAGGTTTCCGTACGTGGCTGAGAACAGGTGGGCACAGTGTGTGTGCTTTCGTTATTTCTGATTTTAAAGAGCCTGTGTTAATATTTCACAACTGAGAACAAGATTTGCATTATTAGTTTGATGAGAGCTTTTGTCATATTCAGGACATTCCTTTCTCTTCCTAGTTTGTAAAGAAATTAATAAATTTTTTTTCCCTCATGAATGCTCTTTTGAATTTTATCAAATGCTTATCCCATATCAATTCAGGTCACAATGTAGGTTTTCTCCTACTAACAATAGAAATTACACTGGTACATGTTATCAGTTCAGTTCAGTCGCTCAGTCGTGTCCAACTCTTTGTGACCCCATGGACTGCAGCACGCCAGGCCTCCCTGTCCATCACCAACTCCTGGAGCTTACTTAAACTCATGTCCATTGAGCCGGCGATGCCATCCAACCATTTCATCCTCTGTCGTCCCTTCTCATCCTGCCTTCAATCTTTCCCAGCATCAGGGTCTTTTCCAATGAATCAGTTCTTCCCATCAGGTGGCCAGAGTATTGGAGTTTCAGCTTCAGCACCAGTCCTTCCAATGAATATTCAGGACTGATTTCTTTTAGGATGGACTGGTTGAATCCCCTTGCAGTCTAAGGGACTCTCAAGAGTTTTCTCCAACACCACAGTTCAAAAGCATCAATTCTTCGGCACTCAGCTTTCTTTATAGTCCAACTCTCACATCTATATATGACCACTGGAAAAACCATAGCCTTGACTAGACGGAACTTTCTTGGCAAAGGAATGTCTCTGCTTTTTAACATGCTGTCTAGGTTGGTCATAACTTTTCTTCCAAGGAGTAAGCGTCTTTTTATTTCATGGCTACAGTCATCATCCACAGTGATTTCGGAGCTCAAGAAAATAAAGTCTGCCACTGTTTCCACTGTTTCTCCATCTATTTGCCATGAAGTGATGGGACCGGATGCCATGATCTTTGTTTTCTGAATGTTGAGCTTTAAGTCAACTTTTTCACTCTTCTCTTTCACTTTCATCAAGAGGCCTCTTCACTCTCTGCCATAATGGTGGTGTTATCTGCATATCTGAGGTTATTGATATTTCTCCCAGCAATCTTGATTCCAGCTTGTACTTCATCCAACCCAGCGTTTCACATGATGTTTTCTGCATATAAGTTAAATAAACAGCGTGACAATATACAGCCTTGATGTACTCCTTTTCCTATTTGGAACCAGTCTGTTGTTCCATGACAAGTTCTAACTGTTGCTTCCTGACCCTCATACAGATTTCTCAGGAGGCAGGTCAGGTGGTCTGGTATTTCCATCTCTTTCAGAATTTTTCACAGTTTATTGTGATCCACACTGTCAAAGGCTTTGGCATAGTCAATAGAGCTGAAATAGATGTTTTTCTGGAACTCGATTGCTTTTTCAATGATCCAGTTGATGTTGGCAAATTGATCTCTGGTTCCTCTGCCTTTTCTAAATCCAGCTTGAACATCTGGAAGTTCATGGTTCACGTATTGCTGAAGCCTGGCTTGGAGAATTTTGAGCATTACTTTGCTAGCATGTGAGATGAGTGCAATTGTGTGTTAGTTTGAGCATTCGTTGGCATTGCCTTTCTTTGGGCTTGGAATGAAAACTGACCTTTTCCAGTCCTGTGGCTACTGCTGAGTTTTCCAAATTTTCTGGCATATTGAGTGCAGCACTTTCACAGCATCATCTTTTAGGATTTGAAATAGCTCAACTGGAATTCCATCACCTCCACTAGCTTTGTTCGTAGTCATGCTTCCTAAGGCCCACTTGACTTCACATTCCAGGATGTCTGCCTCTAGGTGAGTGATCACACCATCGTGATTAGGGTTAATGCTGACCTAACCTTTCAATCCCAGCATAAACCCAGTTTGGTCATGATTTATTTTCATTTCTTTAAGTTGCTGGATTCCGTTTGCTAAGATTTTGCTCAGGACTTTTGCATTCATGTTTGTGAATGAGATTGATCTTCAGTTTCTTCTCTAGTTTGGTCCTTGCCTGAGTCGGGGAAATCTTCCTTTTTTTCCTGTTCTCTAAAGAGTGTGGATTGTTGGGTCTTTGTTGCTGTTTAGTTGCTAACTTGTTTCCGGCTCTTTGTGACCCCATGGACTGTGGCCTGCTGGGCTCCTCCGTCCATGGGATTTCCCAGGCAAGAACACTGGAGTGGGTTGCCATTTCCTTCTCCAGGGGATCTTTCCGATGCAGGGACTGAACCTGAGTCTCCTCCTTGGCATGAGTTTGGATTGTTGGGTCTTTACCGATGCTAGAGCCGATCAGTGACTCCAGCACTTGGAGTCAGAGAGTTGAGCTCTCTTGCTGTTTAGTAGCTGAGCGCTCCTGGGCTGGTAACCTGCCTCTCTGGGACTCAGTTACCCCCTCAGTTAAGCGGGAGGTAGCAGTACCCACCCTCCCGCCTCAGAGGGTTGGCGCGTTGCCGTGGGCATTGAGCAGGTACTTTCTGCCCAAGTGCAGTGTAAACCCTATAGGGAAGGTAATTCCCGCCGATGCTGGCTTTGGGGAAAACGTCGCCCCATGGTTTATTCCCTCTGTGATACTGTATAGAAATCAGAGGAGGACGTGGAAATGCTCTGAGACTTCCGCTAAAGTCTTGGGTTGGGCAGAAGCGCTGTCAGTGCGCTTCCAGAAGAGAAGGTGTTGGCAGCTTCCGAAGTCAGGTTCCTAACTTCTTCAGGCCCCCCAAGAGGGCCCAGGTCCCTGAATCTCCGACTGTCAGGGCCGGACAGGGCTCTCGTCCAGTCCCTGGGGAACTGCAGCCAAGAAGGTATGAACTCCGGCCAGGGGTTTGGAAGCTTCGTGGTAAGCTTGACATTAACTTTCGAATGTGGGTTTTAATTTATAAACGTAATACCTTCTCGCAGGGACAGGAGAGATTTTAAATGACATGAGTTACACACACACACACAGAATTTTTTTCTTTTTCATCCAGTCACCTCAGCCTGTTGTCCTCCTTAGAGATAACTTTTTAAACTTTCTCTTTTCAATCTTTCCGATAATCCCTGCCACAATTCCACAGGACTGCTATTCCTTGATTTGTAACTTTGCAGATTATCTGTTGCCTCCCCACCACAGTGATGAATTTATCTTTTTTTTTTTTCCAATCCTCTCCACTGTCTGCTGGTCACATTTTGTTTGCAGCCCTTCTCTTGGTTACTGCTATATTAATATTTAACACTGTCATTATTAATAAATCAATAATATTTAGTAATATGAGATTTTCAAGGAACATTTTGGAACTTCTGGATCTTGACCTATCGATCTGAGAGTTTCCCTGGAGTTCTCACCACGTAAGATGAAAAGACTGCTTCTTCCACATTTGCCTTCCTTCTCCCACCTCCAGGGTCTCCTCACCCCCGCCATCCATACCATCATGCTTCAGTGTCTTGGTTTGTAACATAAGATCCTGTTCTGTAACCATATATGTCCTCTATGCTTTCCCTGTAGTTTGGTTCTAAAAACTGAAAGCCAAGTGTTTATAATTTATCCAGAATTTATTATTAAGATAACATAAACATGATTGTTAAACTAGAGAAGCAGACAAAAAACGATGTTAACCAACCCAGGTACTTAAAGGAGGAACCTCTCAAAAACCAGCCAGAAGAATGATTTCCAGTGAAGAGGCCCAGCGTATTGTAACTGCTTACCTTGATCACTACCTTACACATCCATTTTGTAAATAAAATTATCCAGCTTTTTAATTATATGATTTCTTGCAGGGAACCAATTTTCTTTATGAATACATTTTTTAAAGGACTTGCTGAATTTTTCTAATTTTTCTAGGCTCTAATTTGGACCTGCTGCTTTCCAGACCTCCCGTATACCTATCATCCTGGGGTTTCTTTTTGTTCTCTTCTGGGTTAAGTTTCCTGTAGGCCTTGTCTGTCACTTTTTGCAATTCTTTCTTGTTTGACTGTGGTATGTGCTTGAATAATACTTTCAGAGAAGGTCACTATGTGATAAGTAACTGAGTCCTCACATATGCATTAACGTCTAGATTTTATTATGATCTGTGATGGAAAACTCAGGAAGATGCAACCTTTTATGTTTAAGAAAAAATTTCTTCAGAACATAAGGACAATACTCATTGTCTAATGGCATTAAATGTTGCTGATAAGAAACCTGATACCAATGTGATTCTGGCTCCTCTTCAGGCAACTTATTCTTTCTTTCTGTAAACCTTTTATCTGTCATTATATAATTTCAAGATGATTGCCCTAGGGCCGTGTGTGTGTGTGTGTGTGTATGTATGTGTGTGGTTGTGTGGTTTTCCTTTTCATGACCTGGTGGTGTCTGCAAAATGGCATCTTTCTTTTGCTGGAAAATTTTAATAATTTCCTGTCTTGTATACTTTCTGTTCTTTCCCTTGAACATCTATTAAGTGATGTCAGACCTCCTGAATTTATCCCCTTAGGTCTCTTAGCCTTCTGAATGTATTTTTTGTAAATCTCTGCATTTTTAATTTATAATCTGAGATATCAATGTTTGTCTTCTAGCCCTTCCATCGAATATTTTATGTTGCCAATTATATTTTTAAAATTCAAGGCTTTTTTCTTATCTGATTTTTGGGGTGAGCATACCATGCTGTTTCTTCCTCCTCCTCCACTCTCTGTTCCTCCTTCCAGCTCTTCCTCCTCCTCCCCCTCCCCTCCCCTCACCCTCCTCCTCCTTCTCTTCTCCATGCTGCTTTTCCCTGAGATACTGATTAGAAAGTTTTCAAGGTCTCTTCTCTTGTTGCCTCTACCACCCGCTTCCTCTAGGGTATCTTGTTTTTGTTCGTCTTGTTCCATCTCTCTTGGGTGGTTCATTTTCCCCCTCGAATTATCAGTTAGTTGTTCAGAATGATATTTGCTTAGTTCTTTCTCTGAGCCAGACACTGAGCAAGACAGGCCAGGTGCCTGCCCCCACGGAGCTAGCACAGTAGGGAAGAGGTCGAAATTATCAAGCAAATCAAGAGATAAACAGGAATGTCAGCTTGTGTACGTGTCATGAAGCGAGCGGAGCAGGGTGACGTGAGCGTCAGTCACGAGGCGGGGGCCCTCTGTAGCCAGTGGCTGGGGAGGCTTCTTGTAGAATGGGACAGAGACCTGATACCAGCAGTGTGACAGCGCGGGAGGGGGTCAGAGGGGAAGGCGCAGAGCACAGGGCGACCAGGTGTAGGAGGTTTGGCTTTGATTTAACTGCAGCGCAAAACCATCGTGGGGGGGTCATGCCCTGGTTTATGCATTTAACGGTCAGCACTCCCTGCTCAGTGGAGCCTGACCAGAGGTGAGCAAGGATGGCCCGTGGGAGCTGCGAGGAGCCTCCTCTTGCCGTGTCTAAGCTAAGAGTGAGGTTGGGGTGGGGGTGAGAGCAGTGTTACACGCAGCATGGCCACCAGGAGAATGTGCGTCTTGAAGGCAGGACAGAAAGTGCTGCCAGGAGACTGGTCCATCATGCTAGCTGCGGTGGAAAGGTCACAGAAGGTTCAGACACAGCAGTGAGCATCGCACTTGACAGGTGACGGTCAGTGGTGGATTCATCACGTCCCATAGGCAGCTTGAAAAGTCCTTTAATATTTGTCGCCAACACAGAAACCTTTTCAGAACTCTCCATATATCTTCTAAAGTCCTCTCTTCTCCACACATTTCCTTACCGTTCTTTTAATTGCCCTCGTGAGGAATAAATGGTTAAAAAAAAAATCTCCCTTTTTCTCCTTGTAATTCCTGCTTGCATGCGAACGTGCTTCAGCTGTGTCTGACTCTGCGACCCCGTGGACTGTAGCCCACCAGGCTCCTCTGTCCATGGGCTTCTCCAGGCATGAATACTGGAGTGAATTTCCATGCCCTCCTCCAGGGGATTTTCCCACCCCAGGGGGCAAACCCACACCTTTTATGTCTCCTGCATCCTCAGGTGGGTTCCTTATCACTAGCACCACCTGGGAAGCCCGAAATTCCAGCTTGTCTGTGACCCTAAAGGGCTCTTGAGTTCCGTTTTGTTAACAGGGTGGGTGTGTGCAGGGACTGGGGCTGTTTTGGGCCTTCTGGCGTTGAAGCCGGGGAAGGGCATGGAAGGGCAGGCACTAGGCAATTATCAGGAAATGGATGAAGCTATTGAAGCTGTGAGAGGCTGTTTGGATGCCCTGAATATCTGAAACCAAGGAACTAAACCACAAATCTGTAAATTTTCCTTTAAAACTCTGAAACACCAAGCATGAGTTTATTTCTTAAGTTACCCTACACCCAAAGATGCTTTTCTCAAAGTCCAAACTTATGAAGGTGGCGATCAGAGCCAACGGCTGAAAGGATGTGGAGAACTCGCAAAGTAACTACAGGTGACTCTGCTGTAAAGGTATCGTCTCATTTTATCCCGTAACCACCCCGGGCTGTTGGCTGTTTTCATTCCTGTTTACAAATGAGGAAGCTGAGGGCTGGCCGCAGTCACACAAGCTAGTGACCAATATACTCGGTAGTTGAACCCACACGTGATTCCAAAGTGTCAAGCAGCCTTGCGGCCAAACCTGTCTTCAGCCCCGTCTCTCCCTCCACTTTTAAAGGACCCCGGCGCTGCTCCTGCGGAGCCTTTGGCAGGTCTGTGGCGTGAATCCTGACTTTCCCCCCTGCTGGCTCAGGTTTGCTAAATCGGTGTCTCCTGCTCCTTCACGTTCTAGCTTCCAAAATTGCCTCTCTCCAGCCCCTCTCTCCTGGTGGGTCTACGCTTTGAAGATCACTGTACCATTACTTTGGTTTAGGGAGGAAATGGAAGTAAATATTAACATTTAGTCTGTCATCCTTAAGTGAAAGTTGCCACTTAGACTTTTATTTTATTTGTTCATTTATGGCTGCCCTGGGTCCTCTTGGCTGCGCCCAGGCGTCTCTCTAGTCGCAGTGGGTGGGGGCTGCCCTCCATTGCGGAGCGTGGCCTTCTCTGCGGTGGCTTCCCTGCTAGGGGCGCGTGGGCTCCGGGCTGTGCGGGCTTCAGCAGTTGCAGCAAGTGGCCTGGGTAGCTGCAGTTCGCGGCTCTGGAGCTTGGGCTCAGTGGTTGTGGCATCGGGCTTAGTTGCCCTGGGCACGTGCGAATCCTCCCAGACCAGGGATGGCACCTGATGCGTCCCTGCGCTGCAGGCGGATTCTCACCCACTGCACCACCAGGGAAGTTCCGTCATTTATTTATTACTTTTTATCTCGAATTAAGAGATGTAAGTCCAATTCAGAACACTTAGAAAGTAACGAAAAGGACAAAGGAGAAACCACCCCCCACCTTCCCAAATCTCATCATCAGAGGTCACCACAGTTAACACCTTTGCATGTGACTCTAAATAACTTCTTTGCAATAAAATTCTCAGTTTTGAAAATGATGGATAAACTAGCATGCACATTCTAACGACTTTTGACATATATTGCTGGGGTGACCCATAGAAAAGTTATTGCCACACACAATCAACCAGCACTTATTTTTTAAATGTTGTCATCAACAAAGGTTATTATTCTTTTTTTAAGCTTTTGCAGGCTTGTAGGGAAAAAAGTAGTCATGTATGGATGTGAGAGTTGGACTATAAAGAAAGCTGAGCGCAGAAGAATTGATGCTTTAGAACTGTGGTGTTGAAGACTCTTGAGAGGCCCTGGGACTGCAAGGAGAGCCAACCAGTCCATCCTAAAGGAAATCAGTCCTGGGTGTTCACTGGAAACTCCAATACTTTGGCCACCTGATGTGAAGAGTTGACTCATTGGAAAAGACCCTGGTACTGGGAAAGATTGAGGGCGGGAGGAGAAGGGGACGACAGAGGATGAGATGGTTGGATGGCATCACCGACACAATGGACATGGGTTTGAGTAAACTCTGGGAGTTGGTGATGGACAGGGAGGCCTGGTGTGCTGCGGTTCATGGGGTCACAAAGAGTCGGACACGACTGAGCGACTGGACTGAACTGAACTGAGGGGAAAAAATAAAAGAGGCTCCTTTTAATGTGCCCTTGTTAAATCCGTCCCTGGTGGCTCAGACAGTGAGGAATCCACCTGCAGTACAGAACTGGGTTTGATCCCTGGGTGGGGAAGATACCCTGGAGGAGGAAATAGCAACCCTTACCTGGAGAATTCCATGGATAGAGGAGTCTGGCAGGCTACAGTTTATGGGGTCGCAAAGTGTCGGACAGGAATGAGCAACCAAAACACAAATCCTAATGACTTTAAGTCCTATACTACACATAATCCTATAAAATCTGGTGTGAATTGTCAATTTGTATGTCTTCTTTTCTGAATTACATGTTTCATTTTTTCTGCCTATTTCCAATTAGTGTTTTTATTTTATTGATTCATAAGAATATATTAAGGCTATGACACAGTACTTTAAAATAATTTTCCTGCTGCCTTTCAACTTTTAAAGATGTTTTTCATATTGTGCTGTTAGGCAATTGGTTCTTTCCTGTGTATCTATGTCTTTGTTATTCTGTTCTTACCCCAAAGCTGTGCTTATTACCTACATGGTCTTTTAGTTCTTATATGGTTTCATAAGGCATGGAATAATGCTCTAACTTTAGTCTTTTTCTTATTTACTGTTTATTTCAACAATATTATTTTAAATATATTTCCACATTGACTTGAAGCATCACTTTTATTTGGATGTTTTGGCGCAAAGACCATGAACCTCTCAGTATACCCTGCTCCGCCTCAGAAACAGGTGAGCTCCTATTTCTTTCTGAGTCTCCATGTCTTCATCTGTCAGTGATGTCAGGGAAAGGCATTATTCCTGCTCTTGCTATTTTGCAGCCCGATAGGCTCTCATTCATGAATTCCACAAGCATGTATGAGTCCTCCGTGGTGCCAGGGTTTGTGCTAAATGCTGGGAGTACCAAAGAAACTGGAGCGAGGCAGTCATGTCATTAAGCTGGAGACAGATCCAGCAGGAGTCATTCCGCCTGGACGGGTCTCAGCTCCACAGGAAAGGGGGGATTACAGAGTCCACGGGATGCTGAGCGGAATGGTCATGATGGTTGTTTCCGAGGGTGGGATCTTACTTGGATTTCTGTCCCTTCTTTATTCATTGCTGTATCGCTTGTATGTTTCGCAAGCATGCACATTATTCCTTTTTAAATAAATCATGATTGTTTTTTTAAAAAAAATGGACCTCTGTTTCACAGAGTTGGCTTAATTGCAGCCCTTGGTTGGAACACTCTCTTGGGGACCCCCGTTACCTTTACAAAAAGAAAACAAGGAGAAGAAGCCTGCAGGGGTTAGCGCAGCCCCAGGGAGGGAGGCTTCTCCGGGAACGTGATGGGAGGGTGTTCCGGGGGTGGACACTCCGCGGGGGTGTGAGGGGTCAAGGTACAGCAGCCCGGAACAATGCAGCCTTCAGGGACTTGTGAGGAATTCAGCCTGTCGGAGGCTGGGTCGTAAACGGGAGTGACCGCGTGTTATCTGCCGTGTGTAGGGAACATTGGAAATGAATAATTTTAGGGCTGTGAGAATTTCCATGTGTAAGACTCTCATATATCCAATTAAACCAGTCCTCTGGGGCATCTTCTCACAAATGGAGGATTAGATATTCTTCCTATTAAAAAGCATAACTTTTTAATATATCTCCGGTACTATATTAGTAACCAGAGAAATACTCTCTAAGCTAAGAAACATCCCTAGTGAAATAAACAACATAAATAAAAGCATACAGGGGATTCCCCAGTGGCCCAGTGGTTGGGACTCTGCTTTCACGGCCGGGGGCCTGCGGGGGTTCAGTCCGTGGTTGGGAACTAAGATGCTCACAGGCTGCGCAGTGTGGCTATATATGTGTATATAGATAATAAATTTAGATAAATAAATGTGTATACCCCAAATTATTAACAATATGGTATCTTTGCAAAGACGACCTTTCTGTCCAGCGCTGTCAGTGCCCATCCTCCCCCAGGGCAGGCTGAAATGCCCCTGACTCCTCCGTGCTCGCCTCGCTGGTCTCACGAGCGTTCCGCGTCTCTGCCCTCCTTCCCGGTAAAACGCCACCTCGCCGTCTGCCCCACCTGTCCACCTCCCCTCTGTCCCCAAGCCGCTCCTCCGGCTTCCAGCCCCTCTGGACCACCGGGACTGTCGTCACCAAGGCCGGCAGGGCCTCTGACCTGCCGAGTCCGGCGGGCGGTGGCTGTCCTCCTGGTGCTGCGCCTTTCAGCAGCATTTGCAAGGCTGGCCAGGCCCTCCCTGAGCTTCCACCGTCCCTTTCTGCTGGCTTTCCTGCCACCTGATTGGCTGCTTCCTCTCAGTGTGTGTGTGTGTGTGTGTGTGTGTGTGTGAGACCTCTAGATGCTAGAATATTCTAGGACTCAGCTCTGGGTCCCCTCTATTTTCCTTGTTTTCTCCCCAGTGAGCTCATCTGTAGTCTTGACTTTCTCTACATCAACCGACCCCATCGAAGACCCCAATAGCTTGACTTCCCCCCGGATCTTAGATTCCTGCCCACTTGGCACCTACTGCTGCTGCTGCTGCTGAGTCGCTTCAGTCGTGTCCAACTCTCTGTGACCCCATAGACGGCAGCCCACCAGGCTCCTCTGTCCGTGGGATTCTCTAGGCAAGAACACTGGAGTGGGCTGCCATTCCCTTCTCCAACTTAGCCCCTACGCAGAGGTGTTTTTACGCATCTGAGACTCAGGTGGCCAGAGTGAATTCTTGCTTTTCTGCCCTCTCACAGTGGCTTCTCCTGGGTTTTCTCTGTCTTACTAAGTAAATGGCACCTCCGTCTTACTCTCTGGGACCTCGAACACAGGAGTCACTTTTATTTTTGACTGTGCTATGTGACTTAAAGGATCTTCATTCCCTGACGAGGGATAGAACCCATACCCCCAGCAGTGGAAGCTCAGAGTCCTAGCCGCTGGACCACCAGGGAGGTCCCACAGGAGTCATTCTTTTATTTTGTAAACAAATGATCATGTACTATTTATTAAGTATCTTTACAAAGCATGTTATTATAATCATATGCTAAAACATCAGACTGGACACACGAAATTTCCACAGTTCATTGCACTTAAGTTTATCAAACTGCAGCAGTGAAAAATGCACTTAGCAAAATAAATGAAAATTAGGGCAAAATGAATTATTCTATTTATGATCTAAAGAACTTTTTACTTCCAGCTGTATCCCTTTTAAAGATTTTGCTAATGACCTTCTCTAAGGAACCCATTACACACATAATTCTGCTCACACACACGCATAACTTTGAAACAAATGTTTCCCACAGGAATCATTCTTGATGCATCTCTTTCTTTGGCTCTTTTCATTCGGCCACCTAATCTTGGCAGATTTTTTTCGGAAATATATTCCAAGCCTGACCGCTTCCCCCATCAGCAAGGCTCAGATCCTAGTCAAAGCCACTGTCTTCCTAGCTGGTCTGCTCCAACCAGACCGGTCCTCCCCTCCCCCAACATATCTCTGCACTGGACACAGATCATTTTGAAATGACGCAGAGCATCCAAGCCTCCTCCTGGCTTGGGTGACAGAGTGCGTCCAGTTTCCTGAAGTCCTGCAGAGTCCGACTCAGGCCCTGCCCTCCTCACCATCCACACGTCCAACGCTCTGCCCCTTCATCTCTGCCTCTCGAGAACACAAAACTTGCACCTCCATTGGACCTTGGAGTTGGCTGTTCCCTCTGCCTAAAATGCTTTCCCCCAAGATCATTGCATGGCTGACTCCTCATCCATCATTCAGGTCTCCGTTTAATTACCACCACCTTGACGAAGCCTCCCTCGCATCACCTAGACCCGCTCTACGGCACAGCGTTTCAAACAACTGTCAGAAAGGAGCGCATGCCCATTCTGATATTTCTTCTTCTCTTGATCTTTGCTTTCCCAACCAGAATGAAAGCTCTTAGACCGCCAGACCCTGTGGGACTTGTTGACGGGAGCGTCTTTGACACCTAGAACCTTGCCTGCTGTGTTGACTGAGAACGTGTTATCTTGTCACGTGGGGTGGAGATAACCTTGGCCTCATTTCATAGGCGGGAGAACGACACCAAAGAGGCTAGTTAGATCATCCGAAGGGAAATGACTGTTAGGAGCATCAGTGCTGGCATCCGATTCTGAAGCCTTGAGTTTAATCCCCAATAATACTACCTCCAGGATTTATCCCTCTGGAACCAAGAGCTCATTTGATAAAAATGGGGAGGATTCCTAAAATATCTGTAAGCAGATGAGTTAGCTTTTCATACGTGAGGAAGCAAACACAGGCTGGAAATGAGGTTTACTAAAGTGTCAAGAACTATTTTTATCAGATGAGCTGGTCAAGTTTATACAAAATTCTTTGTTTAAACCTATAATTAACACACAGTATGAGTTTTATTAGAACTGGTAGCTTGAAGGCAGATCTGGTTACTGAGGACGCAGAACTCCAGGAAGGAAGCCCCCGGGCTCTGTCACTCGTGGCCTCTGCTCGTGGCAGCGAAGCCCCTGCCTCCCGGGGTGTCTTCCCCTGGCGTCTGCGCTACGTCTTCTGCACAAATGCTTCTGCACACGCAGAGTGCTCAAGTGTTTCAGAGTGGGGTGGTTATGCGTTTGCTCCTGTGAACAACCGAGTGTGTCCCTTCCCCTCACCCTTCAGAACCCACATTCTTCAGGGACCCATCCTAAGCGTTTCCTAGGATTCCTGATTGCAGTCCATGTGGAGTCACGAGATCTGCAGTGGATTCTGGCTCTGCAGGAAAAGCCGGCCCTCTGACTTCTTGGCCCCACAGGGAGAGTGCAGATGGAGAGAGTCCATTTTTTCTGATGGGGACAGGATCTCCTGGAGGAGGACCTGGTGTCAGGACCACACCTTTCCGAGGCCTACCTACGGTTCCGGGACACCTGCTCAGCAACTCTGAAAGTGTCCCCTGCCCCTTGGCTCCGCTTAGAGGGTGACGGGTGGGCGGAGGTCGGGAGGAAGGGACAGGGCAGCCGAGAAGTGCAAGGCAAAACCCTGTTTCTGCTTTGATTCTCCAGAAAGTCAGTACTCCTCTGAGTATCAGCCACCAGCTGGAGAAAGATATTTCTGAAACAACTGGGGAAATTTGACATGGACTGTGTGTTAGATGCCGTTGGTTTTGTTGAACGGGGCAACAGCTATATTTAAAAAGTCCTATCTGTTAGAAATGCACACGGGAGTATTACAGGCGAGATGGTGCAGGGGCTGGGACGTGTTTCAAGCCCCAGAAGAAAGGGTGAGTGTTTGTGGAGGAGGGTAGATAAAACGAGTGAGGGAGACAGCTGATGGTTGAAACTGTGTACAAGGGAGTTCTTCACACGAGTCTCTCTAGCTCTGAGAAGCTTAAAATTTCCTCAGCAAAATGGTTTTTAAAATCCGTCGTTATCCATGCATTCAGTCAAGTTTATAAATTACTTATTTTGCTTGTCCTGAAGAACGTGGGACTGCAGTGGGTCATTCAGGGCTTATACAGAGGACGTGTCAACCAAGAACCAAGGCCGCAACCCACGGGCGCCAGGCTGGCTGAGTGAGAGGTCTCGTCCCCTCGCTGGGTCATCTCTGACCAGGGGTCTGTCTCCTCGCCCTTCGGACCTTGTCAGGCTCTCGTGATGAGCACAAGAAAGCCCCTGGGAAGTGGACAAAGACACGAGAGGGACTTCCCTGGTGGTTCAATGGCTAAGACTTCGCCTCCCAATGCAGGGAGTGCAGGTTCAATCCCTGGTCAGGGAGCAGAGATTCCACGTGCGTCACCGGGAGGAACAAAACATAAAACAGAAGCAATAATGTAACAAATTCAGTAAAGACTAAAAAATGGTCCTCAACAACAACAAAATCTTGAACAAAGATGCTATAGAAAAGCAAAGCCCAGCTGGGTCAGGGAGTGCTCCCTCCTCCCCCCTCCTCCTCTGTCCCTTCCTCCTCCCTCCGGGAGATTCAGGGATTCTCCTCCTCAGCTCTGCTTTCCTGCTGCTTTCTTTCTTGCAAATTTTCCCTTTGCAAATCTCGAAGTAAGGCAAGATGGAAAACCCACCCCGTGTTCTCCTTTTGGAATCACATGACAAGTCCTGGTGTTCGAGACTCGCTGACCCTGAGCGCCCCTCCCAAGGTTTCTGCGCTTTGGAGGTTGCAAGGGGGCTGGCCTCCTCCTGGTCTTGGCAGATGCCCCCATGATGGGTACACGGTCCCGACATCTAGGTTACAGGGGTGGAGCGAGAAGATAGAGGAACTGCGATATTTGAGGGCCCCGATGGTTTTCTGTCACCTTGAATGAACACGAATGGTGTCTGCAGTTTTAAAAGGTGCCTGGGAGAATTGGGTTAATTCTTTACCACAGGGGGAAAAAGTCCTTTGTGCTAATCTGAGACCATTAAAATGCAATCTAGGCCCCGAGCTTTGAACGTGCTGCCAAGGAAAGCGAGCCTGGAGACCCGGGGGCTCGCCTCTCATCCCCTGGCTTTGCTGAGGGGCTGCACCCCCAGGACGTGCTCCCCACCGCACCTGTGACCCCGCGGCTCGGCTGGACCCCAGGAGCTAAGCGGGAGGCCTGGGCCGAGAGGGTGTCGTGTCCTCTGGCGCAGGCTGAAGTTACAAAATCAACCTGGCAGGAAGAGACGGAGGTGTGAGGAATTAGTCCGGAAAAGAGAAAACCACCTTCTGGAGGCAGGGGAGGTGAGAACAGGAAATTTCAGGTAGATGCCTCCGCGCCCTGAATGCGCCTCGGTCACCTCGCTCCTTGCTGGACGCGGCTTCCTGCAGCCCCTCCGCTCAGCCCTCTCACTTCTCCACCCTCAGAAGCTCCCTGCCCCCGTGTTGTTTTAGTAAATCTACTGCCCTTCGAACAGGTCCTCCTCCTCACGCTTTGCCATTCGTTGTGTGCACGCTCAGTCGTGTCTGACTCTTTGCTCCCCCATGGACCGCAGCCCACCAGGCTCCTCTGTCCCCGGGGTTCTCCAGGCAGAACACTGGGGTGGGTTGCCACGCCCTCCTCCAGGGGGTCTTCCCCACCCAGGAAATGAGCCCGGGTCTCCTGCACGGCAGGCAGATTCTTTACTGCTGAACCTAATAGGGAAGCTGACGTTAGCCACTCATCTAGAAATAGATTTGGGGAGAAGACGGCGGGGAAAGTCAGATTGCTCTGAGGCCGCTTGTCCTCCCTGAGCCGTGGTCAGCGTCCCCAGGTGGTCAGCAGGCGGCTGCGTCATCACAGAGTGAAGTTCTCATCACGACAGAAACAGCAGCAGGAGCCGAAGACTGAACGAGCAGGGCTCACGGTGGCCTGGGTGCGGTCACCTGCATGGGCCCTCAGGAGCGGGTGGTCTGGCTTCCACGTCGAAGTGCTCCCAGCCCCCTTGTGAGCAGAGTCCTCTCATCCAGAGCCTGCCGAAAGCCTGGTAGCTCCTCAGGGACGCTGTGTCACCCCTTTCCTGGAGCGTGGGTTCTCACGCAGGCTCGCTACAGACTGGCTTGTGACACGGGCAAGTTTCTGGGTCTCCCCGGGCCTCAGTTTCCACATCTGTTAAATGGGAATAGTAACAGGTCCCATTACTACAGCAGGACTTCATGCATTATACACATAAAGCGGCCTCACCCTAAGTGTTGGGTGTTATTACTATTGTTACTGTTTCTAGGGGAAAGGGGGTGGTCTTCTAGGTCAGGGAAGAGAAGGGAGGTGTCGGTGGTCAGGGGAGGCGTAGTGTGACTTCCCCTGCAGCGGAGAGAGGTGAGACCTTCAGGGAGATGTTCAAGCTCTTCAGGGCTCGCTGGCCCCGACCCCCTGGTCTCAGACAGCTGCAGGCGGAGAGGCAGCTGTGCCCCGGGAGCCGCGAGCACAGAGCTGCTGGGATGGGGATTCTGTCCCGGGCAGGCGGCCGCTCGGCTGGCGTGCTGGACACCTTGATCGGGAGCTCAGGAGGGAAGTCGGGCCTGGTGAGGAAGCTCGGGGGTCGTGGGCGGGAAGGGAGCGGCCAGATGGGGAGTGAGACCCCCGTGCGTCGGGATGAGAGAAGCCGGAAGTGACTGGCTGACTCGTGTTGCGGGCCTGGTGCAAAAAGAAGAGCGGATGGAGGGAGAAAGAGGGTCCAGGGGTGAGAAGGGCAGGGGCAGTCACAGCAGTGAAGCGCTGAGGGTCGGCGGTACCTGATGCTAACGGAGAAGAGAGCAGGCGGCCTCGTGGGGAGACCTGGGCGAGGCCCACTCCCGTAGACGGGGCGGCACAGCGAAGAGGAGGAAGCCAGCGGAGGACGTCCCCTCCCTCTCTCAGTCACCGCCTCACCAGCCTTCCAGCAGCTCCCGAGCCAGGCGTCGGCGTGGTCTCCTTTCGGGTCAGCATCTGCGCCACCACCTTCCTAAAGCCCAGCTCTCGGGGCCGCGGGGCTGCACGCGCCTCCCCAGGCCCGGCCTCTCCGCTGGAGAGATGCTGGCCTCAGAGCCCACGCAGCCAGACTCGGGGGCCAGTGCCGCGGGCGGGAGCCTCTCACCCAGCCCTGGGGACAGAGGCAGGGCTGTGATCCGCGTCATGGGCAGGGGAGGTGGCGGAGGTCCGGCCGTCTCCACGGTGTGGCTCCAAGCTGCCGCGGGCGCTGCCGTCCAAACACGCGGGGCCGGAGAAGAGCCTGGATGGAGGCCCGGCCACGGCCTGAAGCGGTGGGGCTCGGGCCCGGCCGGGACCCTGCCTGTTAGGTCATTCTTCCATGTTTCGTCGGCAGAACTGGGTCACGCGGCGGGCCTGGCTCTTAGGGAGGCTCTGCGGGGTGGGGGTCACAGGGGAACGGAGAAGCTTTCCAGGCTCTGGTGGTCCCGGCATTGAAGACCCCGCAGCGTGAGACCCGGCCCGCTTTTCCGGCCCGTCTTCCTGGTGGTTGACTCCGAGGCCCAGGGGAGCATCGCCTACGTCCCTAGGTGCACGGGGCACTGTCCCACCCCCTCAAGGGGGAACACTCCTCTCCCAGCCCCGACCTACTTCCGGGAATCCCACTCACACTCTAAGCCACAGGGAAAGGGCACCTCTTCCACGGAGCCCTCCTGAGTTGCAATTATTCTTTCCCTCCTTCTGTTATTTGCTTGCCTCAGACCCTGTCACTGTTTATCTCTGCTTGTATGAAGGTCGTCACAGTTCCATAATCCCCTCTGTGGGCTGCAAACACATGCAGGGCAGGGTGAACGCACAGTTACCTTTGCTCACCCCACACCTGCATCAAGAGTGGGCTCTACCGTCCCAAATCAGGAGGTGTGTCCTGAGAAGTCTCAGGGCACCTGCCGGATGGAGTGGCTGACCTGTGAGATGGTGACGCTCTTCAGCATGTCCTGGAGACGTGAGAGAGATTCAGCGAATCCTGCTGGCCCGGGAGGCAATCGAAACACTGCGACCGCATCGTCACATATGAAGCAAGACAGGAACTTGGAGGGACTTTCATGGCGGTGGTGCTGGCTGGTGACACTTCCCGGGGCCCGGGTGGACCCAACCTTCTCACCAGCCTTTCCAGACTCAGCCATACGGCAGGGCCTAGACCCTTTGCTGAAAAAGCATAAAAATTCAGTAAAGCAGAGCCCTGGTGTTCTAGGATTGGCCTCTGTGCTAGCATGTGACCATTTGAACTAGCTTTAAGAGGCACTCCCGGCTTCCGAGATGATTTTAAGATGAACGGTTTTATCTGGCATCTGCCGTGGTTCATTCAGCAACTGGGAGCTTATTCAGAGCTCCGTGGCTGAGGCCTGAGAATGGCCTGTGAATTATTTTGTCAACAGGTCAACCAGGGATGGTGTTTCCAGTCGGCTGATTGCTGGTCTGTGACCCTCAATTTTGAATGTGAATGCAAGGAAGACATTATTTTAGCAGTAAAAATGTTCGCATGTATCTGTTCCATTCATGGCTGAGATTTCATTGGCACTAATCTGAGTTGAGGCAAAAAGGAGGAAATGAAAAGTATGCGCTGGTGCCAGGGAGTCTGCTGGGCTGCTCCCAGCTTGCTGTCTCGGGGTGGTGTGTCCTGGGTGGGCTGCCGGTCTGTGGGACAGGAGACTCCCGCCTGGGCGGCCAGACGAGTGGGCAGCAAGGATGAGTGAGTCAGTGTGGGGCCAGCCATCACCTGCTCGCTACTCCAGACCCCCCGCGAGCTCTAGAGCCCGTGACCTTGGCCATGGCAGGGGGGAGCCCAGCCCAGCAAGACTGCAGGGATTCGTCAAAGAGCCCTCTGTCCAGCCCGATCCCCCGGTTTATCCTTTTCATGCATTTCTGTCCAAATGGCAGATGTTCCCAAGACACACCCCACGTGCCTTTGCTGGTTCTGTCTCTTTTTTTTGGAGCTTGCCTGACCCACTTGGAATCCGAAGCATCCTTGAATCCATCTTCAGGGCGCTCTTTGCATGCCTTTCTTGATGGCCTCCACCGGCTAGGAACTCGGAGTTCAGGGTTCACCTTCTGTAGCTGCTGTGGCTGCTGCTTCTGGTTTTTTCACGTCCTTGGGCTTTCTCAGCGACGGGCACTGGTTCTGCCGTCAGGCTGCCCGGTTCACTGGGGAGCTTCTGCCACCTCCCCACCTGTTGGTGGGGAGACCGTTAGCCCGTCGCTAACGGAGCTGGTGCGAGCCCTGCGTGGGTACAGGGGACAAGCAGGTGCTCAGGTTCCAGGCTGTGCAGACCCCCCCCACGCCAGGAGCTCGTGATGGAACAAATCGGAGGAGGATCTCACTCGGTGCAAACGGGGAGCGAGACAAGAGAGAGCATCAGGTGTGAAGCTCAGAACCCAGACACCGGAGAAGGGGCTGATGGAGCAGGGTGCCCGCCGGTCCTCCGCTGAGACCGGGGGCCGCCATGGCAGGGCTGCGGAGCTTGAAGCTTCGGCAGAAGACCCCGAGGGGCCCAGATGCGGTCTGAGGATTCAGCTTCCTTGAAAGAACTTTCTGGCGGGGAGCGCCGTCTGCAGATGAATTAGGCTGCTGGAAGGGGTGGTGGATTGCCCATCGCAAGAGCACTTGGTGGAGGCCTGGCCGGAGCTGCAACCAACCTTGGAGAACCAACCTTGGAAAACCGACCTTGGAGGGCCCTGGTGAGCCCAGGATGGCACCTGGCTTGTCCCAGAGGCTGCGGAGGCCCTGCATGTGAGCTGTGTAAACATGAAAATTGTTAACGCGGGTGTTACCTTTCCTTGTGGAAATCGTGGCCCCTCCTCTTTCAGAGGCAGGCGTCGATGTGGGGTGGGGAGATGGGGTCCCCCTGCAGGAGGTGGAGGTGCTTGGTGGGGGAGGGCTGATCAGGAGGGACTGGGAGCCGTCCCCCCCACCCCCCCCACAAGGGGCCTCTTGGTCAGCGTCCTGTGCCTGCCTGGCAAGGCCGCTGGACCAGCTCGCACAGGAGGAGAGATGGGGTCGCCGGGGTGGTGGTGGTGGGAGGGCTGTGGGGCTATGCGTCCCACATGGGAGTTTTTCTAGGATGGGGTGGGGTCAGTTCAGGGTGGCCGCTGTAGGCTAAAAAAATAAAATACGGCCACCAAGAGGAGGTTGGCAGGAGCTTAATCTGAGAGCCTGTTCCTAGGAAGGGCTATTTATAAAGTCGGCACAGCGTCCAGCTCAGCTCAGTGGGGGTTCCCTCCCTCCCAGGATTCTGCCCAGGGTCTGGGGCGGGGGTTCCTGCCTGTCCCACGGGGGCTGGGCTCCCCCAGAGACGCCTGGGTGACCCTCAAATACCCAGGTAGCCGGTGGCTGTGCTTTATTTTGTGTTAGGGTTGCGTTGCTGAAGATGTTATTTTGAACAAATAAAGGTTCACAGAGTTGAAGGAGACTCATGGAGTAAAGCTCTTTTGTTGTCAATGGAAGCATAGCTGTGGAGGTTAACTGAGGCTGCTTGTGAAAGCAAACAGGGGACCAGGGCCTGGTGAAAACAAACTGCAAAGGGGGTGGGGGGGGGAGTGAGGGAGAATGCCGATTTATAAGAAGACAGGCACTGTCTGAGGGGTGCTTCCCGCAGAGTCTGAGCCGGGGGGCACCCAGAGGGGATGCAGCCCCGGACAGAAAATCTGGGCTTCGCCCCAGCTCTGCACTCCCCGGCTGTGTGACCTTGGGCCAGGCACTGCGCCTCTCTGAACCTCACTTTCTCCCACCTGTAAGTCAGCCTGATCACCCCCGCTGGGCCAGCCTCACTGAGCAGCTTGCAAGCCCATCTCTGTGAACAGAATTAAAATGTGGACGCCGTCCGACTCTACCGCCTTGCCTTCCGGCCGTGCGGGCCGTCCCTGCTGGCTTCCAACATATCACGCCCGCCTGAAAATGCTGCTCTGTGCCGCCTCGTGGCTGCCTCCGAGCGGCTGCTCTCCCGAGGGGTGTCCTGGACTCCTCTCTCTCTCCCTCAGTGCTCGGAGCCGAGGATGGGCTGGGCCCTCGTCTCCCCCTGTCCTCCCCCCGGGCACCCCCAGTCCTGCGGGCGCTTCTGCGGCCCGCTCACCCCTCGGACGCCCGGCTCCCATCCCCGGGCCTTGGCGCCTGCGCTCCGCGCCCACCGCGCGCCGCCGCCGGGTCGCTCTTCTCGTCCCTCCTTCGGGTCGTCCTCACACCGGAGGCCTGCCCACCCGCGCACCCGATTTAAACCGTGCGAGCCGTTTCCCGCCCGTCTCCCTGGGTTCATTTCTCGCTTCAGCAGCTGCCATCCTCTCCCACGCTCGCTTCCCGCGTGTCCCTCCCGCGCCCACCCTGGAGCGGAGGCCCCGCCAGGCCGGGCTGCGCCTCGCCTTTTACACGGCCGTTCCCCTCCGCCGCCCCTGGAGGACCGGCCGGGGAGGATCCTCTTTTTTCCTTCTCTGCTGGCCACGTTGCCCGGCGTGTGGCATCTCAGCCCCCCAGCCAGGAATCAAACCCACGCCCCCTGCTTTGGGAGTGCAGTCTCAGCCACCGGACCTCCGGGGAAGTTCCAGACTGCTTCTGTTTTCTGCAGGAATCTGTATCAACTTGAGATGATTTGTTCCCTGGACGTTTGACCTCTTCTGTCAATCCATCGGGGCCAGGTGCTTTGGGTCTCGGGGGAAATAATTCTAGCCGGAGTTCTAGTTTCTTTGATAATCGCATAACTATTTAAAACATTTTGCTTGAGTCAGTTTTAGAAAGTTATATTTTTGTAGAAATTTCTCTAAGTTTTCAAGAGTGTTGGCATGTCATTTTTGACCATATTTGTGTTATTTATTATGTACATTTTATGTGTTCTTCCCTGTAATTCATGCCGGCTTCCCTGGTAGCTCAGTTAGTAAAGAATCCGCCTGCAATGCAGGAGACCCCAGTTTGATTCCTCGGTGGGGAAGGTCCGCTGGGGTGGGAATAGGCTGCTGCTGCTGCTAAGTCGCTTCAGTCGTATCCAACTCTATGACCCCATAGACGGCAGCCCACCAGGCTCCCCCGCCCCTGGGATTCTCCAGGCAAGAACACTGGAGTGGGTTGCCATTTCCTCTTCAATGCATGAAAGGGAAAAGTGAAAGTGAAGTCGCTCAGTCGTGTTCCACTCTTAGCGACCCCATGCACTGCAGCCCACGAGGCTCCTCCGTCCATGGGATTCTCCAGGCCAGAGTACCGGAGTGGGGTGCCATTGCCTTCTCCAGGGAATAGGCTACCCACTCCCGTATTTACCAACTCTAGGATTCTTGGGCTTCCCTGTGGCTCAGATGGTACAGCATCTGCTTGCAATATGGGAGACCTGCGTTTGATCCCTCGGTTGGGAAGATTCCCTGGAGAAGGGAAAGGCTAGGCACTCCAGTATTCTGGCCTGGAGAATTCCATGGACTGTATAGTCTATGGGGTCTCACAGAGTCGGACATGACTGAGTGACTTTCACATTCACTTTCCCTTTAATTCATAATATTGCTTATTTTAACTTTTTTCTTCTTATTTTGATAAACTGAGAAATTTATATTGTTAGTTTTAGCAAGGAACCAGCTTTTACCTTTTTGTCTCTTCTCTAGTGTGTTTTTGTTTTCTGTTTTGTTGATTTATGTCTCTACTGTTACTTTCTAATTCCTTTTAATTCCCTTGTGTTTGTTTTGTTTTGTCCCCTGAAGCTCTTAAAAATACTTAACTCATTAATTTTGAGATTTTCTTCCATTCTAGTGTAAGTATTTAGCTATAAATTTTCCTCAAAGTATACATTGGCTGCATCCTAGAAATTTTAATATAAGATTTTTTAATATATAGTTTTAGATATTAAAATTTTTTATTTTGATATTTCCCCTTTAATTCATGAGTTATTTAGCAATACTGCTAAATATGTGGACATTTTTAATTTGTATTTTACACTTCTGATGTAATTTCATTGTGGTCAGACTTGCTAGTCTGCTTATAATAGAGACTGAAATTTATTGAGACTTTCTAAATGGCCCATACATGATCAGATTTTTGCTTATATTCCAGATGTGCTTGAGAAAAAAAATGTATATTCTTTATGTTCGGAAGAACTCTACAGTTAGATGTTATTTAAGTGAGTCATAAATCTAACTGAATGGGGCTTACCTTCCATATTCTAGCTGATTTTTTTTCTTTCTGACCCATCCATCAATAACTGAAAAAGCCTCACTAAATTCACTCTTGTTCTGTACAATTATATCTAATATATTTGAGTCTATTTTATGTACATTTATATGTAAAGTTGTACTCTTCTTGGTGGATTAAAACTTTTATTATTTTATGGACCCACAGCTAAGGATCACTACACATTTGAAGACAGCCTGTTTATTAGAGACTGAAATTCGCATTGTCTCTAGAGGAGACACAATTGCAAAGATTGGAAGAAAAAATAGCTGAATTACAGTAATTTCTTTAGAAAAGAGAAACAATCTAAGAACAAGAAGGAGCTCTTTGAAATAAAAAACTTGAAAGTGAAACAAAATTTCCAGTAAGACTTTCAAGCTAAAGAGAGTCTTTTAGAAAGTAATGAACAGACAAAAAGATGAACAACTGACAGAAAAGATGAGAAAATTGAAACCTGTATTTGGAAAGTTCAATATCTTCCTGGAGTTTTAGGAAAAGAAATAGAGAAAGCAGATTGGAGGAATCTTAAAAATACATCTTGCTAGGAAATGTTGAAGACCTGAAGGACGTAATTTTCCAGTTTGAATAGCCCATTAGAACCTGCATAATGATTGACAAAAAGTGGGAAAAAGTTTTCGAGAGATAGAAAAGGTCACAAAACATCAAGAATTAAGACTGCACCTAGGAGTTTCCTGGTAGTCCAGTGGGTTAAGACCGCAGTGTGAATGCAGGCGGCCAGGTCCAATGCCACAGGCTGTGTGGTGTGGCCAAAAGATTAAAGAAAATTAAGATTGTATCAGATTTTTCAGTACTAGTGTTGAATATTAGATAACATTTCAAAAAATCTGGAGAAAAATTATTCCAGTAAAATAGGTTCAAATGATTATATTGAAGGATATGTAAAATGCATAAAAATAAAATCACATCTCCTGTGTGTAAGTCCCAGACTGCCACCTAAGTTTTAAAAATCAGCTTTAAGGAGGTACAATTTATGTACAAAAGCATTAGCTAATTTAAAGCCTACTGTTTAATGAGCTTTGACTAGTGGTTCTCAACCAGAGGCAATTTTGTCTCCCAGGATAGATATCTGGCAATGTCTGAAGACGCTTTTCGTTGTCACAACTTGAGGGGTGGGGTAGCCACAGACATCTGGGGCGACAGAGGCCAGGGGTGCTGTTGAACATCCAGGAATGGACAGGCCATTCCTCCAGAACAAAACTACGCTGCGGGAATGTCAGGAGAGCCAGGGCTGACAAAGCCCAGCTTTGAAAATAGACGTGTAATCGACACAGTAACTGAGGTACAGAGCCGTTCTCCCCTGAGAAGGCTTCTGGTTCCCTTCTACGGATAATTCTCTCTCCATCCTGCCGTGTTCAGTCGCTCAGGCGTGTCCCACTCTTTGTGACCCCATGGACTCTGGCCCGCCAGGCTGCTCTGTCCATGGGGTTCTCCAGGCAAGAATACTGGACTGGGTTGCCATGCCCTCCTCCAGGGGATCTTCTCGACCCAGGGATTGAACCCAGGTCTCCTGCATTGCAGGCAAATTCTTTTACTGTCTGAGCCACCAGGGAAAATACTGATCTGCTTCCTATCACTGTGGTTTCACTTTTTCTAGAATTTCACATAAGCAACATCATACTGTAGATAGCCTTTTGGATCTTGTCTCTTTTGCTTGGCATAATGTGTGTGTGATTCATCCACCAGTAATTCAGTCCTTTTTGTTGTTTTGTAGACTTCTACTGTACGTATGTACCACAGTTTGTTTATCTAGTCACCCAGTGAAGGAAAAGTTGGAAAAGGAAAACTGTTTCTAGTTTGGGGCAATTATGAAGAGGTCTGCTATGGACATTGATGAATATGACTTTTATTGGACATATGTTTTCTTTTCCTTTGGGTAAATATATAGGAATAGAATTGACGGGTCATAGTAAATATATGTTTAATTTTATAAGAAATTACCAAATTGTTTTCCAGAATGAATACTATTTTACATGCCATTTTACATCAAAAATACTTAAGTTCCAATTGCTCCATATGCTTGTCAACACTTGGTGTTGTCCATCTTTTGAGTGTATGCTTCCGTAATTAATGATTTACTCAGCATCTTTTCATATGCTTATAAACATTTGTATAACATATTTTTCTAAAGTGTTTGATCAAATCTTTCCCTTCTTACAGAAATTACACTGATTGATTATCAAATGTCAAACTCACTTTGAAGTCCTGAATATGTCCTACTTGAACATGATGTAGTACACTTAAAAAATATTATTTGGTTTCTCTTGCCAATATTCTTTTAGGACTTTGAGCCTCTAAGTTCATGAAGAATATTTGCCATAGTTTTACTGCAGTTTACTTTGGTATTGGGGTGATGCTGATTTCATAAAATGAAATGGAAATTTTCCTCCTCCTATATTTTCTGAAAGTATTTGTGTAGGATTTGTATTATTTCTTTCTTAAATATTTGATGGAATTTGTCAGAGAAGCCATCTAGACTTGGCTATGTATTTTTATGAAGGTTTTTAATTACAATTCCATTTGTTTAATGAATATGGACTTACTCTTACATTTTATTTCTTCTCATGTCTGTTTTAGTAATCTGTATGTTTTAAGAATGTGACTATTTAATTTGCCTTTTGGGGGACATATTCTTGTTCATACTCTTTCCTTACTAATTTTAAAAAATATTTGTAGGATCTATGGCATTTTCCCTTTTCCATTCCTGATAGCCTTGTGAGGCCATTATTACTTTTGAGGATCTTCAGTTTGTAGAGCTGAGTTTAGGTTAAAAGATTTGCTCAAGGTCACGCCAGTGCTAAGAGCTAGAGAATGGACTCCAAGCTCACTACCTCTACTAATTGTTCTATAATATGCATGGTCACATCACAAAACAACTTTGAGGATGTTGATTTATTTACCCACATATATGCGTAACCATGACCCGATTACTTGAGTGGTAAGCAGTAAGATGGAACATACATTGAATTTGGTTTGAACAGGTTTGAATAAGTGATATCACAATTGCTTGCTGCCTGACCTTGGGAACATTTAATTTATCTGAGCCTTATTTTTTCCACCTGAAATAGGATATGACTACCTTCCTCACAGGGTTTTCTTAAGAGTTAACATACGTAAAATGCTTTAACAGTACCTGGATGTTGCTTAATGGTATGATCATTTTCGTTAACTATGCAAATAACTGAAACTATTTAATGATTCACACTTTGTATATGGGAACCGAAATATTGACCCACTATCAAAATGACGATACTAAGATTTCCTACTGGACTACTCAGTTTCACAAATGAAGCATGCATAGGTGAATGTCAAAGTTAAACTGAAATTATTTTAAGTGTTAGTTTGCTTTTGGAGATCACCTTTCCAGGAACAGGAATCTTGTGAGAATCGAGCTACCTCTGTGTAAGTCCTGTTTTTTGTACAGTAGTATACATGCAGAGAAAAATGTGGATAAATCAGTTAATGATGGTCCTCTCTGAGGGCTGGGATAACGGTGGGGCCATCCACCTGTTTATTTATTTTTTTAGTGCTTTTAAAAAAATAATGACGATGACCTAGAGGAGTGGGACGGGAGGAGAGGGAGGGAGACTCAGGAGAGAGGAGATACATGTACACACAGCTGATTCAAGCTGTGGGTACCAGAAGCTAACACAGCATCTAAAAGCAATTCTACTCCAATGAAAAAATAAAAAACAGTGAGACGATCCTACTTTTATAACCTGAAAAAAAAGAATATGATTGAAAATTAGTTATATGAAAAACAAACTTTTTTTTATCAGAAAAGTTTGATGTGACTTGCTCCACGCTGGCTCCTCGAGATCGTTTCTTCCCAGATGCTCTGCAGTCTTCCTGGCATTGACCTCAGCGGAGTGGTCTCTAGGTCCGGAATTTCTGTAAGCATCAGTGAACCACTTGTGTCCTAGAATTTGCATCTGGTTTCCATAGCGCTGTGTCCCATCATTCTCTCCAGGCCTGGTAGCAACACATTTTAGGATGAGAGCAAGTGTGTTCCTTTTAAAGGTGAGGTTTCGCTGCTGGTCTTCCCAGCCATGAACACGACCTGCTGAGCACATTATTGCTGTCAAAACCGTTTTAATTAAACGTATTTGTAAACAGAGATTCAAAAGGGACTTGGCTGTTATCTCACACCCCAAGATGGCATTCGAACTTTGCTTCTCATTATGCCTTAGAGTTATTTCTGAAGCCAACGCTGGACTCAGTTTCACCCTTTCTGATCCTTGCTGGTCCATCCGGGTCTATCCGCGGCTCCCTTCCTTAGCTCCATCTCTCCAGGTTTTCGCCTTTTCCGCTCTTTCTGGAGCTCCTGCTCTTCCCGGAGCTGGGAGGGGGTGGGGAGAGGCCGGCTTTGGCTCCGGCACTCTGGGAGGAGCAGCGTGGCTTCCTGCGTCCCCGGCAGCTTGCTTCTTCCGAGGGCTCTGAGTCCCGGGTCCAGCAGCTGCTCCAAGGGCCCTAGAGTTTCAGATGCTTTCAGATCTCACCTTACTACGGTCTTAAAATGTCATCCTTCTCCAAGTCGACAAGCTCTCTGTCCGGGAGGATGTCCAGGGAGTGTTGGTCCCTGTAGATGCTCCCCCGTGACTGATGGGTCCGTGGGAATGTAAATAAAAGCAGTCCGGGCACCTACTCCTCTTAAGCTGATGCGCTAAGCGACACCGCTGCCTCCTTCGCGAGTGTTTGGCTCTTGATGATGCTTCAGGAACAGAACAAGGAGCTGGCTGTGCTCTGGGGTCCACGCTAGGACCCCCCACCCCCGCCCCCCGGGAGCCTGGGTCACCCCCACCAGGAGTTTATGAGCTCTCACTATCTGGATTCCAGTTCACGAGATCCACACAGCGTTTCATTCTCCACTTTTATGCTGGCTTGGATGTGAAACTTTAAAACAAATGACTTCTGGGGTGACTGCCCTTTAGAAAGAGTTGAGAAAATTTCAAAAAAGGATGTCACTGGCCCTGCTCTGAACAAAGGGGAAAGTTGATGAGGTTACCCAATGACTCAGACTCCGGGGAATCAGCTGAGGGTTTCTGACGGGTTCTGCCTGCTAGATGTGGACGCGTGACAAATCCCGTCCCTAAAGTCTTCCAGGCCAAGGTCAGAGTGAGACCCACTCGTGCGCTTGCCATTTTGATGTTCAGTCGCTCAGTCGTGTCCAACTCTGCGACCCCATGGACTGCAGCACGCCAGGCCCCTCTGTCCTTCACTAGCTCCCAGAATTTCCTGAAACTCCTGTCCATTGAGTCAGTGATGCCATCCAACCATCTCGTCCTCTGTCGTGCCCTTCTCCTGGCCCTGCATCTTTCCCAGCATCAGGGTCTTTTCCAATGAGTCAGCTCTTCGAGTCAGGTGGCCAAAGTATTGGAAGTTCAGCTTCAGCGTCAGTCCTTCCAATGAATATTCAGGACTGATTTCCTTTCAGATTGACTGGTTGGATCTCCTTGCAGTCCAAGGGACTCTTAAGAGTCTTCTCCACTTTGACATTTGACCCTATTCACGTTGTTTCGTGAAAAGTGTGGCCGCATACACAGGGACTCTGGTGATGTAGCTCAGGCTTTAATTTTTACAACAAAGCCGCCGCTTGGACACGTCCCTCCAAGGGCCTGCAGCTTATGGTTCTCCCCACAACCAGCAGCCTGGTTCCCACAGCTCCTTCCCCGGGCGGAGCTGTGGGAACTGGGTCTTAAGAGCACAGTGTCCGTGCTGAAGGTGGACGCTCAGCTCTGTGATGCACCAGTGATGACTCTGGACCCATTCGTTCCTGGTCTTCCTGTAAAACGGGCCCCTCTCGTGGGGCGCTTGTGTGCGCGCGTGAGTAAGGATTTTGCCCTGTGCTGTGGGTGGACTGTCTCCCGCCCTCCTGAGCGGGTCTCCAACACGGTCTTCCTGCGCAGCGTCGCTGGGGCCAACAGGACAAGACTCAGCTTGTTTCTAAACAGAGGAAAGCGTTGTCCTCTGACGTGGTCCATCACCTGGTGGTCAGGGCTGCCTCACAGGGAGGGGCGGGCTGTGCTGCTCCGGATGCTGGAGGGGGGCTCTCGGGACCCCGCCCCGCCCCGCTGCCACGCCGCGCCACCGTCTTGAATCACGGTGTCTCGGGTGGCCCTTCTGCCCGCGCCCTCAGTGGAGGCTTGCGTGCATGCCCAGTCGCTTTCGTCTTCTCCGACTCTGCGACCGCGTGGGCTGTAGCCCGCCAGGCTCCTCCGTACATGGGATTCTCCAGGCAAGAACACTGGAGTGGGTTGCCACTTCTTCTCCAGTGGATCTTCCCAACCCAGGGACCGAACCTGCGTCTCCTGCACTGGCAGGAGGATTCTTTACCACTGAGCCACCTGGGAAGCCTTGAGTTGAGGCGTGGACACTGGCATCCTCCACCAGGAACCCTGGGCTGAGGCCCCCGCTGCAAGGCCTCTGCACATGCCCCCCTGTGAGCCAGTGAAGCTACACTCAGCACAGAGGGAAAGAAGAAGAAGCTTTGCCTTTATTACCCAGGTCCTCTCTTCATTTCCCCAGGAATCAGTAATAGGTTTTGCAGGCGACAGTGCTACAAAGCAGGTGTAGTGAGAGCAGGGACGGCTTTTTTTTTTACTGCTTCTTGTTGGTTATCTGACATTTTCAGCCCCTGCCAAAGTCCAGTAAAGAACAGTGACCTTTCAGGATAACCGTAAAAACTGCTAACATTTATTATTGGGGAACGGCTCTGTGCACGGCTTCCCAGGGGGCACTAAGGGTAAAGAATCGTCTGCAATACAAGAGACCCAGGCTTGAGCCCTGTGTCAGGAAGACCCCCTGGAGAAGGAAGTGGCAACCCACTCCAGTGTTCCGGTAAGTCCCATGGACCGAGGAGCCTGGGGGTACTATATCCTGGAGTCCCAAAGAGTCAGATACGACTGAGCCAGCACACACACTCACACGTGCATGGCCCTACCCGCTCCTCACTGCCCCTGAAGGAGAGGCCGCATGCACCATCTCTCTGCTGGTCCAGGGGCCGCGCCGGTGAGATGCACCCGGATCTTTCACCTGCTGTGATCAGGCTACGTCTCAACCTCTGCTGAAGCTCAGCTTGAGGAAGAACCACACGATCCACACTGTGCATTTCGTTGTCCCATGATCTTCAGAGAAGCCATCTGTCATGCATAGTCTCAGAGCGAAGAAAAAGGTTGTCTTTCTTCATGCTTCCTTCTATTAGACAGACATCTGGGCTTCCTGCCTGGGGACTGTGATTCAGTAGGTGCGGGAAGGGTCAGATAACTGTGTGGAAATGCCCCCTCCCTCCATGGATCTGCAGCACAAGGGACTCAGGGACTTCTCCTGGGCTCTTCCCCTCCCCGGGTGCCAGGATCCTTTGGCCTCACCGAGTTGAGATTCACGGTCAGTTATAGCTCCCCGCTGTGGACTGAATGTTTGTGCCCCTTGATTCAAATGTTGAAGCCCAACACCTGATGTGATGGATTTATGAGATGGGGTCTTCGGGAGGCAATTGGCCATGAGGGCGAGCCCCTGTGAATGGGATTCTTTATCTTTATAAGAGACCCCAGGAGCTCTCTCCCTCCATCCACCAGGTGTGGACTCAGCAAGAGGAAGTGGATTCTCAACAGACAGTGGGTCTGTAGGTGCCTTGAGCTTGGACTTCCAGCCTCCAGAACTGTCAGAAATAAATTTCTGCTGTTTACAGCCTCCCAGTCTGTGGAGTTCTCTTTTAGCAATCGGAATGGGTTAAGATACTTCCTTTTACTTAGGGTTTTGATAGAATTTTTACTCTCTTTTCATGCTTCATCTCTTGTTCTTTAATTTTTTGTTGTCATTTAGTCACTAAGTCATGTCTGCCTTTTTTCAACCCACGACTGCAGTCTGTCGGGCTCCTCTGTCCATGGGATTCTCCAGGCAAGAACACTGGGGAGGGCTGCCGTTTCCTCCTCCAGGGGATCTTCCTGACCAGGGATCAAGCCTACGTCCCCCATGTGTGCGGGACTTGCACGTGGATTCTTTACCACTGAACCACCAGGGAGGCCCATTTTAAAATTTTCTTTCTATTAATATCCGTCCTAAAGGAGATCAGCCCTGGGTGTTCATTGGAAGGGCTGATGCTGAAGCTGACTCCAATACTTTGGCCACCTGATTTGAAGAGCTGACTCATTTGAAAAGACCCTGATGCTGGGAAAGATTGAGGGCAGGAGGAGAAGGGGACGACAGAGGATGAGATGGTTGGATGGCATCACTGACTCAATGGACATGGGTTTGGGTGGACTCCGGGAGTTGGTGATGGACAGGGAGGCCTGGCATGCTGCATTTCATGGGGTCACAGAGAGTCGGACACTACTGAGTGACTGAACTGAACTGAACTGAACTTATTGTAAAATGCCTCAAATATGTTTTTGGCATAAAAACAAACTAAAGGAAGAATTACTAAGGTAATTGTGCACCTAAAGTTTTCAACTGATTTTCTTTATTCCCTTTATTATTTCTTTCATGAATTCGCCATTTTTGGTTAATTGTTTGAAAAAGTAAACAATCACATTCCTTTGTTTTAAAAAAGCATTTAAATGTTCTAAAGGGAGACTGACTCACTTTCAAATGTCTTGAGGTGCTGTAATTGTGAAGAGAGACTCTTGCAGGTGAAGGAGTCCAACCCAGAGGTAATGAGGTTGGAGAAGCCGTGAGGAGTTCAGAGGAAAGTGTTGGAATAAATGCAGTCACAGGGATTGTCAAGGTAGGGTGGACCTTTCTAATCTCACAGACCTCCTGCCCCACCCACGGATGTAAGTATAGGGGCAATTCTGGTTTGCAGTAGTCGATATGCAGCAACTATTTCGTGTCTGTCAACAGTATGATAGAACTTTCGTGAAGATGAACTTGGCCTGGGCTCCTGAACATGGCATTTACAATCAGCTTCCCTTGCTTCAAAGCAGCTTTCATCCAATAATAAGAGGCTATTTCAAAGGTCATTGAGAGATTGCAAAGTAACGAGTCCAGACACATGTTGTCCTATGCGGAATGTGACTGGTCGGGGCGCGGGTGAAATGACATTGGCTCTAATCCAGAGCTAGATCTAGATTCAGACAGTCACATGCGTGTGACTACTTGCAGGCATTTGTCTGGTCTTATCTTCTCCACCGAAAAAAGGAGCGTTGTTTTTTCCCACTTAGTGTGAAAACTACTCCAATGCCACCAGACTGTTAAATTAATTGGATGATGGAATGGTTTTTAAATTAAATTTTGAGTAAGGCTGATAAACTCCTATATTATTTCCTTGGCTGCTAATCAGCATAAGTGATTTCCCACTAAGTTTAACCAACTTTTTTCATTCCAGAGGTGAACATAACCCAGCTATCTGATTTGGGCAGCCCCTCCTTGTTTTCTAAGGAACCAGTTGTTTCAAGCCTCTGCTCTGGGTACACTCTTGCCCTAGATACTGCTACTGTCCTTTAGGGATTCACCACTGAAGTGAAACAACACATTATAGATACTATGCAAAAATGACAGTGGTTAGCAGTGTAAGTTACCTGTGACGCTAGATGTGGGAACACAAGTTGGCGGAAAGCCAGAGGCAGGCACAACCATGCGGGTTGGTGAGATCAGGGAAGGGTCCCCAGAGTGGTGTGAGTGGGTCTTTGCTAAAGTGAATCTTCGGATGCTTCTGGGTAGAAACTCTATCCTCCAGTCGCCGTGGTCTAGGCACCCACGGAAACGTCTCTCCACTTTTCATCAACACCTTTGCCAATGCCGTCTCTCCTAGAATGTCCAACCTCTTTCTCCGCTTAGCATAATTCTCCCCAAGTTTCCAAACCCAGGTTGTGGGGCTCCTGGAATAGGTGGCTTAGGATTGTGAACTTTCTGTTGATGGGAATCACTCCCTACTTTTGAGCAGGACTGTAAAATGATCAGTGTGAGCAAAGGCTGAATTGGAGAAGAGAGTCATTTTTAGACATTCAGTTCAATGGACTTAAGCCTTCTATTTATTAAAATAATCTATTGATTGAGTAGCCCTTATGTGAGAAGGGGGCAAAAGACAGGGCAACTTTAGAACAGCAAGGAGAGATATGAAAGTCTTCATAAGTGAACAATGCAAAGAAATAGAGGGAAACAATAGAATGGAAAAGACTAGAGATCTCTTCAAGAAAATTAGAGATACCAAGGAGACATTTCATGCAAAGATGGGCATGATAAAGGACAGAAGTGGTATGGCCCTAACAGAAGCAGAAGAGATTAAGGAGAGGTGGCCAGCATACTCAGAAGGCCATGCAGGGTATCAGTGCCAAAGAAATGACTTCAGGGCAGCCTTGCCGCTGAATCCTGGCTAAGAAGCACCGTCATCCGCGTAACTTGTTTAATTTTTCCCTGGGTGTGTCACGAGTCCCCACCTTCCCAGGTGTGACCAGGCAATCTTTCTAGTTTCTACTTCTCTCTGGAGGAGATGCAGCTAGTTTGGCCAAGGTTGGGGAGGGACTTAGGGCCATGGTGAAATCTTGAGGGATCCTGAAAACATGGATTGTTTTGCCATGGTTGTGGTCTTGGCTGAACAGAAGCTGTTGATGAACCTTAACTATTGCTGTACATGTTTATAATGCTTTTATTTGGTGGGGGAGGGGATAAGGTTCAGAGGTTATTTTAGCTTTATTTTGATGATTAATGTGTAAAATTTATGTTCATGTTTTAATAACAAATGATTCCGCTTACTTATGTCAGTTGTATTATTGAGCGTGAAAATGAGTGAAAATTATTCATTAGTTTAACAGTATTTATTGCATGTCAGTTATGAACAGAAACACAAGTACTAGGTACAGTGTCATAAGGATTCATAGTCTGGTCCAGGAGACAGTTAAGTAAGAAGATAAATTGTAGTACAGTGTGCTAAGTGTAGTGGCAGGACAATTGCATGGCACTTATGGGGGTGCAGTGGGGAAGTCCCCTAAGATGAAACCTGAGATTTGAAGGTTAGTAAGAGCGAAAAAAGTGTATGGCGGAGTGCAGGTGAAGGTGGGAGATGTTATTCCACCGAGTGGCAAGCATGTGCAAGAGCTCACAAGTGAGAAAAAGCACACAGTGTTCAGTGAACTTTAAGAGGATCAGCAGAGCTATCTGAAGCCGCAGTTTAGGATTCAGTGACATTTGTAGATGACAAGTTCATCCCTTGGACGATTAACTAAGGACAGGATGTAGAACAAGGAGAGAACAGGACCTGAGAGAAACACAAACCAGAGAGAAGTGAAAGAAGAGCGCAGATTTATGCAATTTGGTAAGAGAAACATTAGCAAAAAGGCAAGCCATAGCTGGCAGAAAATATGTACATTACCAATATGTCTGACCCTGTGTGTCCCCATGGACTATATCCGCCAGGCTCCTCTGTCCATGGGATTCTCTAGGCAACAATCCTGGAGTGAGTAGCCATTCCCTTCTTCAAAGGATCTTCCCAACCCAGGGACCAAACCATATTGAAGGCAAATTCTTTACTGTCTTGAGCCACTAGGTCTAGCACTAATACGTGAAGAACTTCAACAAATCAATACAGTAAAAATTAACACTGCTACCCCCCCCCCCAATGGACACATGGACAAAAGAAGGGAAAAAGCATTGCATAAACAAATGAAAATGTCCTCGACCCTGTAGGTGATCTTGAGAAAATGCTAAATAAAAATGTTAAATAAACTGAGAAATGCTAAATAGAGCCACAAAGATATCATTTCTCATCCATGAAACTAGGCAATTTAGAGGCAATATCAAATATTGGAAACAATGGGGACAGTAAGAACTCTATATCCTGATACGGGAACGCAAATTAGTGCAACCTTTGGGGAAAAATATTGGCATTAGCTTAGTAAACGTGAAGATGTCATTGTCTTACGTCTTCAAGGGTGCCAGAAGGTGTGGGTCACTATGGTTTATAACAACAAAAACTGGAATTAAAATATCTATCAGTAGTAGAATAGAAAAAATTATTTTTGTCTGTTTATGCAGTGGAATACTATAGAGCAGTGAGAATGAGCAAGCAGCATCTCTATGTGTGTTATGGGTTGAATTGTGCTCCATAAAATTCCTATGTTCAAGTTGCAACACCCAGTATCTCAGAGTGTGACAGTATTTGAATACAGAGTCTTTAATGAGGAAATTAAGCTAAAATGAGATCATCAGGGTGGGTCTTAATCCAGTATGACCCATGCCCTGGTATGAAGAGGAAATCAGGACACAAACACACGAAGAAGGAAGACGATGTGAAGACACAGGGGGAAGACAACCGTCAACAGGCCAAGAAGAGAGGCCTCGGAGGAAACCATCCCCACCGACACCTTGATCTTGGACTTCCAGCCTCCAAAACTCTGGAGAGCAAATTCAGCTGTGTAAGTGACCCAGGCTATGGCACTTTCATGGCAGCCCCAGTGGATTAGTACAATGCCAGTATGAATGGGTCTCAGAAATATAAGTTTGGATAAAATTGCAAATCACAGAACACTAACAGTGTGATTCCATTTAGGTAAAAAAAAAAAAAAAAAGACATATGTAGTTTAGGAATACAGGCACATACAGACACATACACACCAAATTCTTACATTCTGACACTCCTTTGAAAGGTGGAGCTTAATTTCCCTCTGCCTGAATATGGGCTGGAGTCAATGGCTTACATCTAATGAACAGAATAAAGCCTAAGTGATGGTGTGTGATGTTGGATACCAGGTCATGAAAGCCGGTGCGGCTTCCTTCATGCCCTTGCCTGCATCACTTGCTCTGGGGAAGCCGGGTGTCATGACGCTCAAGCAGCCCACGTGGCAAGGACCTCTTGCCAACAGCCATGCCAGTGCACCATCTTGGTAATGTATCTGCAGCCCCAGCCAGGCCTGCAGATGGCTATGGCCCTGGCTGACGTCTGTTTCAAAAGGTTTTAAATTTTTGGCTGCGCCACCTGGCAGGTGGGGTCTTAGTTCCCTGACCAGGGATTGAACCCGCACACCTGCATTGTAAGTGTGGAGTTTTAACCGTTGGACCTCCGGGGAAGTCCGCTTCCCTGGCTGAAGTCTTGATGGCAACCTCATGAGAGATCTGGATCCAGAACCACCAGTGAAGTTTCTCTCAAATTCCTGACCACAAAACCTAAGAAATAGTAAACATGTGTTGTTTTCAGTTGCTAAGTTTGGGAATAATTCATTTCACAGCAGTAGATACACTGCGTGTGTTCTTCTGCAGTGTGATCTTGCCTAAGGCTCACTGATGCCTAGACACAAGTCCCTTCTCCTTGCATCTGGACTGGGCTGAGCGGTAACTTGTGACCAGTGGAATGCAGCTGAATCAGCAGAACTTTGCTGCCAACCGGAACCGGGTCAGAACAAGTCTTGCAGGGTTTGCCGTAATCTGCAACTCTTCTTCCCCAAGACTTCGCCCCCTGGGAGGCCTGCTCTCGATACCCAGCAACCACGCAGTGAGAAGCTCAAAGTCATGTGAAAGGCCACATGTAGACCCCCTGGGCTGACACATCCCAGTTCAGCCATACTTGCAAGTCAGGCAGCTTCTAGATGGATCCAGTCCCTAATCAATGAGCCATCCAGCCTTCGAGTGTTCCCACCTGAGGCCCGAGACACGTGGGACGGAAACCAGCTGCTGTCCCATTTGGCGTGTCCACATTCCTGACCCGCGGAGTCCGTGGACACGAGGGAGGAGCAGTTGATTTCCGCCGCTGAGCTGGATGCCCGTCACTCAGCGATGGAAGCCTGCAACGCAGAGCACTGCATCCTTGCTTGGCTTGGCCTCCTGCCCCTCTCGTTCTCCTCCCGACATCTCTGGGGTACACGGCCCAGTAAACCCCAGTCACACACACAGCCTCGGGGGAGCCTGACACCCCCAGCCTCATCTAGCCTGGACGCTGGGTCTGGGAGGAGGGATCTCCAGGAGCTGGAAGGAGGGCGTAGTCACGCTGGTCGCTGCCTGTCATGTCTTACCCTGGGAGACAAACCTGGGTGCGTCCTTGGCCCCGAGTCGGCAGGCTGGCGAGTGAGGTGACCTGACTGTGGGGTCCAGGGGGAGAGGGAGCTGGGACCGAGGGGAGGAGGACGGGGCGGGGGCTGCGAGGAGCCGAGGTGGGCCTCTGGGAGGAGACGGTCCGTCCACGTGGGACTCGCGGGAGGAGTTCCAGTTGAGGACCAGGTGAGGCGGAAAGAGGTTCATAAACCAGAGAACGAAAAGGACCTGGCGACCAGCGCCAGGCGGCAGCTCGGCGTAGAGTCAGGAAGCTGGCAAAGCCGGTGAGAGCCCCTCAGAGGCCCCGTGGGCTGAGGCGACGTCTCCTCTTCTTGGCTGAGTCTTCTAGGTGGTTCCTGAGGACGCAGCTCCGGGCACCGCCAGGCTGGTCTCCCCAGCAGAGATGCCCAGGGTCGCCAGCTGGGAGGGTGGACCTGGGCTGGCAGCTGCCCCCGCCCGCTGACCCGTGGGCACAGACGCAGCCCAGGGCCCTGGAGCAGGGGTAAATACAGGCAGGAAGCCGTGCCACGTGGGGTGGAGCTGGCAGGCAGGGCGCGTGGCCTGCCTTGCAAAACGCTGGGGAAATTGGTGATGGGGAAAAGCTTGCTTATTTTTTTCCAGGAAAGATGAACAGAGATAGAGAAGTCAGGGCAATGCAGTGGGCCGGCGTTCTTGAGAAGGCTTCCGGCAGGGTTTTCATCTGGGAAACGCCCTGATTCACAGGCTGCCCTCGGCCTCGGGGGCTCCTCGCCCCGGTGCACTCGGACCTGGGGAGGCCGCCCTCGGGTCCCAGCGGGGCTGCGGCCATGCCCGAGCACTCCGCCAGCCTCGCCAGCTCTCCAGGGCCAAAGGGGAACGCAGGAAATAGGGATTTAATAGCCCGCCAAAAAACCATAACAAATTGGGCTTTTAGGGGTCACATAGGCATAAAGATTCAAAAAGAATCTCCAGTGAAAAAATAAATCTCCATGTCACTCCATCTCCCGGACCCGCGGTCCACCTTGGCTTCTCACGCATCTTCAGATATTCTGTGCACATAGAAGTGTAGAAGGACGGGAGGCCGTGCTCTCGCTCACGCGTTTTCACACATTTGTGCACCGCGTCCAGCGGTGTGCGGGAGCCAGCCCTGTCGGCTCACAGGAGACCACTGCTGCATTTTCAGGAATCTGGTGAGCTGGTTATCAAACACAGCCATTGTTAAAAAGTGAATTATGTGACCTTACTATTCAGTAAATCATATTAAAACAAATACAACTCATGGCTTTGTAATTATTTTACTACGTGTTACTGTCACCTGCCTTCCTGAGGTCACTGACACCTCATGTGTCATTATCTGTAGGGTGGAAACGCTACACATACTCTCCCAACTCTGCCTTTTGTGAGGATGCGTTGGTGGCTTGGAACTGGTCATAGTGGGAAGGTTTACACCCTGGAAATGAGCAAACATGGCAAATCAGAGTGTTATTTGTTGCTCCGCTGGTGATCTAGACCAGGGGTCTGCACACGCTCGCTTGAAGGGCTGGATAGTAAATATCCGAGCGTTTGCAGCGACACGGTTGCAATGGTCAGCTCTGCCACTGGCGCACACAAGCAGCCTTAGACGTACGCAGATGCAGAGGGGCTGTGCTCCAAGCTGCACTTGCAGACCGGACGGCTGCCCGGATGTGGCTCAAGGATTTGGCTGACTCCTGTTCTAGCCTTGAACAGCGGTGGGGAGAACGGCAGAGACACAGGTTCGGTGTAAGAGTGCTGGGTCTGACTCTGCTGTGTTGTGAAGAACAGAAAGGTGAGGAAATATTCTTTTTTTCAAAAAATGTTGATTTACTTATTTAATTTATTTGTCTGCCCTGGGTGTTAGTTGTGGCATGTGGGATCTAGTTCCCTGGTCAGGGATCGAACTCGGGCCCCCTCCGTTGGGAGCGTGGAGTCTTAGCCACTGGATCACCAGGGAAGCCCCAGGAAATATTCTTTAGTTTTCAGAAACTGTGACCTGATTGGGCCAAGCAGCCCACGTCGCTGATAAACGGTGAAGTTCCAACACACATACTTGTTGTTTCCTGTTTGTTTTCCTCAGGAATAAAACTGAGCTATCAGCCGATCTTCATGTTTGAACACACTCGTCAATTTGAGCGATTTCTTTGCTAACGGAATAGTTCTCAAGCTTTTTTCATGGTTTGATTTTGTGACATGACTGTTGGCGATAGATTTATAAAACTGACAATAGATTTTGTAAGAAATAGCAGATCACATTGATGTTAAAGGATGGAATTTACAATGTAGAATATTGTTTATTCTATTATTTATAATCTGTACATGAAAATCCTTTATTTTGTATAATTTATAATTATATAATATAAACATACTTACAATTTTTTTTACATTATTAAACATTTATCAACTCAGCATTGCATATAACTGTTTAGAACCTTACTTTTATTCACAATGTATTTTGAAGATTCTTTCATACATTATTTTCAGGAACTATATTCTTTTCTTTTTTTTTTATGCCAAGTCTTGCAACCTGCAGGATCTTAGTTCCCCAACCAGGGATTGAACCCAGACCCTGGACAGTAAAAGCAGAGTCTTATCCACTGGACTGTCAGGGAATTCCTGAAACTACATTCTTTTTTTTTTTTTTTTTTACATTTTTTACTGTTTTTAGATGTGTTCCATATTTGTTTATCCTGGAGTAGGAAATGGCAACCCACTCCAGTATTCTTGCCTGGAAAATTCCATGGACAGAGGAGCCTGGGAGGCTACAGTCCGTGGGGTGGAAAGAGGTGGACATGATTGAGTGACTTTCACTTTCACTTAATATCTGTTTAACCACGGTCCTGTTGATGGGCATTTGGCTGTTTGTGAGTCTCACTACTAGAAGCAATGCTATAGCGGACGTTCTCATATACACGCTACGGCACCCATACACAAATATACCTGTAGCCTCAGTTTTTAGAAGCAAAATCGCTGGGCTAAAGAGTGGGTGCATTTGTAATTGTGATCGATGACGACAAATCAGTCTTCCCAGATGGCGCAATGGTAAAGAATCTGCCTGTCAGTGCAGGAGACATGGGTTTGATCCCTGGGTCAGGAGGATCCCCTGGAGAAGGAAATGGCAATCCAATCCAGTATTCTTGCCTGGAGAGTCCCATGGACAGAGGAGCCTGGCGGGCTACAGTCCACAGGGTCACAAAAAGCCAATGACTGAGCACCCCTGGTCTAGATAATCACACACAATGACAAAATGCTTTTCAAAGAACTTGAACCAGTCACACTGCCATCTAAAACACAAGAAGATGCCTACTTCTCTGTACCTTTGTCAACACATAAATTATCACATTTTTTATTTTGGAAAATCTGGTGGATGAAATGGTACTCTATTGAAATTTAACTGGTATCTCATTTGTCATGAGGATGAGTAAACACTTCATATGTTTAAATACCATTTGTATTATCAACTGTGCAAACTCTTTATGGTCTTTGCTCATTTTTTATTCTTTTTCTATTGATATCCAAGATCCCTTTGTGGACTTTCCCACAGAATGTGAGCTCCAAGAGGCAGGAAGTTTTAATTGGTTTGAATCCCCAAAAGCTTTGAATGGTTCCTGGCATGTAAGAGTTGCTCATTAAACATTTGTCAGTTTATTAATTAATTACTAAGGGATTTAGTCCCTTGTCTGTCATATATGTTGCCATATTCTCTCCCAACTTCTCATTTGCTTTTTGAAATTGTTTGTGGTATTTATTTCCTTTGCAGGAGGTTTTAATTTTTATACAGTCCAATTTGGAAATCTTTTCTCTTTTAAAGTTTTTGTACCTTTGTGTCTTATTTGGAAAGATAGCCATTTCTAAAAATAAGTAAACTCTCCTGTGTTATCTCCTAGGAATTTGCAGTTTGATTATTTTCATGTTTAAATCTTTGGAACATCTGGAAATTGTGCTAGAATAAGTGATAAAGTCAGCGTCACACTCACAATTTTTCCATTTGGATGCCCAGTTGTTCTGACATACTCACTGAAGTATCTCATTCCCCCAGTGGTTTGAATTCTGCTTTATCATCCACCAAATTCCCATATGTGGGTGGTCTGTTTCCAGCATCCCTCCATCTACGTATGTATTCTGTATTCTCGAGCCAGCACCAAGCGGCTTTAATTATTAATGCCCAGTCTTTTACATGGTGTTTATAGCATCTGAGTGGTCAAGCTCATGTAAATATCACAGTATGGTGAATCAATTTTGAGCCTTAGGCTTAAACTTATAGCTGTTTGTCTATTTACGGCTGCGTTGGGCCTTCATTGCTTGCTTGGGCTGTCTGAGTTGCGGAGAGCAGGGCCTCCTCTGCCTGGGGCTGTGAGGCTTCTCATTGCGGAGGCGTCTCCTGTTGCGGGGCGTGGGCTCTAGGCCTCTGGGCTTCAGTAGCTGCAGCTCGTGGCTCAGTAGCTGGGTCCCACGGGCATGTGGAATCTTCCCGGACCAGGGATAGAACCCGTGTCCCCTGCCTTGGCAGGCAGATCCACTGTACCACCAGGAAGTTCCTTAAACGGAGGGTTTTAAAAAGATATAAAGTACTTCTGCAGCCTTTGTCACACCTGATTTTTACAATACAGCCATGAGGGAAGTGGTGGGGGTGTTTTTGTTGCACCATTTTACAGATGAAGAAGCTGAGGCTCAGAGAGGTCCGGGACCCTTTGCCCTTGATCATTCATTTCGTGGTTTGTAGAATGAAACTCCCACTCTTTTCTATAACAGAATGCTGCTCAATGGAAAGATGTGCTGTTAAAGTAGCAACTAAGACAACATGCCCTAAAGTCCCAAAACCAAATCAAATCAAGGGTTTCTGTCCACCGATTTCCTGTTCTCCTGACTCACTCCTTCTGTCTTCCTCAGATTTAATGGAGACGCTCAAGTGAGTAAGTGTCAGAGAAGTTTGAAGAAGATAATGACTCATTTATTATGAGATTCTTAACACAGTTCCTGGCATACAGTAAGCACTCAATAAGTGATAACTGTATTTCTATTCTTATTCTTATCCATTTGATTAAGAGCATGAGCTTTCAGACCTGAGTTTTATTTAACCTTTACTCTTCTGGTATTTAGCTGGGTAACCTTGGACAAGTTACTTGAACTCTCTGAGCCTTGGTGCCCACATATGTAAAGTGGGCCTTGTGATAAAACCTCAAGTTTTGTGATGATTAAATGAGACAGTATACGAAGACTGCCTTAGCATAGCGTCTGGCACATGTTAAACCTTCAATCAATATTAAGTGATTTTCTAATTAATTATTTTCTTCTAAGGACCCTACACTTATATCTCCACAAATGGGGACATTTCCATATTTCATTTTCAGGAAAATCAGGGACAATTGGTTCTTCAGTTGATTTTATTGATGGCCATACTCTTGCACATGACTCTCTGTTGCCTTTTCTGAAAAAATGGAAATAAAAATTGATGGAGGATTCTTGCTTTAATTTAGACTTCACTTATTCTTGCTAAGTTCCCTGTTTGCATTATTTGCTAAGAAAGGGCTTGTGAAATAAATTAATAGAGTAAATAAGACTTGGGAAAAGTGCTTAAACATTTGAGGAGTACTCTTTGATGCAGACGCTGTATCTGAGATGATCCGTCTATTAGCTAGTGACCACAGCTGACTGAATGCTTATGGGCTGGGTTTTTGTGTCCCCTCAAATTCCTGTTCAACCCCTCACCCAATACTGATGGTGTTAAGAGGTGGGGCCTTTGGGAGGCAGTTAGAGTTAGAAAAAGTCATGAGTGTGGAGCTCCCAGGGTGGCATTAGAGTGCTCCTAAGAGGAGGAGGAATCTACAGGCTTGCTCTCACCCCCTTCTGCCATGAGAGGACTCAGTGGGCAGGGGGCCCCCTGCAAGTCAGGAAGTGGGCCCTCCCTAAGAACGAAATCTGGGGTACCTACGTGCGGGCTTCCCCACCTCCAGAACTCTGAGGAAGGGGCCTGTTTTTTAAGCTACCCGGTCTGTAGTCTTTTGCCGCTGCAGCTCACGCAGACTAAGACATATCCCAGTCTCTCTCCCCGGCCCGGTTGTTCTTTTTTAAAGGTTATTATTATTTGATATTTATGTATTTATCTGGCCGCCGCGTGGGGCTTAGTTGTGGCACGTGAGATCTTTCGCTGTGGCCTGTGGAATCTAGTCCCCTGACCAGGGATCGAACCCAGGCCCCTGCACTGGGAGCTCGGAGCCCTGGCCAAGGACCACCAGGGAAGCCCCTCAGCGTGTCCCCAAGGGCAGGTCACAGCGTGTCCACCCCTGAGCCCGCTGTGCCTGGTATGTGTGCCTGACTCAGACGCATGGTGTCTGCCCATGATGGGTGCTCAGAGACTGTTGGCAGAAATAACATACATGTCCCACGGGCTTTTGCTTAGAGACATTTGGTTATTCTAAATTTGGTGATTAATTCAGCATTCATAAGCTAAAGATAGTTGATCTTATTGGACAGCCCCACTCAGATATCCTGTGGTCTTGCCAGCAATATATGAGAATATCTCTTTCCAGTATCATGATCAGCACTGAATATTATCACTCTCTTTGCCAGTAAAAAATGGTATCTCCTTTAAGTTTACATTTCTCTTGCTACTATAGGTGTTGAGCATCCTTATTTTTGGATACTGAAGTTTTGTCTTCTACAAATCACTTGTTTGTATCCTTTGCCAAATTTCCTATGGGGTTGTTTTTTTTTCTTTAAAAGACTTAATTTCCCTATCAATGCCTTAGCAGGGTTTTTGTGTTTTGCCTATTTTCCTATAGAAGATTACTTTAGTCACCTTCTCACCTATCTGATGATTTAAGAAACATAGTGTAGTCGTTGAATGAACTTCTCTGAAATAACCTCCAAGCCCTAGCACCCTTTCAAAGTAAAGTCTCCTGGAGATTTATAAACTGTCAAGAGTTATCAGAAAAGAAGTTCTTGCTTTCTGACTTTACATAAATGTCTTATGATTCAGACATGCCTTCACCTAAAAGTGAAAATAGACAAATAAGGTTATAAAAGTCAAACACTGTGTCCAGTAGTTTAGTTGCTTAAGTGTGGTTTATTGGTTCCTTTGCTAAGAGCACCTTGTCACAGGGCACCTATGTGCCTAGGAAGAAACTCCATTCATTAAAAATAGAATAAAGGCTCGATTACTTATCCTGAATATTTCCTGTGCTTCTGTAACTGTAAGCCCTGGCTAATCCTTTTTGTGTTTGAATTGGAGACTGGTGGGCTCCTGAAGGGGCTTTGCAGGTGGCACTAGTGGTAAAGAGCCCTCCTGCCAATTCAGGAGACGTAAGAGACACAGGTTCAATCCCTGGGTCGGGAAGATCCCCTGGAGGAGGGCATGGCAACCCACTCCAGTATTTTTGCCTGGAGAATCCCATAGACAGAGGAGCCTGGAGGGCTACAGTCCATAGGGTCACAAAGAGTTGGACCCAAGTGAACCGACTGAGCACACACACACACGGACTCCCGAAAAACTTCATTAATAGGGCTGATTTCCTCACAAAGTGTCCTCATGCTCATTACAGAAACTTGACAATTTCTTTCTCAAGAATTGTTCATCTAGAAACAAAAGTCATGTCTCTGTTTGCTTCGCTGCTGATTTAAAAAGAAGGTGTTGATGGAGCTCTCTGTGCCTTTCCTGAGTCAATGGGAGCTGTCCTCCCCCCAGAACTGGCTCTGTTCGTGGTAGGTTCTTGTAGGAAGGCAGGAGGACAGAGGCCAGACTGCCTGGAGCTTCATGATCACCCCGTGTGTGACTGATAATAAATGGTTGCACTTTCAGTGGAAATACAAAAAAAGAATTGTCCATCTGTAAAAGTCCCCGTGGGACAGAGCTGCATCCCAGGACTGGAAGAAGTAAGGGCCTGCGTTTCAGATGTTCTGTGCATTGAACTGGCCTGAGATTGTGAGCCAGGACCCTGTCTGGTGAGAAGGAGGGCAGGTCTCTCCCTGTCCATTGACCCGGAAACCCAGGTCTTAGCGCCCAGGCTCAGCTCTAGAGGTCAGCGCTTGGAAGGTGGACACCGGCAGCATAAATGACCCCTCCTGCCACCCCCAGGTCAGTTCAGTTCAGTCTCTCAGTTGTGTCTGACTCTTTGCGACCCCACAGGCTGCAGCACCCCGGGCTTCCCTGTCCATCGCCGACTCCCAGAGTTTACACAAGCTCATGTCCATCGTGTTGGCGATGCCAGTGCCACCCCCAAGCTCCGGGGAAGACAGAGCCCTCCCTTCTCAGCCAGAGCACGGGTCCTGGCGTGGTTTCCCTGCCCCTGCATGCACAACCCTGCAGAGCTGGCTGGCCTGGCGCCATGCCTCCTCGCTGGGTGACAGTTCTTAGCTGAGAAACCCCAGGTGACAGCCTCCAGCTCACGTTGCACTTTCCAGACCAGTCCTTCTCAAGCTTTCTCTTCAGCCACTTCACTCCCAAATGTTAGCAGTTTCTCACCATCCTCTGGATAAAGAACAAACGTGCTTCAAGGGACTTTAGATCCTGGTCCCCAGCTCAGCTCCCACTGCACCCCCCCAAAAAACGGGGCAGTCATCACGCCCACTAAGGACCGCGTTCCCCTCACAGGGGCCCCCGGCCTGCTGCTGCCAAGTGCCTTGGATGTCATCACCCTAACCCCCTCCCTGCCCTTCATGGTCCATTGCAGGTCATGACCTTTTCCTCAGACTTTCTGGATCTTCTGGGCTGTGCTGACCTTACTTGCATATGAACTCCACTAGACTCTGTATGAGCGTTTCTCTGAGTCATGCGCTATCTTTTGGAAATTACCATTTCGTGAGTTCTGTTTTTGCTTTCTGCTTTAACTGCTCTGTGAATTGCTGCTGAATCCTGGTGGGGAACAGAGATCAAGTCTTTCCCCCTTCCCATTCCCCTCCGGACTTCAGTGTTTCAGCAACTCAGAGTGCACAGAAGCAGTTCGTGTAGCCCCATGTTGTCAACTCAGGAGCTTGTACTTGTCAGCAACGCTGCTGAACTGCTCCAGGAAACGCTGAGATGCAGATGAGGCAGTTCAGACCCACTTTATTCCAGTCGCGCTGAATTCTTGCCTTCATTCATCCAGTATTTTTGAGAATTTGCTATTTGTCAGGTACTGTGCTCTGCGCGTGGGAATGGAATGGTAAGGAGGAGAGAGGGGAGACTCAGCGCCTGGCCCCGTGTGGCAGAAGGTCCTACGGGAAGGACAGGCTTCAGGGACCCGGGCCCCCAGTACAAGCAGCACAGAGGAAACGCCGGAGGCAGTGGCCGCGTGGCTTCGTGAGAGCCTCGCAGGGGCCTTTGGCCCAGTGGGGAGGCAGACAGAGGCCTCCCTCCAGGGTGACCAGCGCCCTGTGCCCTGGGGGAAGCTGGGGGTTGACCAGCAGAGGCGGGGTGGGCTCCAGCCAGAGGGACCGTGCTGGGAGAGGCCGGCTGCCGAGCGGGCGAGAAGCTGGGTGTGACTCAGGGCGGAGCGGGGCCGCGGCGGGGCGGGCTGCCTCACGGTAGGGTGTGTTACAAACACTGAGACCAATGGAAGGTTTTAACGGGGAGACTGGATTACCGCCGGCGCCGGGGAAGACCCCACACCCCGCAGCATCCGCAGAGGAGGGGAGGCCAGCGCGGTGACCGCGAGGTGCCCATTCAGAAGGCTGGGCCTCGGTCCAGGTGAGAGGCCACGGCCGCTCGCGGTGGGATGGCAGGAGAGAGCGGGCAAGGAGGCCTCAGGGTTCACGGCCGGCAGGGCTTCGTGATGGGCTGGGGCGCGGGTGAGGGCAGGAGCGGGCAGGCCCCTGCGGGCGTGTCTGGAGCGGGCCCGGGTAGACGGCGGGGCCACTCACCCCGGGACGCACCGACAGAGGTCCAGACCGCGCAGGCCGGCGATCCTGCTCTGGTTTCGGAACTCCTCGGGGAGTGTGGCGTGGGGACGGTACACCCGGCCGCGTCCCCTTACTCATTAGAAGCCCCCCTGAATCTCAGGCTAGGGTGAAGCTGCTCCGTCAGGGAAACCACTTCCCGGCGTTCCTCGCCCCCGGGTGCCCGTAAGCCTCACTTCTGGCCGGTGGAAGCCCCATGCACGGCCTCTGAGGCCAGGCCCTGGAGGGGGAGCCGCGTGCTCCCCTCACCCCGTGGGCCCTCCTGCTGGCCGGGTGGCGGGACGGGAACCCATCTTGGACCCAGAGCTGGGAGCCTCCCGAGGGGCATGCTGAGCCTCCGGCAGGTCGCCTGCCTGTCACCTGTGATTTGAGGGCGAGCTACGCCTCTGTAAAGACGTGGCATCCTGGGGTCTCTCTGTGTCTTAGTTCATCTAATATCCGTGGGGAGGTGTCAGGAGGGCATTTGGGCTCATGACTCTGGGGCTCAGAGGGAAAGTCTGGAAAAGTGGCAGGAGGTTGAGAATCCTTATTTCTTTTGAATTTATTTATTTACCTATTAATGTGGCTCTGCCGGGTCTCCGTGGCAGCACGTGGGGTTTTCGTCCCTGCCCATGAATTCTCTCGCTGGGACACACGGGCTCGGTAGTTGCAGCACGGCCTTCGTCGCTCCGCGGCTCGTGAGATCGGGATCTCAGCTCCCTGACCAGGGATGGAACCTGCATCGTTTGCGTGGTAGGTCCTCACCCACTGCACCCCCAGACAGGTCCCGAGTTTGAGAATTCTTAACGGGTAGGAATAAGGAAAGAGTGTGGAGGAGACGGTCCAGAGGGAGAGGGGAGAGGTCGGGGCAGGGCCTCGGGAGACCACATGCTTGATGTCTGGGTTTGAGAAGCTCCAACAGTTGAAGGAGGCTAAGGAGACTCAAGTGAAGCAGCAGGTGGAAGCTTGGGAAGGTGTGGGTCACGGGGCCAGGAACAGAAGGGAGCGCTTTGCAGGGAGGGGCGGCGGGCAATGTGGAACTTAGACGGTGTCCACGAGAGGCTTGGTGGTCCCTGGCCAGTCTCGTCCAGGACAGCTGGGCGAGCTGTCACACCGAGGAGTTGTTTGCTAATGAAGACTATGATTGCTAATGCAACTCTGTAATAACTGTGCGCATCTCTGGCAAGAGCACTGAGAGATCTAATTACTATTTCTCCATCCAATTTTCATGATAAATTATCCAGAAAGAGTAGAAATCGTCAAACTCAGCTTGATGCTTCATATAAAACACTAAACAAACCTAAATGTTTTAGTATCCTATCTCCAGGTTCCAGAAATTCATTTAAGCTAAAAACAATTTTTTTATATTGTGCTAAAAAAACACAAACCAAACCCAAAATATAACCTTTACCTAACAGGCAGCTGTTCACAGGTTTGCTACAACTGATGTGGAGAGGGCAACAGGAAAGAGTCTATTGTAAAACAAGCTCAGTAGTTGATTGAGGGAGGTTCTAACAGGGGAGCCTCAGGTGCTCTTTATTGCAGAGTTGAACCACTGTCCTTCCTGACTCTGGCAGAGACAGACCAGGAGGAGGGAGAAGGGGAGGCCACACGGTGATCTGAGGTCGGTTGCCCCGGTCCCACCCCTGCTGTTTCCCAGACCTCAGTGAACCACCCTCACTTCCAGTAAATAAGCGGCAAAGCCAAGACTGGGAAGGCAACCCCCGAATCCACATTCCCGTGCCTTTTCAATACATCGCCATACCTGATTTTGGTCTCGCTAAAATAATCTTTTTTAAAATTACCCTTGTTTCCCTTTTAATGTGCACAGCTCAGTAGTAAGTACATTCACATTGCAGCCAGACAAATCTCCAGAGCTTTTTCTTCTAGAAAAGTTGAAACTATCCCTGTTAAACAATAACTCCCAAAGTTCCCCTCCCTGAGCTCCTGGAAACCACCATTTCACTTTCTGTCTCTGTGAATTGAACCACTTTGGGTGCGTCAAATTAGTGGAATCAGATATTTATCTTTTTGTGACTGACTGCACTCAGCTTAATGTCCTCAAAGTTCATTATGTTGTAGCACGTGCCTATGTCACTGAAAGGTGTGGGGACTGGCTGCTCGCTGCTCAACAGCCGATAAACAGGCCAGGCTGGTGGAAAGGGAAGTTTACCTTATTTCAGATTTGGGCAACTGGGCGGGTGGGGGAGTGGTGGACATCTGTCCAAAGGTCGACTCTCCCCACTGGCAACCAGTGGGCAAGAGCTAACATCACAGTCAGCTCTGACGGTCATCTTCAAATTGATCATCGATGGTCTGACCAGCATCACCTTGTTTTAGGGACAGTTAATCTTCAGCTCCAGGGTGCATTTGTTCCATTCTTTGAGGCCGGTTCTCGGAATTGGCGCAGCTCACATCATGGGCACGGTGTGGTCATCACGGAGTCAGCGTCTTCCACCTGGTGTAGTACCCACGCGACAGTTCACAGGTTATGGCTTAGAATATTATCTGTAGCCCTTGAGGAGGAACTGCAGGTCCTTGACTATGCTTAATGACTACTTTATTATTTGGTTTCCTTTGTTTCTGCACTTCTCATTTCTCTGATTAAACTTACTCCTGAAAGCTTTTCACAGAAAGCAAGCAGAGGACACTCAGGGGGCAAGAGCCACAGGGTCCTGCTCCATTTTCCCAAGACGTCTTTCCTTTTTAAGACCGAATAATGTCCCGTTGTATGCATATACTACATTTTGCTTTCACATGTTCATTTTTTAAAAAGTCAACTTCTCTACCTACCATGGTCAGTGAAGGCTTCTCTGAGGAGATGACCATTGAGTTGAATTTTGCATGATAAAAGGGAGTTGATCATTAAAGGATCTGGTGAAGAAGCAATCCAGTGAAAGGGAGTAGCAGATTCAGAAGTCAGAAAGCATGCATGAGTCTGAGAGTCAAAAAATCAGAAGGGCTGAATCCCGTAATCAATGGATAAAACTAATAAGAGAATAATGAGTCTTGCTAAGACTTGGAAGTCATGGTTAGAAATCTTAAATATTTCCTAAGTGAAATCATTAATGTATTTGCATGTGAACATTTGTAAATAACTTTCTTAGAAATGGGAAAACTTGTATTAAGTCGTATCCAAAAGATCCAATGTATATCTGCATGTCACAATGACCTTGTTCCAGGGAGGGAAAAAAGTCAGCTTTCCAAACTGTGTCCTTCTGGTAAAGTTTCCTGTCTACCTAAAGCACGTGGAAGACAGATGGCTAATTAATTACCGACTTTGTCCAAGAAAAGGTACCCTCTACATCAGGGGTGGGCACACTTTTCCCGTAAGGGGCCAGGGAGTAATGACCTTTGGCTTTGGCGGCCATACAGTCCATGACACAATGACTGTCCCCCTAGATGTCTGCCTGGCTCCTGCACTTTTGTGGTTACTGATGGTTTTGCTCACTGTCTTCCCTGCAAGCCTGAAGGCAGGGGCTCTCGCCTCCCACCTGCAATGAATTTCTAGCATCCGGCACGTCAGACCCACAGCAGGAGATTCACATGTATTCTATGTCCTTGGCAGGATGTGAAAGGCGGTTACTTATAACAGGGGAAATACGGTGCTTGTTGATTGGCTTAATTTCATCTTCTCCTAAGAGAGTGTCCCTACAGTGCGTCGAGCTCCTGAGGAAGGAGCTAGATCACAGGTATTCCTCTGGAGGACAACAGCCAATCATTTAAAGTATCAGAGTTTGGACGTCACTATGCCAGAGCTAAAGATGAGAATTTAAGACACGTTTTAAAATATTTATTTATTTGGCTGCTTGGGGTCTTCATTGCAGGAGCAGGACCTTTAGTTGCGGCATTTGAACTCTTAGTAGCCACATGTGGTTCCCCAATCAGGGATTGAACCGGGACTGCCTGCCTTGGGAGCATAGAGCTCTTAGCCGCTGGACCACCAGGGAGGTCCCTGCAGCAGTTCTGACAGCTCTGGGGAGTATAAGAGTGAAGGGCTTATGGATCAGCACGATGATAAGTGTTTGCTCCTCCTTTCTGGCCTCACTAGCTCTGAGGCCGCTGTGTGCGGTCATGCTTGTTCATCGCTGTAGTAGGGCCCTGGCCAGTAGGGCATTTGGGCAGAGGCCCAGCTTTGCTCTCCTTCTCAGGCCCTGTGCTTGGCATGGCCTGCACACTCCAGGGGACCTCACCTGGAGGGGGCAATCTTCTTCTGAGCTCATACACGGGTGTCTAGCTGTGCCTGGACTGACTGCTTAGCTCCAGACTTTTCTGGCTTATACACTGGTCTCCTAGCCTAGCTTTTCTACCTCGGAGTTTTCCCCCATATCTCCTTCTGCCAGATTAATCTCATCACTCCTATGCTCAAAAACGCCAGTGGATTCCAAACACTCTCACGATGATATCCCAGCCTCCTCCGGGTCGGGCCCTGTCACACTCGCCACGCCTGGCTTACAGTCGCCTGGTCTGGCCCGCCCCAGGCCCGCCCCAGGCCCGCCCCAGGCCCGGCCACGCTGCCGCCGCCCCCGCGGGGCCCTCGGGGTGTCCTGGCCTCACAGTGCTGGAGGCTGGAGCTCCAACAGCTAACGTTTACTTCCCCTGGAGAAGGAAATGGCAACCCACTCCAGTATCCTTGCCGGAGAATCCCATGGAGAGAGGAGCCTGGCGGGCTACAGTCCATGGGGTCACAAGAGTTGGACACGCCTGAGCCACTATCATCTATCTGAGAGCGTGCCAGGTGCTGTGTGAGAGCTCTGCCGGCCGTGTCTCACTTCTCGGAACAGTCCCCTGGGATAGGTTCTGCAAAACTCCATCCCTCCAACCCTTTCTGAAAACAACCCTATGAAACAGTCTATGAAACCATGGTCTGATGACTCTCAGATGCTCTTGACAATGTATTTCTTTATCATTCACATGCATTATCTCATTTAACTGTCTTGAGAATTCTGGGCCACATATTATTATTCCTGTGTTTCAGCTGAAAAAAACTTCAAGCTCACAGATGTTACATAATTTTCTCAAGGGTATATAGTTACTTACAGACAGAGCTGGTTCAGAGGCCTCAGCTGGTTTGATACTAAAGGCTGGACTGTTAAAAGACCCGTGGTTCTCAAGCTGGTTTACCCATAAGGATCACCAGTCAGTGGGAGCTAGTATATTTTTATTTAGGTATTTAGGGTTTCCCAGGTGGCACTAGTGGTAAAGAACCCACCTGCCAATGCAGGAGACATGAGAGACGGGAGTTTGACCGCTGCGTCGGGAAGATCCCCTGGAGATGGAAGTGGCAGCCCACTCCAGTGTTTCTGCCTGGAGAATCCCGAGGACAGAGGAGGCTGGTGGGCTACAGTCCATGGGGTTGCAAAGAGTCAGACATGACTGAAAGCGACTTGGCACGAGCTCTATAGTTGTTTGGGAGCTGGTTTAAAGTGGGCACTGACTCTAGAGATTCTGCTCCGGTTGACCTGGGGGAGCGCCTGGGAACATGCATTTTCCATATGCAGTTGGGCTTCCCTGATGGCTCAAATGGTAAAGAATCTACCTGGCAACACAGAAGACCTGGATTTGATCCCTGGGTTGGGAAGATCCCCTGGAGAAGGAAATGGCAGCCAATTCCAGTATTCTTGCCTGGGAAATTCTGTGGACAGAGGAGCCTGGAGAGCTACAGTCCATGGAGTCGCAAAGAGTTGGACACGACTGAGTGACGAACCCTTTTCACTTGTTCATATGTGGCTCGGGAGATTCTGCTGCAGCTGTTTTGTGGAACACGCTTTGGGAACCCCAGGCTAGACCAGCAGGTAATGACCGTTTTCCTCTTCCACTTGGCAGTATACGGTCCGTACATTCAGCTGCTTCTGAACCACAATTATCAGGCTCAGTGATCAGCGTAGAGCAGGATGTTATGTCTGTGGAAATGTATCCATTTCATCTCAGAGAGGCCCTGACATCTTTGAATGTGAATTTAAGAGAAGAAGAGCACAGATCGACTTCACACCATTTAAGATAGTAAATGGGGCTTCCCTGGTGATCCAGTGGTTTCAAAGAATAAAGTTAATTTAAAAAAAAGTAGTAACCTGCTTCTTCAGAAGGCCAGTGTTTCCCACTCTGATTCTGGAAGTGAAAGAAAGAATTCTCTGCAAGTGTCAAAAGCACTGGTTGTGTGTTGAGATTCCTCAGCTTGCCCAACAAAAGATCTGTGAAGACTTAGAAAACCCGAGATTTTCCTGATAGATTTAACAGAGCGTGTTGTTAAGGGAAACAGCCTTGCCCAACATTGGGATCAACCACAGAGCATCAAGCCGAAGGGGATTATTCTCAAGCCGTAAAATTTAATGGAATTTACTCTGCTAGGTTGCAGACTTTCTTGGGACCCATGATTCTTTTTTCTGTCCATTTTTCCTTTTCAGATTGGGAATGTCTATCCTAGGCCTACCTCATTGTTGTATTCTGCAAGTAGATGCCTTGTCTGTTTCATGGGTTCACAGAAAAGGGAATTTTGCCCCAAGGTGACTCACACCCCGCTGGCTGACTCACCCATGTTTGATTTAGATGGTATTTAGATGAGATTTTGGACTTCAGTTGATGCTGTAATGGTTTAAGACTTCTGAAAATGTGGGGATGAAGTAAATATATTTTGCATGTGAGAAGGACGTGCATTAATTATGCAGAGGGTGGGCTGTTAATGGTGTCGCTTCCAAACTCATGTGTTGAAGACCTCACTCACAGGACTTCAGAATGCTACCTTATTCAGAAACAGAGTCATTGCAGAAATAATTAGTTAAGATGAGTTCATACTGGAGTGGGGTGGGCCCTAATCCAATGTGTCCAATATTTGGACACGGACGTGCACAGAGAACGCCATGTGAAGAAGAAGAGAGGTCACAGTGATGCATCTAGACCATCGGCAAACCCTCAGAGCCAGGAGGGAAGCGTGGACTAGAGTCTCCCTAGTCCACGCTTGGGAGTAGCCCTTGGGAGAGACCCACTGTGCCAACACCTTGATCCTGGACTTCTAGGCTCCAGAACTGTGAGACAGTGAAGTTTCTCATGTTTAAGCCATTTGGTGTGGTGCTTTGTTATGGCAGCATTCAATTCAGTTCAGTTTAGTCACTCAGTCACGTCCGACACTTTGCAACCCCCTGGACTGAAGCAGGCCAGGTTACCTGTCCTCCACTATCTCTCGGAGCATACTCAAACTCATGTCCATTGATTCGGTGATGCCATCTAACCACCTCATCCTCTGTCGTCCCCTTCTCCTCCCGATTTCAATCTTTCCCAGCATTGGAGTCTTTTCAAATGAGTCAGTTCTTCACATCAGGTGGCCAAAGTATTGGAGCTTCAGCTTCAGTATCAGTCCTTCCAATGAATATTCAGGACTGATTTTCTTGAGGATTCACTGGTTTGGTCTTCTTACAGTCCTAGGGACTCTCAAGAGTCCTCTCCAACACCACAGTTCAAAAGCATCAACTCTTCAGCACTCAGTTTTCTTTATGTTCCAACTCACAACCCTGAAAAATAAAAAAAAAAAATAATTAAAAAAAAAAAAAGAAAACAACTCTCATATCCATACATGACCACTGGAAAAAACATAACTTTGACTAGATGGACCTTAGTTGGCAAAGTAATGTCTCTGCTTTTTAATATGCTATCTAGGTTAGTCATAGCTTTTCTTCCAAGGAGCAAGTGCCTTTTAATTTCATGTCTGTAGTTACCATCTACAATGATTTTGGAGCCTCAAAAAATAGAGTCTGTGGTGGTTTCCATTATTTCCCCGTCTGTCTGCCATGAAGTGATGGGACCTGATGCCATGATCTTCATTTTTTGAATGTTGAGTTTTAAGCCAGCTTTTTCACTCTCCTCTTTCATTTTCATCAAGAAGCTCTTTAGTTCTTCTTCTCTTTCTGCCATAAGGGTGGTGTCATCTGTGTATCTGAGGTTACTGATATTTCTCCCAGCAACCTTGATTCCAGTTTGTGCTTCCTCCAGCCCGGCATTACTAGATTTTGGATGATTTAATGCTTTCTGGACACACAACATCTTCCCTGAGGATGTTCAGTTCAGTTCAGTCGCACGGTTGTGTCTGACTCTTTGTGACCCCATGGCCCTAAGTTAATCAGTCAAGGACTCCATTTTCAGAACGTTCTAGGATAAGGGGAAATTGATGCCTTTGAACTGTGATACTGTAGAATACTAATGAGAGTACCTTGGACAGCAAGGAGATCAAACCAGTCAATCCTAAAGGAAAGGAGCCCTGAATATTCACTGGAAGGACTCATGCTGAGCTCCAATACTTTGGCCACCTGATGCAAAGAGCTGACTCTTTGGGAAAGACCCTGATGCTGGGAAAGACTGGGGGCAGGGGTAGAAGGGGACGACAGAGGATGAGATGACTGGATGGCATCACCGACTTGATGGTCATGAGTGTGAGCAAGCTCCGGGAGGCGAAGCAGTACTGGGAAGCCTGGTGTGCTGCGGTCCATGGGGCCGCAAAGAGCCGGGCATGACTGAGCGATGGAACGACCACCACGGGGGAGATATCCCGGAACTGGAATTTTAATTCTAAATGTCCATGAGGCTTGTGTCTCCACCGTGCTGCTCCCTGAAGCCAGGAAATGAATGACCACAGCCCAGATTACACCCTCATGACTGGGCCCTGGACTAAACACTGCTGGGCATCCCTTGCCCCCTGAAGCTGATTCTCGGCAGGCACCTCTCTCTGCTTCCATTCAAACGTCAGCATTCTAGGAGCAGCCGCAGGAAGAAGGAGAGAGCCGTGGGGCCACGGTTTGGGTGACAGGGGAGGGGAGGGGGTAAACTTCAGGTCCGGCCAAGATTTCCAGCAGGGGGCCAGCTCACGGCCGCGGGTGGGGCGCCGGCTGCCCCGCTGTCTGCTGGGCAGAGGCTCCGCTCCGGGAAGACAGGGCACCACAGCCCCCAGCCTTCCTGCGTCTCCTGACTCAGCTGGATACCCTGCCCCGAGCAGCAGAGGGCGGAGCTTTGGAATGGGTGTTTGTGTCACTGCAGTGTTTTCCAGCTGGTTGCCTGGCTTAGGTGATGAGTCTGCAGAATGTGCCTGGAGGACTTGAACTCAGACGGTGAGTCCGTGTTCTCCGCGATGCTGACTCACTCCTGGGCCTCACCATGGGAGGGTCTCAGGGTCGCTGACTGTTCTCAGACAGGTGATCCGAGTGCTCGTTTGCATGGGGTGCAATCTATGAAAGGTTATGTGCCCCGCTGTGTTCTCTAGAGCGCTGTCACCACGAGGTCACAGTTCCTTTTCCGAGTCCTCCTTCCTCTGACAGCTCCTTCTGAAAGGAAGGAGATGCACTTTAGCCCGTGGCAGCATCTAAGCCACAACCCCCAGCGCCACCTTCCATTGCACCCCCGGAGCGGGGCTTTGAAAACGCCCCGTCCTGTGTAAGAGATCGCTAAAGCAGATGAACAACACACGGCCTCCAAAACCCCAACCTGGATGAACGGAAAACTTCTGAAAGTGAGTGTTCACAATGGAAAGAACGGGGAAAGGACCTCAACCCCCGGCCTCTCACCATTCCTGACTCCACGCCAGTGGCTTCCTCCTGCGGAGGGCGTCGAGCAGCGTGGTCCTTTATCAGAGACTGATTACATCGCGAGCCTCCCCTTTGAGTCTGAACAGCCCTGTCTAGCAGCTGATGGTCTGCTCTCATCAGACAGCGTGGCCCAAGGAGCGTTTCGTGAATTACACTTGTTGCAACAACATGCCCAGAGTCTGCTCTGTGCTTGGAGAAGAATCCCACTTTATAAACCGTCCTCTTGATTTAGCACAGTGAACACCGGCAGGACGGAGCGAGCATGGGGTGAGATCCGAGAGGATGAGGAGGGCAGGCAGGCACTCGGTCCGCTCACTGGAAAATGGTGGCTGTAAAATCTGCTGGTGGCCTGGACTCGCGGGTCTAGGATGCCGGGGCCCCGAGGCCCGGCTCTGATGGAAGCAGCTCGGCACTGACGTGTCCTGGGCCCGCAGTCTGCCTGCAGCAGCTGTGCTGACACGTGTTGGATGAACGGCTCCTCCCTGTCACCTTCTGCGGATGTGCTGGGCTCACCAGCAGATGGTTGATCTGGAGGACCTCAGAGCCCAACGTTTAACCCGTGATCACGGGACAGGAGCGCGGTGCGGGTGGGAGCTCTGGGTGATGCTCACTGCAGGGGCAGGATGAGGGGGTGTGGATCGTTGCTGATACTCATTCTTGGAACTAAGTCTTGATTGCTTCTTCTCTGTTTGCACATAGTAGCTTCCAACTGGAGCTATGAATTTGATCGTGGGGCCTCTTCCCTCTCATCTCTTTTCTCTCTTTTCATTTTTGTTGTCTCTGTGTGACATGAAGCCATGAGCCATGGTCATATTTTCAGAGTTAGTCCATAGAATCGGGACCAAGTCCATCATAACAAGGCGGGGGTTTCAGAAAAGGCAGGGAGAGCACTAGTCTGGAAACACGGAAGCCTGATTGCCGGGTTCCAGAGATGGGGTGTGGTCGGGCCCAGAGCTGGTCGTGGGCCAGAGCTGGCTGTTGAGTGAGGGACGCGGAGGTCCCAGAGGACTGCGGGGGTGGAGAGGAGCACAAGCGGGTAGAGGAGTGTCCGCTCCCCCGGGAAGAGCTTGTGGACACAGAGTGGCTTCCTGGCCCAGTTAGGCAGTCCCACGTGCTCTCACTGCCGGGCAGAGGCGTCTGGGAACACAGGTCCCCAGGGGCGGCAGGTGGGCCCTGGACAGGGCTGAGCTGGGTGAGGAGTTTACAGCGAAGGCCTGGCACTCGTCTGGTGGAGTCTGAGCCTCTTCTGGGGTTTTGTTTAGGGTGTTTCCTGGAGCGTGATGCAGAGAAGTCCTCCTAACTTCCAAGGGGACTCGCGGTTTTGGAGTCAGTTCTGAGAGAGCTCTGCATGTCGAGAGGCAACGTCTCATCCGGACGCTGCGTCCAGACAGGCTTTCATCTCCACTTCCTTCAGCTGATTTCCTTGCATGTCCTTCCCTTTTGAAAAGGAGATGCTGTTTGTTCCGTCCCGTGGAATTGTGATTACTTGCCCGGGGGAGGGTGCCCCCCTCGAGACTCTGGCAAGAAGAGCAGGGGAAATTCCTTTCAACACTGGCCCCGAGGAATTCTCGTGATCCTGGTTTCCATTTTGGTCAAGACCGAGATGAAAGGACTTGACCCAGCATTGGGAAGAGTTATAATTTTGATCCCGAGGGAAGCAGAGCTAGATGAGAAGCGAGGCCCCCCTTTAATCTGTGCTGTGAATGAGGAGCCACTTCCTGGTACAAGTTGAACAATGATCGGGAGTCAGATTCCTGGAGGCCGTCTCTTAATCGGGGCCCCGGGAGGCGGGGAGAGGCAGCCGTGGAGAAGGGGCTGATGTTCCCCCCCTCCAGGTGTCCACTGATGGGATGAGATGCCTGCTTAGGCTGTCTGGGCAGCTACTGAGAGCTTGTGAGCGATGGACTCTTCCCGCAGCTCTGCAGGTGGGAATTCTGAGACCGGGGGGCCTCTGTGGGATCAGTGCAGACCCTCTGCTGTGACACAGACCTTACCCTGCGTCCCTGCGGGGTGGAGGGGCTGTGGGCCCTGAGGAGGTCTCTTTAATAAGGACACTAATCCCACCAGGAGGCCTTCACTCCCATGACCTCATCACTTCCCAAAGTCTCCGCCTACCAACACCGTCACCTCTGAGGGTTAGGGTTTCAACATGCAAGCATTCAGACCACAGCATCTACTACTTTCTTTTTCTAATATTTGTTTGGCTGCGTCAGATCTTAGCCGTGGCATGCAGGACCTTCAGCGCACCGTGCTGGATCTTTTGTTGTGGCGTGGGCTCGGTACAGCGCGTGAAGTCTTAGTTCCCCAGCCAGGGATCAAACCCGCATCCCTGCACAGCAAGGCGACTTCTTAACTCCACTGGACCACCAGGGAAGTCCCACATCCACCTATTTTTTGGCTTTGTGTATTTACAACAGTTTTTATTAATGCAATTAGAAATAGTAGATTTCCTAGAGAAAATTTCCAGTGGGTAATGATGGAACTTCTTATTGTGGGTGATAATGGACATTTCTATTTGAAGGTTTTTTGTTTTTTTTTTAACATCTCCTGGATTCTAGGCACTCTGATATATGTAACTCTGAGAACTTCATTACTTCAGATTTAGGATTCTCTAAAAGAAATTGTTTTAGAAATTAAATCATGCCCATGAAATTGGCCGCATTAACCATTTCTAAGCGTGCAGTGCAGTAGTGTCAAGCGTATTTACACTGTTGTATAACCAGCTTCCAGAACTCTTACCTCTTGTGTGACAGAAGCCCCCAACCGCCTTCCCCAGGCCCAGCAGACACCGTCTACCTTCCGTCAGCTTGACTCCGACTGTAGGATCCTCCCGGAGGTGGTCACCCTGTGCTTGTCTTTCAGTGACTGGTTTATTCCACCGAGCGTGAGGTCCTCAAAGATTTGTATCCCTTTATTCCATCTTTAAAATAACATTTCCTCTTAACATCTGAGGGTTAACCTATTTAAACTTTGGAAAGGTCATCAAGAGAATTTAAAAAAATATTCTCTAGTACTGATGTTTTAAAGACACGTATGTATCTGGGCAACACCGCATTGCTCGCCGCAGAGACGGACATCTCAGAGGTGGACGCTCGCAGGCCTGTGTCTCCCTGGTGAACGGAGTGGGCCTGTTCCGCGGAGCCAGCTGGAGGCCGGGACGGCAGGGAGTGCGCCCGCGGGCCTGGCGCCAGGGGCAGGATGCGCCGCACATGTGTCTGCTCACGGGTGGGTGCCCGTGGTCACGCCGCTCCCCCGGGGCCGTGCAGCAGCTGCCAGTGCAGTGGGGCTGGCAGCCGCTCCGAGGGGCCATCTGCCCAGGCTGTCGCCCAGCGGGGGGACGGGAGGCAGCTGCAGAGACGGAGAGACAGGGGCGGGAGCGAGGACGTGGAGCGAGCACCCCCAACCTCCTCTCCCGCCCCCGCCCCAACCGGGCCCCAGGCCGTCCCAAGGAGCTGCCCAGCCCTATCGTGCAAACGCTGAAGCCACGGGGGCAGGAGGGGACCCCAGGGGCACAGGCAGGGCCTCCAGAAGCCGCTTGGAGTCTCCTTATGTCAAGCAAATAATCTCTAAGAACTGCAACACCCTCTTTTTCAAAGAAGCATAGCTTGCTGCTGTCAATAACTCGGATTTCCCACCCCTGAGAGTCCATGGGTTTTCTCACTATTTATCAGATCTTTACCCTCTGACGACTAATGGAAAATACAACGGCAATCTGTTACCATCTTGGCATCATTTGCTCTCAGAAATGACACTGGAACAACAGGGTAATCGGCTACGATTGCCTTCGAAATGTATTCTCTCTGGAGGGAGCACACACACACACATCAATAGGGTTAATGTGTGCAGCCTTTATAAATGATCTGTGGCGTAATTGTCACGTTAAAAAGCCGTGTTCCCATCCATCAGCTCATTTGCGTGTCACGAGAATGTTTATGGGATAGCTTCAGTTGGCAAGAATGAGGCTGAGAGGAGAAAGGCTTGCTCACGGCCATATCAGAAGTCAACTGGGGTTGAAATATAGGTCTCCCGACTCCTAGACCAAAGTTTTTTTTTTTTTTTTCTCTAAACTGTACTTGAGAAGAAGAACATGTCAGGACCACAGTGAGAGACAGACTAGTTCCTTCTCCTGACTCCCAGCCGAGCAATCCTGAGAAGTCCAGTCAGTGATGATGTGACGATCAAGGGGACGTAGCTATGAGGTTGAACGATGCCGACCCTCCATTTTTAAAGAGTGTCAAGCAGTTAAATATGAACAATTTCATGTTTCAAACCAATCAATCTCTCAAATTTTCTACAGGTTGCATTTCCTACGCAGCATCGAGCTGGTCATTTTGGTGGTTAACGTGGCCACTTGCTTTCCTCTTCATGTTGCTCCCCCTGGGTCTGATCTGCAGTGGCTACTGATCGTTATTTTCATGGCCTCCATCATCAAACAGAGCTAACCGTAGAGGCAGCAGGCCAAGCTGTGCAATTAAACCCCAACCAGGCAATTCAGGGTCAGGTACGTATGACTCAGAAATGACCAGCCTGCAAGGATTTTCAGCAGGTCTAACCGGATCCTCATTCCTGCACATTTTCCCTGAAAAGGGAATGAAATCAGCATTTGTTTCCACTCATCAGGCATAAACTTGCATGCGCTCTGGTGAGTGGGAGACAGCTGATTTCCTAGGTTGTTACAGAAGGATGGTTGGAGAGTCAGGAGGGTATCTTGGCTGGACGTCAAGAATGAAGGAAGGGGCAGAGAGTCAAGTGGCTAAAGAGACTCACATTAGAGTCATTCATTTTCCCAGCTCAGTGGAAGCCGGAGCCTCGCACCACTCGCCAGACTTCCCACCATCTGGAGCGAAGTCGGGCCACGCCTCCCCCCAGGGTGGAAAGGCTCCAAGTCGGGGCCACTGGCAGGCGGGCCAGCCGCCCTGCGGGGACACGGGACCGCCTGCTTCTGCAGCGGCAGACAGGACGGGGTGGTGCTGTCTGCACTTTCCCTTCTGAGGTGCTCTTGTGAACCGCTGGAGACCGGTCCCGAACGGATGGAGCAGAGAAGCTTCTGGTGTGGCTGCTTTGGAGAAGCAGTGTTTTGAAGGTGCTGCACCCCAGATTTCTCAGCATCCCTTTTCTGGCCGTGAACTTTAAACCTTGCATAGGACCCCTTCCAGAGCCCCCGGGTAAAGCGGAAACGCGCTCTGAGGTCTGCACTCCCATTTGTGTGCCCTTGGGAAGGTCACTCACCTTCCCGAGGATTGGTGTTCTCATCAAAGAAGGGAAGACTTCCATCTTTTCCCCACGTATTTCTATAGGACTGCGGTTGGAATCACCAGTGATGACAGGCGAGAAGTTGATTTTTGTACAGAGAAGTCCATTTGACACCGTGGGAGCAGTTTCATTCCTGTTATTGGAGGAAAACATGTGGGCCTGCTTTCCTTTCCTGCAGCAGGCGGGCGGTGAGGGGCAGAGTTTGGAGGAGAAAGGTGCTGCCGTGAAGCTACTGGGGTCTTGAGGGCGCACCCGGGGCGTGGGAATGTGGAGCGGGCAGGTGAGTGCGGAGGAGAGACCACAGGTGGGAAATGCAGGCTTCGCTTCTCCCAAGCTTTGCCAGGAGGCAGCTCAGCTGGCACCAAGATGGGTGGTGAAGAACAGCAAACCCTCCGCCAGCCCCCGTGTGCCTATTCCCGACTCGGAAGGAGGGTGGGCCACCGACAAGAATAGCACAGACCCGCCGGCAGGGCAGGAGACACCCAGAAGGCAAACAAGGAAACAGGTTTGAGCTGGGCTGGCTCCTCGCGTGGACGGGCTGGCTGGTACCAGGCGTCTCGGGTGGCCCTGGGTGTGCCCCTGACGGGCAGAGCACCCAGGCCTTGGGGGAGCTGACTTGTGCAAGGGATGAGACCTTAGCCATGCAGCCGGACTGGGCGAGGCAGGCTCGATGCAAAGCGTGACCTTCCGCGGGGCCCCAGGGCCCTGGTGATGACAGAGGCTTCGGAACCCTTCCTCAGCTGTAGCGTCTGGGTCCGGGTTCTGCCCAGGCTGTTTTGCCAAGAGGCCATGCCTGTAGGCAAGTCACATATCCCCTCCGGGCCGTGCGGTGAGGAGAGGGGCCTGGTACCCTCCAGTTCCTCTCCCCACTTGGCATCAGGTCGCTCTAGGATCTATGACCAGTTTCTAAGGAACCCAAGAAATAGCATGGCGCACACGGCTGGAGCCCATGGGCTGGGGGTTTACAGGTTTTCTGAAATTATACAATCTTGACATGAAAACCAAATACTGAAGGATAGCATGCTTGAAGAAAGGAAATATAGAATTATTAGGGGATCCAAAAATTCCACTTCTGGGTGTACACCCGAAAGAATTGTAAGCAGAGTTTTAGACAATTGCACACCAAAGTCCACAGCAGCAGTATTCACAACAACCCAAATGCCCATCGAAGGGTGAATGGAAACGAAAGTGATATGTACACGATGGGATGCTACTCAGCATGAAAAAGGAGGAGGTTCTGACACATTCTACAACCTGGCGGATATTATGCTCAGTGAAGTAAGGCAGACAAATACTGTACCATCTCACTTATATGTGGAATCTTAAAAAAAGTTTAAGTTGTAAGGACTTCCCTGGTGGTCCAGTGGTTAATAATCTGCCTTGTAACATAGGGGACACCAGATCAATCCCTGCTTGGGGAACTAGGATCCCACTTGCCTCCGAGAAACCAAAAGCCCCTGAACTGCGACTCCTGAGCCCACAAGCTCTGGAGCCCACTTGCCACAACTAGAGAATCGGTGCACCACCATGAAGACTCCACCTGCAGCCAAATAAATATACTTTCTAAAAAAGTTGGCATCACTGACTTGATGGACATGAGTTTGAGCAGGCTACGGGAGTTGGTGATAGACAGGGAAGCCTGGCGGGCTGCAGTCAATGGGACTGCAAAGAGTCTGACACGACTGAGTGACTGAACTGAACTGAAAAAAGTTGAGGTTGTAGACACAACAATCCCACTGCCGGGAATATACCCTAAGTAAATCGTAATTGAAAAAGACACGTATACCCCAATGTTCATTGCAGCACTGTTTACAATAGCTAGGACATGAAAACCACCTAGATGTGCATTGACAGGTGAATGGATAAAGAAGTTGGGGTACGTACATACAATGGAATATTACTCAGTCATAAAAAGGAACGCATATGAGTCAGTTTTAATGAGGCGGAAGAACATAGAGTCTATTATACAGAGTGAAGTTAGGGAAAAACAAATACTGCATATTAATGCATATATATGGCATCTATAAACCTATCTGCAGGGCAAAAAAGGAGACACAGACAGGATTGCACAGACTTGAGGAGACAGTGGAGGAAGGAGAGGGTGGAACAAATCAGGAGAGGAGTACGGGAACATATACGTTACTCTTCGCAAAATAGACAGCCAGTGGGAATTCGCCGTGACGCCGGGAGCTCAAACCCGGTGCTCTGCAACAACCTAGAGGGGTGATGGGGTCGGGGTGGGAGGGAGGTTGAAGAGGGAGGGGACACATGCACACCTACAGCTGATTCCGTTGGTGTGTGGCGGAGACCAACACAATGTTGTGAAGCAATCACCCTCCAATTAAAAATAAAGATATTAATAAAAATGCCACGGTTGTAGAAGCAGTGGCATGAAGGTTGACAGGAGCTGGGGGGTGAAAATGGGGGGATGCTGGTCAACCTGAACAAACTGTAGTTATAAAATGAGCAAGTTCTGGGATCTGATGAGCAGCAGGGGGACTGTCGTTAACAACGCTGTGTTGGATGTTTGAGATTTGCTACTTCTGCTTCATAGAGATGCTAAAGCCTTTGCCTGTGTGGATCACAACAAGCTGTGGAAAATTCTTAAAGAGATGGGAATACCAGACCACCTGACCTGCCTCCTGAGAGATCTGTGTGCAGGTCAAGAAGGAGCAGTTAGAACTGGACATGGAACAGCAGACTGGCTCCAAATCAGGAAAGGAGAACGTCAAGGCTGCATATTGTCACCTTGTTTATTTAACTTACATGAAGAGTACACCATGTGAAGTGCTGGGTTGGATAAACACAAGCTAGAATCAAGATGGCTGGGAGAAATATCAATAACCACAAAGAAGCAGATGACACCACCCTTATGACAGAAAGTGAAGAACTGAAGAGCCTCTTGATGAAAGTGAAAGAGGAGAGTGAAAAAGCTGGCTTAAAACTCAGCATTCAGAAAACTAAGATCATGGCATCTGGTCCCATCACTTCATGGCACATAGATGGGGAAACAATGGAAACAGTGAGAGACTTTATTTTCTTGGACTCCAAAATCACTGCAGATGGTGACTGCAACCATGAAATTAAAAGATGCTTGCTTCTTGGAAGGAAAGTTATGACCAACCTAGACAGCATATTAAAAAGCAGAGACATTACTTTGCCAACAAAGCTTCGTCTAGTCAAAGCTATGGGCTTCCCTGGTAGCTCAGCTGGTGAAGAATCTGCCTGCAATGCAGGAGACCCCAGTTTGATTTCTGAATTGGGTAGATGCCCTGGAGAAAGGATACGCCACCCACTCCAGGATTCTTGGGCTATGGTTTTCCCAGTAGTCATGTGTGGATGTGAGAGCTGGACTATAAAGAAAGCTGAGCACCAAAGAATTGATGCTTTTGAACTGTGGTGTTGGAGAAGACTCTTGAGTCCCTTGGACAGCAAGGAGATCCAACCAGTCCATCCTAAAGGAAATCAGTCCTGAATATTCATTGGAAGGACTGATGCTCAAGCTGAAACTCCAATACTTTAGCCACCTGATGTGAAGAACTGACTCATTGGAAAAGACCCTGATGCTGGGAAAGATTGAAGGCAGGAGGAGAAGGGGACGACAGAGGATGAGATGGTTGGATGGCATCACCAACTCAATGGACATGAGTTTGAGCAAGCTCCGAGAGTTGGTGATGGACAGGGAAGCCAGAAGTACTGCAGTCCATGGGGTCACAAGAGTCAGACACGACAGAGTGACTGAACTGAAGTGAACCGAGGAGAATAGAGTGGAAGAAAGCATCATCATCCCCCCAGACGGGAACCGTGTGATCTGATAGATATGTCTGTCATCTTAACTGTGGTAATCATGTCCGGATGTACACATATGTCAATTATGCTGCATATGTTAAATATACAATTTTATTTGTCACTTACACCTCAATAAAATTGGAAAAAATAAAAGCCGATCCTGAATCCAGAGGCAGCGAGAGGCAGGGTGGTACCTGGCGTGGGCTTCCTCTGCTGACCCACCTTCAACTAGCGAAGCCCTCCTGGGCTGGGCTAGTCATCTAGCATCAGATGGTGAATGTGAAAAGTAGATTATACTGCTTTTTAGAAATTTATTTATTTTGGCTGCATGCATGGACTTTCTGTAGTTGCAGGGAGCGGGAGCTACTCTTCGTTGTGGTGCTTGGCCTTCTCACTGTGGAGGCTCCTCGTTGCAGAGGGCAGGCTCCAGGCGGGGAGGCTTTCAGCAGTTGCAGCTCTCAGGCCCTAGAGCAAAGGCGCACTGACTTAGTTGCTCCAGAGCATGCTGAATCTTCCTGGACAAGGGATTGAACCCGTGTCCCCTGCATTGATTGGCAGGTGGACGCTCAACCACTGGACCACCAGGGAAGCCCAGATTATAACGCTTTAGCAAGAAACATAAACCATTGTCCTGCCTTCAGAGGCTCGTGGGGAGACAGAAATTATAGTGTAGGAGAAACAGAACCTTAGGACAGGCCAGCTCCGACTCCCAATTTTATTTTTGCAGATGGACTAGTGTCAGGAGAAATACTTCTTGATATGAAGAATTTTTTGGTATGGCTCCCATTAGAGCATCTCTAAAGATCCCACCAGTGTTCCCATTCTGCTGCTCTAAGAGAAGAAGTGTGTGCGTGTGTGCGCGCGCACGTGTGCATGTGTAGACACAGGGTGAAATCCTCACCTTCTCCGGAGCCTCACTGGATAATGAAGAAGATGTGGAAGCCAGCTAAGGAGCCGTAAGAGCAGGTGGAGGACGCAGGCAACGGCGGTGGCATGCGTGTGTATTTTTAGAGAGAGGCGGAGAGAATTCCTCTGTCACGGCTTGGAGCCCCTGGACAGCGGGTCACCTTCAGTGACGCGTCTTTTCTTCTCCCTTGACTTGGGGCTGGGCGGGCACCTGACGGCCTGACCCCGGGGCTCTGCGGGGAGGCTGAGAAATGCTTGTCTGCGAATTGGGTGGAGCAGGATGTTTCTGGAGGCGCCAGCTTCCTCATCTCACACCCGACCCCGGTGACAAGTGGAGTGAATGAGGCAGGGTCGTGTGCAGAGGTGAGCTCAGCGCTGACACACGGGCCCTTCGTACAGGGCGGCTCTCAGCGTGCGGGAGACGGGCTGGAACCCGAGCCTGACCCTTGCCCCGCGTCCCCGCTGGCCTGTGCCCTGGTCCACGCCCAGGCCGCCGCCCCGTTCACCCCCTGGGGGCCCCACGGCCGTGCCCCAGGCTGTGCTGCGTGCGTCTGAATCGAGGTGAGTGACAAGGCAGGCTAGACCCCAGGGCCGGGGGAGCCTCAATAGTGGTCCCCAGCCTTCCCCCTCCCGACGTGAGAACCTGGCCTGCCTCTTTCCGCCCAGGGGCTGGAGGGGTCATTGAAAGCGATGCCCTCTCACAGGCCAATGAGAAAGGCAGCAAATCGGGGCCCTGGGACCCCCCTGGGCTCCTGCCCCTGGTTGGGGAACCAGCCCCTGGCCCTCAGGGGTGCGGAGCGGGGATGGGTGCTGCTGGGAGGGGCGAGAGCTGCCGGGGACAGGTGGGGTCCCACCTACAGCAGGCCGGGAGACTGCCTGGTGAGCTGTGCAAGTTACCTCACCCCTGACAGCCTTAGTACCTGCCCCACCTCTGCCATCCCACCATGAAAGCAGGGATGATACACACCCGCAGGGCAGCTCTGAAGACCCCAGGTGGCATTTGCACAGAGCTGGAGTGTTGAGGGCTGGACGAGGGGTGGGTGGGGTTGTGGGGTCTCTGTGTCCCTGATGTGAGCTACCGGGGTTGAGCTGAGGGACGAGTACCCCCCTCACGACAAATGGATGCAGAAGGTGGAGTCTGCAGGGTTTAGAAGATGCCTCCTGGGACCACGCCGCAGAGACAAAGGAAGGTTCTTCATAGGCTTCATGGATCAGGAAAATAGGGATGGCGGGACACGACTGGGCCCTTGAAGGACAGAAGGGGCCTAGAGGGGGGGTGGTTTCATAGGGTGGTCGAGCCAGTGCACAGAGGAGGGAATGTGTGTGTTCAGTGGTCAGCGAGGAAGCCGGCGAGTGGGAGCCGAGGGTCGGCCCAGGTGGACGCGGGAGGGCACGCCAGCACTTCATCTTCCTCCTCCTTGTCTCGTCAGGCTCACTGGCATGCCTTGTCAAGGCCTCCGTTCCCCCAGCCGGGTTGTAAGCCCCTGAGGGCAGAGACTGTCCAAGCTAGCTCAGCCTGACCCGTGTCTCTAGGGCCTGCATGGAATAGATGCTCAGTGTCCGTCAAGTGTGTGAATGAATGGGGGAGCGGGTGGATGTCTTGGGAATGGCAGGTTATGTTCAGATTGTGGAGGGTCTGGGCGAGAGCTGGGAACCCACTGAACATTTCGAAGGGGGAATGTATCTGTGTGAAGCGGGGTATTTAGGAAGGAATAGCCTGAGAGCCCTATGGAGGATGGTTGAGGGGTAAGGGACTTATAAGTCAGATGGAGGCCAGTGAGGAGGCAACCGGGATCATGAAGGCGTGAGATGGGGCGGTTCTAGGCTCGTCTGCCATGAGTGGTAACGAGATGGGCACGGTCAGGTGGAATGAATTAAACAGGCGCTCCACAGACATTTTCACCTTGAGCTTCTGATGCTCTTGGTAATTCTTAAGCTTCTGCCTAAGGACTGTTCTGGTGGTCCAGGGGTTAAGAATCCGCCTTCCAACACAGAGGATGCAGGTTCCATCCCTGGTTGGGGAGCTAAGATCCTGCGTGCTGCTGGGGCAACTCAGCCTGTACACGGCAACTGCTGAGCCCGTTCAAGCTCCGGAGCCTGCAGGCCACAACTAGAGAGAAGCCTGCATGCCACGACCGAAGGTCCTGTGTGCCGTAACTAAGACCCTCCCCCCAAAAAAGTACAATTGGAGTGTATAGTAAAATGGTTCCGCTGAGATTTTCCTTCTCCAGAATAACAATAGGAAAAGTCCTTAAAAGTTTCCAAATGGTCAAGAAGAAGAGAAAAGGCCACAGCTTCGCTCTGTTTGACCGTCCGGCTTGGCTGTGGAGTAGCTGGTGGGAAGTCATGGGGGGCCCAGGGCCGTGGCCGGTGAGCAGGCTGGCCCAGAGCACAGACTGAGGGCCTTGGCTCCACGGCCACATGATTCTTTTCTTTGGAAAAGGCGGGCCTTCCTGAATTTTCTGATGTGGGGTGAGAGGTAGAAGAGGAAAGTGAACTCGCTCAGTCATGTCCGACTCTTTGTGACCCCATGGACTGTGGCCTACCAGGCTCCTCTGTCCATGAGGTTTTCCAGGCAACGGTACTAGAGTGGGTTTCCATTTCCTTCTCCAGGGGATCTTCCCAACCCAGGGATCGAACCCAGGCCTCCCGCATTGTAGGCAGACACTTACCGTCTGAGCCACCAGGGAAGTGAGAGGCCGAAGAAGAGGAAGGAGGAAAAATAATAACTTTTTATTCCCCGCCCAGTTAAAAACCTTGACCACTTGGGCTTTTTGAAATGGTTGCACAGTGTTCTGAAGATCTTATATAAATTCCTCTCTAGGGATAAGTCTCCAGGGAGGCTATGCCCAAGGAAATATTCCTTCTTGAAGAACAGGGCCAGAGTGGAAAGTTAAATCTTCCTCAGAAATGCAAACAATCCTCTTCAGATTAAAGGCCTTTGCAAGTGCCTTCTATTTTGCCTTGTTGGAACTTCATGTGTTCAAAGACCAGGGGTTGGGTGAGATCTACTTTCAATGGTATATACAGACAAAAGCCTGACATTTCCAATTTCCATCTCAGAAAGGAGAGCAATACCTGGGTGCTGGATGGGGAGAAACCATGATTTTCTAAGCCTTGCACCTTCCCATTTGTAGTTTTTGTTACACCTGGGTTGTTTCTGTCATGATTGGTTGGAAAAACCATGCATGCAAAGTAAGCCTAAATGCCTGTGCTCAGCTTAGCGAGGAGAGGAGGCTGGGCCTCCTTCAGCCAGGCCTGGGGGTGGAAGGACGCGAGTGGACCAAGAAGTGGGACGGTCACAGAGAGGCCAGGAAGGCCAGTGGTCCCGAAGTCTTTGACAATGACGGAAAAGAGGGCGTCCTAATTAGAAGCTGTGATATTTAATTCTATATGTTGCTTTGACTGGGCCATAGTGCCCATACATGTGTTAGTTGCTCAGATGTGTCTGACTCTTTGTGACCTCATGGACTGTGGCCCGCCAGGCTCCTCTCTCCATGGAATTCTCCAGGCAAAAACACTGGAGTGGGTAAGCCGTTCCCTTCTCCAGGGGGTCTTTCCAAGCCGGGGATCGAACCCAGGTGTATTCTTTACCAGCTGAGCTACCAGGGAAGGTTGTGATTATCCACCCAATTATCCGAGCCCTTAAAAAGCAAAGACCTTTCTCTGGATGGAGTTAGAGGGAAGGTGGCAGAAAGGGGAGTCAGGGAGATTCTAGTCCCGGGAAGGATTCAGAGCACCTTTACTGGTTCTGAGAAGTCAGAGCCTCGTGACAGAATTCCAGGCAGGCCTCTGGGAGCTCAGGGTGCCCCCAGCTGACAGCCAGCAACAGAGCAAGGCCCCCACTTGCACACCCGCCCGGCCAGCAGCTTGAGCGAGCTTGGCCACAGACTCTCTGCTCAGCGCCCTGATCGGGACTGCAGCCTTGCTGATTCCAGCCCTGCAGCTTCTGAAAGGGGACCCGCTGGAGCCACGCTGCACCCAGACCGCCGAGCTGCAGAGCTGTGAAATGAGGAATGGTGTGGTTTCAAGCTACTCAATTTGCGGTGATTTGTTCTGGCAGCAATAAAAATGAACGCCGGGCTTTGTCGAGGTCGGAGCCTTTGGGAAGATCTGCCGTTTCCTCTTCTAGCCAAGATTCTCAGCGGCAAAGCGCCTCTCTGTAGCTCGCCCCGGTCTGCGTGGTTAGTGAGGAAACTTCTGAGCCCAGAGCTCGGGGTTTCCGTCTCTCTCACAGCGGCTTTCCGCCAGCGTGGGCGCCTCCTCAGAGCAGCGTGTTGGGAGCTCAGCAGCCTTCCTGGTGCACCAGATCATCACCATTTCATCACCCCGCCGGGAGCTTGCCCAGCCAGCCTCCAGGGAAGCCGTCAGAAACAGGCAAACACTCATTTCATGAGCCGCCACCTCCCACTGCAAAGTGGAGCCGGGCTTCTTTCGCAGCAAAGGCAAAGCGTGAAGTCAAACGTTTCTGAGACAGACCTGTCTGTCAAGCAGGTGAGTCACCTCTCTGAAGACTGCCTCCTGCTCAGCCAAGGGCAACCGTCTTCTGCAGAAATAGGGCTGGAACAAAGGGCCCTGCTGCTGCTTTCGCCCTGGATTCCCTGTGAACATTTGGCTCCCATCGGTGGAGCCCGGAGCCAACGATGCCAATGGCAGGGATTTGCTCTGCAGGCAGGGCGGTGCGGTCCATGGAGAGACGCCATCTAATCCAAAATGCCTGAACCGAGGGCTGGGGACCAAGAAAGAGAGTCAGATCCTGCCCACAAATATTCACAGTGGAGTGGGGAGATGAGCCCAAGAGGAAGGAAGGACGAACCGGTGCTGCAGGAAGGGGTGGAAGATCCCCCCTGAGCAGAGATGGGGTGTTTCTCTGCCGCACATCCCCAGGAGGCTTCACGGGAGAGACAACATCTGAGCCCGACCTTGGCATCAGGGGCTTCCCTTGTGGTTCAGCTGGTAAAGAATCCACCTGCAATGCAGGAGACCCTGGTTTGATTCCTGGATTGGGAAGATCCCTTGGAGAAGGGATAGGCTACCTACTCCGGTATTCTTGCCTGGAGAATTCCGTGGACTTTGCGACATGGGGTCGCAAAGAACCAGACACGACTGGGCGACTTTCACGTTCACTTTCGGACATCGTTATGTGTATGTTCAGACTTGGCTCACCCAAAAGGCGCGCGAGTCCTGCGTGCCATGCCTTGCCCCTGTCCTGGTCTTGGTGGAGAGGCAGGGACACGTACTCACTGATGACAGTCACGTGGCGCTCACATGCGGTGATTCCATGTCAGGGGAACTCTGATAGAGCATGATGAAGAGGTTTTAATGTCAGGAACCCTACGGTTAGGCACAGAAAAGCGAAAGAGAGTCAAGGCTGCCTGTGAAGTTGGTGTTCTCTGCACGGCGGGAGTATCAGTGCCTCTAGGCCCCTCGGTGGGCGGGGAGTGGCTCCTGACGGACCCCTGCGTTCACGTCTGCACCTCTGTGTGTCCGTCTGCACGTACTGAAATCTGTGCGTTCGCTCCTGTCTTCTGATCCCAAAGGGCTCAGTCTGGGGTTTCCCCTTTCCCTGTTCGTAACTCCCCTCTTCAGTGGAGGGATGGAGTCTGTTCTGGTCTGTTCTGGCCGCTGTAACAACAACACCGGCGCGGTAGTTACTCCACGCTGGGAGGCCGATCAGCAACATTGTCCCGGAGGCCGCAAGTCCAAGGTCAAGGCACCAGCGCATTCAGGGTCTGCTGAGCGCTCACTTCCTGGTTCACAGACAGTCATGCCACCGTGTCCCCACACGGCAGAAGGGAGAGAGGAGTTCTACACGCGGGGCCTCTTTTATAAGAGCATCAGCCCCAGCATGGGGGCTCCACCCTCATGACCTAATCACCACCAAAGGCCCCACAACCCAAGACCATCACATTGGGGACTGGGCTTCAACACAGGCATCTTAGGGTTGGCGGGGGCCACAGACCCTCAGCCTGCAGCAGAGCCCCGGGGGGACAGAGAGGCTGGAGAAGGCGGTGTGGTGAGAGAGAGCAGAGACCGGCACGGTGGTTTAGGGTCTGCCCAGGAAGACCCTTGACTGTTAGGATGAGATAAAAGATTTTCTCTTTCAGGTACTGTTGAGTTATTCAAGGTCACTGGGGAGAGAGTAAGGAGATTTAACCAGAAGAGAAAAAGTAATCGAAATGTAAATAGAAATACATAAGGTTTTTAGGTAGAAAAGGGAAGACCAGGGATAATTTTTGCAGACTTGTAGAAGCTCTCTTGAATCAGGACTTAGTTGCACAATTGCTCTCTCGTCTCTGGTTCCTGTCCCCGCGGGTTCCCTCTGTGATAAACCGAGCACATTCCTTCACTCCCTGGCCAGCCTTTCACTGGAACCTGAAGGTCACAGTGAACCATCTCCAGAGGGCACCTCGTGTGTGTATTTCTCCACCGTCCATGCTGCTAAACAAGAGACATTTTGTTCACCCAGGAGCAATAACATTTGTTATGCTTGGAGTGGGATTCATTGTGAGAAGACCCTGGTATCCTTTTTCAATGACTGAATCATTCAGGAAGCTTTTGGTGGCAAATAATTGAAAACCCAGCATGACTCGCTTAAGACTAACGAGGAATTGTAACGATGCCTGCAGCTGGAAGGTCAGAGGAAGGCGGGGTTCCAGGCTGACCTAATCCAGGGGCCCTGGACCATGTGTGTGCCGTCCTCTGGGCTCTGCTTCCTCTCAGCCTTGTGGGGAGATGGCCACAGTGCTCTGGGTCCCACCTTAGTGCCTCACAGTATCCAGAAGAGAGAGAAAAATGTTTTCCAGAATCTCTGCAGGAGAAGAAAGAACTTTACTAAAAGTTTCCTGTCTCCTAGTATCTTAAAAAATAAGCTTTTATTTCTTTCCTTATATTTGTTTGTTTGTTTGTTTTGAAACAAATTTAGACTTACGGAAAATCTGTATAAAAGAAAAACAGTATAAAGCCCTTTTTTTCTTTAAACTGGTGGTGGTTTAGCCCTAAGTTGTGTCCAACTCTGCGGCCCCAGGGACTGTAACCCGCCAGGCTCCTCTGTCCGTGGGATTTCCCAGGCAAGAACGCTGGAGTGGGTTGCCATTTCCTCCTCCAGGGGATCTTCCTGACTCAGGGATTGAACCCGCGTCTCTGGAGTCTTCGGCACTGGCTGCGGATTCTTTACCACTAGCGCTACCTGGGAAGCCCCTAGGTGTATAATTGAATTACTTTGCCACACAGCAGAAATTAACATGACATTGTAAATCAACTCTAAGAAAAAAGAAGAAAGAGAGGGAGGGAGGGAAGGAAGAGAAGGTTGGGGGATGGGGGAGTTTATAAAATGCCAACACAAGGGTCCTGGTGGTGATGGAAATGTTCTGTGTCTCTACTGTATCCATGCCAGTATCCTGAGTGTGATGCTGTGTGATAGCTTCACAAAATGCTCCATTGGGAGGAACTGCATAAAGGGTACACAGGGTCTTCCTGTGTTATTTCTTACAACTGTGTATGAATTTATAATTATCTCAAAATTAAAATTTTAATTTTTAAAAAAGCTATAGGAGAGCTAAATAAATACAGGAAAAATAAAATAAAAAAGAAACCGGAAGTTCCATTCACCAGAATAATTTAGTGTGTATTTCCTGTGAACAAACACATCCTCCTGCAAATTCTCATCCACAGACTCTATTCAGGTTTTGCTATCAGTCCCAATAATGTCCTTTATAGAATTCCTGACTTTTTTGACTTTGACATTTTAAATGTGAATAGACCAGCATTTGATAGGAGGTACCTCAACTTGGGTTTATTCGGTGTTTCCCCGCTGGATTCAGGTTTTGTGCCTTTGATGAGAACAGCACAGATGCGATGCCGTGTTCCTTCCTGCACCCTGTCACCTGCTGCATGGCTTCTATTTGTTTAATCATTGGGAGTGTTTATTTTGATCACTGGATTAAAGTTGTGTCTGCCAGACTTCTCCAGCACGGAGTTACTTTACTTTCTTTTGTGATGAATAAGTATTTTGTAGGAAGTATATTGAGGCAGTGTAAATATATACCACGTCATCAAATTTTGAATATTTATTTATCTATATATTTATATCAGCATGAACTCATGAATTTCTGTTTTTCTCAATCGCCTATGATCTGTAATTATCATTATTTGTTTTGGTGATCAGATTATCCCTGATTTGATCAGTAGGAACCCCTTTAATTTATTTTCTGTATCTTTTTGAAACATTTCCTAATTGGGGGGTCCTTCCTTACTTTCTGATACAACAAGGTGTTCCAGGCTCATATCATCCTTTCTCTGCTTGGATCATTGAATCGGCCATTTCTCCAAGAATCCCTGGTTCCATTTAGTCCAGAATGATATTTAGAATCCAAAATTTTGAGTACTAAGTGCTCTTTGCTGCTGGGTGTCACTGCTTCTAGATTCTCTCAGCGGGCAGAGTGAGGGGTGTATCCTGGGATGTATACCTGCATTTATATCTGTATTTATTGTACTTCTATGCTGATATCTTTATCTATAATTTTATCTGAATCTATACCAGTCTCCATGAGTTCACACTGTCTCCAGTTCCAAAACAACACCACAGAGTTGTAACTCATCTCTGAATCTTCCTATCCTGTCAAATATTACCTGGCATTTGACAGACTCCGTTTACGACAGAGAAATAATCTGTCTCTCTCTCTATTAGCTGTACTGTGTGGCTTGTGGAATCTGAGTTCCTTGACCACGAATCAAACCCAGGCCGCTGCCAGAGAGAGCACGGAGTCCTAACCACTGAACTGCCAGGGAACTCCCAGAAATAATCACCAAGGCCCGCAGTGGAGTGTCAGCCTTGCTGGAGGAATCACCCCGCTCAGATCACGGGGGTGGGAGCCAGGCTCCTGGGGCGGGCAGGGGAACCAGAGGGTGGCGGTCACAGCCCTTCTGTGTGGTGGTGGTCCAGTCGCTCAGTCGTGTGAGCTCTTGGACCCCCTAGACTGTAGCCCCCAGGCCCCTCTGTCCATGGGATTCTCCAGGCAAGAGTACTGGAGGGGGCTGCCATTCCCTTCTCCAGGGGATCTTCCCGACCCAGGGATCGAATCTGGGTCTCCTGCATTGCAGGTGGATTCTTTACCAACGGAGTCGCCAGATGACAGACTTTAATTCTTCAGGTCTTCAAAGCCCTCAGCAAGTAAAACCTAAAACCAATGCACTGCAAAGAAAAAATTACTATATTTTATAACACAGGAACAAAAACGTATTCTCTGGAAAAAATCTACCACAAAAAAGAGGGGAGAGGGAGAGGCAAGAAGAAAAAAAATATTTGCAATTCATATTACAAAGAGTTAATTGTGTCAATATACAAAGAGCGCTTACAAATCAGTAAGAAAGCGATCAACCAATTCAATGAGAGAAAGTGGACAGAAGGCATAAATAAGCATTCATAGAAAAAAATGAAAATAAGTCTATGAAAAGATGTTCAATTTTATCCACAATTAAAGACATGCAATTCAAAACAAAAACGTGTGCCAATTTTACCTATCAGATTGGCAATATTTTTAAGTCCAGTGACACCCAGCATTGGTTCAGGTTTGGAGAAACTTGAATCTGTCAAGATTTTGGTGGGAGTGAAAAATCTGTCCATCACTTTGATATAAGAATTTGTTGACATCTTTAGCACTTTAAATTTACATACATTTTAGCTCAAATCATTATGTGGGAAAGAGAAAACAGAAGGGGGACTGAGATAGGTGGTGATTTCAGAATGTATTTGTTCTGCCCTGACGTAAGCCCCGGGCCTGACTCCAAAAGCCTTGCTCCCATAGTTTCTGCTCATGGCGGCTGTTTATTTTATCCGTCTTTTCTCAGCAGTCAGACTACGCTGTCCTTTGGCTCCAGCACCAAGGAGCTGTGCTTCCCATCAAGGGAAAGATGATGCAAGAGACCTGCCTTCAGTTGGATGTGGCTGCTGGGCTGAGAGCTCTGTTTTCAGTAACGGGATGTGTTTGTACTGCTCCTTAGAGGACACTGTTAGTGCTAACTTAGCATCCATCCTCACCTCCTCCTTCCTGAGAAACTCGAAGAGGGCTGAGACCCAGGCAGTAAGTGGTAGAGGAGGTGGAAAGCAGAGGGTGGTGCAGAAGCGGGAAGAGTAGCCAAGGCTTGGTCTTGCTGGGAGGGGAGCTGTGTGTGTCAGAGGACCTCCAACCCAGGTTACCCGGTTACCAAGCCCCAGGAAGCTGGGGCGTGGGGAGGTTTGGTGAAACATGAGCTCTGAACTCCAGGCTTCTTTTGGGGTGGACAGTGATGCTCATGACCGAGAAGGAAACACGGGTGGAGAAGCAGACTGGTAAGGCAGGGTAATTTCATTTTGGACGTACTGTGCTTGAGGTGTTGGTGGGACAAGTCAAGATAGCCAATAGATAGTTGGAAATGAACAGCTGGGCTCTGGAGAAAGTCTAGACCAAAGATACAGATGTCTTCTAGACACGGGTCATGGCTGACAGAGGATGAGATGACTGGGCCTTGAGGGAAAGTCCTGCGTCTTATGTATGTGTCTTAATCTAGAACTTATGTAGCCCTTGCTCTGGACCTGGCACTTTGCAAATATTTACTCACTTAACCCAAATGAAGCTTTGCAGAAGATACTATTAATATCCTCGTTTTGAAGATAAGAGAATTGAGGTTCAGAGAAGCCCTCAACCTGCCCAAGGTCTCATGGGTCCTAATGGCACAGACCAGGCTCCAGCCCAGGTTACGCAGCCCCAGAGCCCGTGCACTCACCTGCTACGCTGTACCACATGGCCACTTCATCCTTGCTGTTGTTCAGTCGATACGTCATGTCCAGCTCTTTGCAACCCCATGGACTGCAGCACACCAGCCTTTCCTGTCCTTCACTATCTCCTGCAATTTGCTCAGACTCATGTCCATTGGGTCGGTGATGCCATCCAACCATCTCATCCTCTTTTGTTCCCTTCTCCCGCCGTCAATCTTTCCCAGCATCAGAGTTTTTTCATGAGTCAGCTCTTCATAACACGTGGTCAAAGTATTAGAGCTTCAGCTTCAACATCAGTCCTTCCAATGAATATTCAGGACTGATTTCCTTTAGGATGGACTGGTTGGATCTCCTTGCTGTTCAAGGGACTCTCAGGAGTCTTCTCCAACACCATAGTTCAAAAGCATCAATTCTTCAGCACTCAGCCTTATTTATGGGCCGACTCTCACACAGTTATTTAAAGGACAGAAAATGTGTTTGCAAATCTACCCGCCCCTTGGCCAGGGCCCAGCGGTTCCTTGTGTTCTGTGCATCTGGACCCGGCCGGTTAGAGCCCTCATAGGCTAGCTCTCGTCACCCTTCACGCAACGTGTGTTAGAGAAAATGTCTTGCAGTGGGCACTGGATACAAATTTGTCAAATAAACACGCATTCCTCACTGAAAAGACTTTAAAAGGATTGACTTTCTTTCTACAAATTGTGCTCAACCCTCTTATATTGGAGTATAGCTCAGCAACACTTTACAAATAAGATGCCAAGTTGGAGACCCAACCTCCCTAGTCACATGGAAGGTGTGGAAGGACTCCTGAAACTGCTAGAGATTGGAAAACCAGGAAGGAGCCACTGTGTCAGCCTTACTAGCAGGATGGGGAGGCCAGACAGTGATTTGCAAGACAGCAGAAGGGTGTTCAGTGTGCTGGTGGCTGCCTGGCTCTGTGCTGGGGACACAGTCTCATAAACGACCTTTGAGGTTTGCACTGCAGTCTTCAGTCCTCTGAGTCAGAGTCAGGCAAGACTGACTGCACGCAGGATGCCAGGAACCCGATCAGACTTCTTCCAGGTGGTGGACACGCCACACTCGGGGTTCTGACCTGCTGCCAGATCAGCACCACCCCCTTGAGAACAGGGCACCCAGAAGTCCCCCTCAGAGTGTCTGTTCTTGGAAGAACTCATCTGCAGCTTTCTCCTGCGTCTCCTCTAGTGCTCCTTCCTCTCCAAGCTTCTGCTGTCTGTCCGTCCCGCCATGGAGTAACATGAGTCTCTGTGAAGAGTCTCATCCAGCGTTAGTCACTCTGTCACATCCGATGCTTTGTGACCCCGTGGACTGTAGCCTGCTTCTGTCCATGGGGTTCTCCAGGCATGAATACTGGAGTGGGCTCCTGCTTCTTTCTCCAGGAGCTCTTCCCAATCCAGAGATCTAACCTGGGTCTCCTGCATTGCAAGCAGATTCTTTACTATCTGAGCCACCAGGGAAGTCCGTGAAGATTCGAGCCCTGCTATTATTCAGGAGTAGTGGTGTGCTGCTGAATGGTTAACAACCAGCTTTCCAGGAAAAAAAAAAAGAGCCCTGATCTGCAGTGTTTGCCAGCTTCCGCGGTGTGATTGCTCCCACCGCCGATGCCAGGCTCCCAGCCTCCATCACGGAGCAGAGTTGGAAGAAATGTGGCTGGAGAGTGGATGTGAGCTGGCTGAAGCTCACCTCCGTCTAAGACCTCTCGTGGAGGGGGTCCCAGGGGATGCAGCCCGCCAGCTGGGGGCCGTTCTGAGGCAGAGTGGGTTCTCAGGACACGGGCAGAGCAGGTGAGGAGGCCGTGTTGGGCGGAAGGAGAAGCCTGGTGTCCTCAGGGTCGTCCTGTGTCCTGGGCTGACCGACAGCTGGGCCTGGGTCAGCCTCAGGACCAGCCCTGAAGCTGCCGACGGGCTAAGGGTCGGGGAGGCCTTTCTGCCGACCCAGTGCTCGTGGCCTAGCAGCTCGCCCTTCTTCAAAGGGAGGCCAGGCGGGCTTCTTGGTGGTGACCGCGCCCAGGTCAGAGTGTGCATGCAGGGCTTGTCTTGCAGCCGGGGCCTGGACAGCCCGATCCCATCCATGGGCGTCTCCGGAAGCGCCCTGTCCCACGCGGGGCCCACCCATCCCTGAGTGCAGCCTCGCCCCCAGCCCCGCAGGGTCCTTCCTGGATCCCACCCAAGCTCCCCTCTGCTTGGCCTCCTTGGCTAGGCCTGGGCCTTCCCACCGCCTCCTCCCGGCGCTTGACCTGAGCTGCTGCGGGTCCTGCCTTGCTCCTTGGCCTGCGGTGAGGCTGCTCCACTGGGCGGACGGGACGGGCCCTGGGCTTTGCTCTGCGAGGGGCCGGGGCCCAAGGGCGGGATGCAGGCCTGCTCTGCGCGGGGGTGGGACGGTGGGACCAGACTGAGGAAAGCATGTGGATCTGACCCGAAACCAGGGCACTCAGGAGCGAGCTCAGAGCCCTGTGGTTCAGCTTCGCCGTCTTAGAGGACGCGGCGACATGCAGGCCAGACACAGTGACATGCAGGCAGCAGTGGACTTCCCAGAGCCCCAAGGCCGCTTAGGGACAGGGCAGGACCGGAAGCCGGCCCAGACCCGCAGCCATGAGTCCCTCTTCCTGAAACCGGAGCGTTTCCTGAGTCACAGCCCTGTCCCTGCTCCTGGTCCGTCTGCGTCCCCCTCCCCGACTGTCCGGGCGTCCCCCTCCCGGACCGTCCGTGCGTCCCCCTCCTGGACCGTCCGTGTGTCCCCTTCCTGGACCGTCCGTGCGTCCCCCTCCAGGACCGTCCGTGTGTCCCCCTCCTGGACTGTCTGTGTCCCCCTCCCGGACCATCCGTGTGTCCCCCTCCTGGACCGTCCGTGCGTCCCCCTCCTGGACTGTCTGTGTCCCCCTCCCGGACCGTCCGTGTGTCCCCCTCCTGGACCGTCCGTGCGTCCCCCTCCAGGACCGTCCATGTGTCCCCCTCCTGGACTGTCTGTGTCCCCCTCCTGGACCGTCTGTGTCCCCCTCCTGGACCGTCCGTGCGTCTCCCTCCCGGACTGTCTGTGTCCCCCTCCTGGACTGTCTGTGTCCCCCTCCCGGACCGTCCGTGCGTCCCCCTCCCGGACCGTCCGTGCGTCCCCCTCCCGGACCGTCCGTGCGTCCCCCCTCACGGACCGTCCGTGCGTCCCCCTCCCGGACCGTCCGTGCGTCCCCCTCCCGGACCGTCCGTGCGTCCCCCTCCTGGACTGTCTGTGTCCCCCTCCTGGACCGTCCGTGTGTCCCCCTCCTGGACCGTCTGTGTCCCCCTCCTGGACCGTCCGTGCGTCTCCCTCCAGGACCGTCCGTGTGTCCCCCCTCCTGGACCGTCCGTGCGTCCCCCTCCTGGACCGTCTGTGTCCCCCTCCTGGACCGTCCGTGCGTCTCCCTCCTGGACCGTCCGTGTGTCCCCCTCCTGGACCGTCCGTGCGTCTCCCTCCTGGACCGTCCGTGCGTCCCCCTCCTGGACCGTCTGTGTCCCCCTCCCGGACCGTCCGTGTGTCCCCCTCCTGGACCGTCCGTGCGTCTCCCTCCTGGACCGTCCGTGCGTCCCCCTCCTGGACCGTCTGTGTCCCCCTCCCGGACCGTCCATGTGTCCCCCTCCTGGACCGTTCGTGTGCAGGAACAGCCCCGACAGCAGATCCCACGTTCTGCCCCGTGAGCCCCTCTGGGCGCTCACCCCCTCTGGCAGGTGTCCTGTCTGTGTGAGGAGGAATCATCCTGCCTGCCATCAGCATGTACGATTTGTGTGTGAGCCGGGCCCCAGGGAAAGCGTGCGGAGCAGCTCCGGGCTCACCGGACTCTTCAGCCCATGGGAAGATGCCCCTCAGATGCTGCTGCCTTCAGGCGTCTGGGCCTCAGACGCGTCCCGGGGAGGCAGCCCCTGGGCTTCCCCAAGAGGGGTTCTTCCAGCCCCCAGCCCCTTGGGTCCCCCCCTGGTCTTGTATTTGCCACTTCCTCCTCCTTTAGCAAACATTGTATCTAAAAGGATGAAATAACTCTGTTATCCTTTTGAGATGATGCTTTAGCATATGCTGCTAAGTCACTTCAGTCGTGGCCAACTCTTTGAAGCCCCATGGACCGTAGCTCTCCAGGCTCCTCTGTCCATGGGATTCTCCAGGCAAGAATACTGGGGTGGGCTACCATTTCCTTCTCCAGGGGATCTTCCTGACCCAGGGATCAAACCCACATCTTTGGCGTTACCCGCATTGCAGATGGATTCTTTACCGCTGAGCCACTGGGGAAGCCATCTAGTTATTACTGTTTGAACTTTCTAGATTTTTATCTGTGACAGTTTATTTTACAAATAAAATATATTCTTATCTTTCTAATGTATTCTTTTTGGTAATTATGACCCATTTATTTAAACGACCTCCCCCTCAATGATGAGTGAGAGGTCCAGGCTTTGTGCAGGTAGGGGGTGGGGGTGTCTGGTCACTGTTGCAGACCACCCCTCAACAGCTGTGCCAGGCTCCCCCACCCTCCTTCCCTGAATTCTCCTTTTTTTTTTTTGTCAAATGCTTTGATTCTAAAACAAGCAGAAAGGATGGTCTGGCAAAGTCCCCGCAGCCTACACAGAGGGGGTGTAAACAGTTAAATACCCCAACGGGGGAGCAGACAGGAGGCGGAGGGAAGTGACAAGCAAGACACACGGCTGAGTCAAGAAAGCCTGAGAAACGGTAGGAAGTTGTCTAGTTGTCAGCGACAGACACCAAACAGGAAGTTTCTTTCTTCCCACCAAAACTCTGGAGTCGTATATCAACACCCACTCCCACCCCCAAATCATAGGACCAAGCAAAGCGTGTGAATAGAGAGTCAGTCTCCCAGGGAACAAGCAGCTGTGACTGCGTTGGTTAGACCGGGGAGGAGCCGACCCCTTGAAGGAAGGAGAAGCGATTCAGCGTGTTGAGCATTTCGACATCGCGTGGGTCTTGCTTTCACCAGAACCTAGACAGGTAGTGGTGGAAACTGGGCACTTAAAAACAGAGCTTTAATGGTAGACGATGAAATGAAAGGTGCCCTGCGACCGTTGTTTTAAAACTCCCGATTGTGAGAAGCGCCAGACAGTAGGAAAGGATTGATGTATCTGAGCCAAACCAAGACAGAGGTGTTTACTCCAGCCGGGCGCAATTTCCCAGAGAGGAAAATTAGAAATCAGTCACAGAACTCTACTGTGTGTGAACCGTGGCTTGATAGGTGAGAAATTATGCTCAAGGTAACTCTTTAGTCAAGTGCATGGTTTTCTCATGTATAGGTTCAATCATTCCTTAGTGATTTATTCTGGGCGAGAACCGGTACTAGTCTGCTAGAGCTGCTGGGAAGGAGACCACAGGCCGAGGGTTTAAACCACGGAAACGTGAGTTCTCCCGGCCTGGAGGCTGAGGTCCCAGACAGGTGTCCAGGGCTGGCTTCTCCCGAGGTCTCCCTCCTCGGCCTGCAGCCTCCGCCTCCGGGCTGTATCCTCACAGGGCCGTCCCCTGGGCGTGCGTCCTGTTTCCTCCTTATGAGGACGCAGCCCAGCTGACCCCTCTGTGACTTAAGGACCTCTCTAAAGATCCCGCCTCCTGTTACATTGTGAAGTGATGCTGTTAGGAGCAGCACATGAATTTGGGGGAGTATAGCTCAACTCATAACAGGACCTTTCTGGATGTTGTTAAGCATGGACACCCGGCGAGGCTGTGCCTAAGGGACGATTTCTGACAGAATTCTGGAGTCCCGGCTGCGCAGAACAGATAAAGCAGTCCCTGAAAGAACACTGCGTTATCAAGGCTCGTTCCTTCCCAAACCTAAATCCATTCAGTTGGCTACACCGGAAGACTCAAAGGCCGCAATTCCTCAGAAGTGGGTAACGGACTTACCGACGGGACACCTTCAGCTGCCAGCGTGGCTCGGCCTCGGCACTTCCCCTCTGACTTCGTCCCTCTCGCCGGCCCCGAGAGCAGCCTCCAGGCAGGGTCTGCGAGGCGGACTGGATTGAAGCGCCCGAATCCAGTCCACGCGGGTGTCGCGACCAGTGAAGGCTGCCCCGCGCCGCCAGGGCTCACTGCAGCTCCGTTCACAACAGGCAGGGCGCAGAGTGACCTAGATGTCCCTCAGCGGAGGAGCGGATCGAGAAGTGGTGCCTCTGCACAGCGGAATCTCACTCAGTCAGCGAAGGGATGAGACTGCCACGTGCAGAGACGCGGGCTGTCATGTAGAGTGAAGCAGGTTAGAGAGGAGAGAAGCAAACGCATGCTGGTGCATGAATGTGGGATCTAGAGAAATGGTACGTGGACGGTTTCATTTGAAAAAGCAGAAAGAGAGACACAGAAGTAGAAGACACACAAATGGTTCCCAAGAGGAGGTGGGATGTGTGAAACGAACTGGGAGACTGGGACTGACGCTATGCGTTCCCGATACTGCGCATGAAAGATACCCGAGAGAACCTGCTGCGTAACACAGGAAACCCCGCTTAAGCGCCGTGGTGACCTCGATGGCAGGGGACCCAAGCAAGAGGGGCTGGAGGTGTGTGTGCGGCTGAGTCACTTTGGGCCCAGCAGAAATGAACACAACTCTGTAAGGCGACTCTACTCCAGTAAAAATCAGAAGAAAACGTGCGTAGCACCAGCCGACGTCCAAAGAGATGACTTCAGACGAGCCGTGGTGTGGGCGTCGTGGATGATGGAATCGTGGAAATGAGAGTCTGGAAGTCTAAGGTGCAGGATTGCTACTGAGGAAGTGTAGCTCTGCTTCCAGGTTCTGGAGCCGCCTCTCTCTTTCCCCCTCTGCCCTCCCCATCCGCCTCAGTTATTGATCGGTGAGAAACTTGGGTGACTGGTTTTAATGCATAAGACAGGAGTGATTGGCGATTTGCATACCAATGGGTTTCACGCAAACAGGTGTTTTGAGTGATTGCAGAATTTATTACCTCAAATATTTTAAACCTTCTTTTACAGTCTGGTTTGTTTTTTTTTTTTTTTTACAGTCTGGTTTTTGACAGTAAAACCTGACTCAGGGCAATTAAAAAAAAAAAGGAGGCATTTTTTTCTCCTTTTCTTTCTCATCTGACAAAGGTAAATTTCAACCTAAATTGGTCCCAGTGTTTACCAACTAGAAACAAAGAAACTCAGATTTAACTTGAAAATATTTACACAGTGTTTTTATTTCCAGTCACATAAAGAATACATGTACAGTATGAAGGATTTAGAAAATAAACAAAAGTAGAAAGATGAAGACAAAATCAGCTGTGCTATAACTCTTTCTCTTTACCTATTCAGGTAAAGTTTTTCAGCAAAAGTATATGCATAGTGGTCTTACTGTTCTGTAAATTTTTTCACATTTAGTGGTTTATTGAGAACACTTCCCCATGCCACTAACCATTCTTTGGCAGTGGGGTTTTTATTAATTGTGTACTGACAGTGCAACAGATTCATTTGTTTTACTGTGCCCCACTTTGTAAGTGATTTCTAGTCATTTGATATTGTAAACAAATGTTCAGCTTTACAGATACATCTTGCGAATATCTAGGATTATTTCTTGAGGTGAAATGCCTAAAAGTGGAATTATTGTATCCGAGGGCATGCTCGTGTGAAACACCTTTCATCAGTACCTCCTCGCTGTCCTCCAGGAAGGAAATCACGGCGGACACACTGCGGCCTTGGGTTTCTTCACTTCTTTGTGACGCTGTAGACTAGGTTTTGAAAATACCTGCTTCTCATCAAAATGAGGTCAGACTGGAGTGCACTCACCTCCCTTTTCTCCCAGGCCACAGCTGTCTTCTCTAAGTCAGAGGGTCGTTTTCTCCCAGGTTTTATTTTATTCTAGTAAACTGCACAGACCATAAAATTAACCGTCTCAGCCTTTTTTAGGTGCAGCTCAGTAGTCACGTGCACCTTCGTATCATTCTGCAGCTTTCCCCACCGTCCATCGACCTCTGCCATCTTCTCAAACCAGACTCCATCCTCCTTAAACACGAACTCCTCACTTTCCCCCCAGCCCCTGGAAAACCCCATTCTACCTTCTGTCCCTGAATCTGACTATCCTAGCAGTCTCGTGTAAGTGGAGTCACACTGTATTTGTCCTTTTGTGACTGACCTGTTTCACTGAGCATCATGTCTTCAAGGTTTCTCTGTATTGAGAATTTCCTTCCTCTTTAGGGGATGCAATACAATATCTCACCGCGTGTGTTGACCACACGTTGTCTATCTGTTCATTTGTTGGTGGACACCTTTGGGCTACTGTGAAGAACGCTGCTGCAGACACGGGGGTACAAATACCTCTCCAAGGCCCTGCTTTCAATTTGCTCAGGTGTACATCTGGAAGTGGAGTTGCTGGATCGTATGGTAATTCTGGCTTTACTTTTTGAGGGCCTGCCATGCTGTTTTCCACCGCAGCTACACCGTCTTACGACCCCCAGCAGCGCACAGCTGGAAAGAAGGGCCATGCTTCCTAATTCACATGGAAGGCACTTCGTGGCTTAGCGGCGGCCCAGCGTGCATGCAGTCACCCCGTGGCCAGAATTCTCGAGACCCGGGCCCCTGCTCAGAAGGACTCCTCATCTCACAGGACTCCGCACCAACAGCTCTCAGCCGGAGCCTCGCCTGACTGCCCTACAGCTGGTCTCAAACTCACGACTCATCCGCTTGCTCGCTCACTCGGTTGTGTCAGAGACATTCACGGCGGCCTTACACACGGCCAAGCCCTGCCCCAGGTGCTCAGGACAGGCGAGTGAACCGCGTGGACCGAGATGTCTGCCTTCGTGGGGAAAGATTACATCCTCACAGGGCACTTAAGGCCGCAAGCAGTCCACTCTGGAGCGTTGGGAGGCGTAAGTTCTAGGGGCAAAGAGAGCGGGGGCTGGGGCGTGGGGCGAGCGAACATGCTCGACAGGGGAGGCATCGCTTAGGAAAAGACCCCCCTCTCCCACCGTCCGTTAGCAGCCCTTGCACAGATTTGCCAATGGCTGTCAAAACTGATTTTCGCATACTGATGTTCAAGATAGTGTAGCCAGATTTTTACATCTATCTTCTCTTATGATTGGTTGAAAATATTTTTGTTAATTTTAATTTCAAATCTTCCTTTCATGGGAAGTGACAGGTATGCAAATAGCCAAAGAAACTCTTTAAAAATATTTTGTAACAAATCAATGTTGATAAATCTGAACAGTGTGCCAAAGGTAACTACCAAATAGAATCTCTGACGTAATATTATGTTTTCTTAGTTTATTCTTTAGTCTTAAAACAAGTCACAACTATAATTATAGTAAATTAGAATTTAAATAAATAACTGAAAGTTTAAAAATCTGGACTATCTAAATTCAAATAAATTAAAATTATTAAATGATTTAAATCGGTTCAGTTCAGCTGCTCAGTCATGTCCAACTCTTTGTGACCCCATGGGCTGCAGCACGCCAGGCTTCCCTTCCACCACCAGCTCCCAGAGGTTGCTCAAACTCATGTCCATGATGCCATGGAGTCGGTGATGCCATCCAGCCATCTCCTCCTCTGTCGTCCCCTTCTCCTCCTGCCTACAGTCTTTCCCAGCATCAGGGTCTTTTCCAAGGAGTCAGTTCTTTGCATCAGATGGCCAAAGTATTGGAGTTTCAGTTTTAATTAATTAATTTCAGCTCTATTTACTTTATTTAAATAAAATAAAATGAATCTCAATTTTAAGTATGCTAATCAAATATATAAAATATTTTATATGCTAACTAAAATTTGCATTTATCAAGCACAAACCTTATACCTCTCACACTTTTTCACTATTCTAAAACTTAAACACCAATCAAAATTCCAAGTGATCTAATAGAATGACACAATTTAAATAATACAAGTTCTGTTTTTTTCCTTATGATCACTGCATTTTCATTGTTTACTTTAAATCTACTATTTAAACACATGAATATGTAGCACCACAGTACATTCAAATAGCAATTTTGAATTGTTACAAACTTCCCCCAGAAACAATTCTAATACTGAGATTTTTTAAAAAATTGTATAAACAATATAGAATATGGTGTTTATCTTTTGTCTTTTAAAAGCTTTACAATTGAGGTATAATGTGCACCCAGTAAAATTCACTCATTATTATACAAACCTACGATTTTTGACAAAGGCATTTTTTGTGTAACCACCACCACAGTCACGATGTAGAACAAGAAGAACTTAAATTACTGTCTTGAGACACTTGCATCCCATGGTTATTGCGGCGTTATTTGCAACAACCAGGACATGAGAACATCCTAAGTGTCCGCTGACAGATGCATGGATTAAAAAATGTGTCACAGATATAGGAGAACATTATTCAGTCATAAAAAGGAGGAAATCTTGCCATTTGCAACAGCATGGTTCAAAGCTTGAAGGTTTTGAGTGAAATATGTCAGGCAGAGAAGGTCAATTACTGTGTGATCTCATCTGTTTGTGGAATCTAAAAAAAAAAACCCAATATCATGGAGAGTAGTTTGGTGGTTACCAGGTCTGGACGGTGGGGGAGTTCGTGAAGGTGGCAGAGAGTCTAGTGTCCAGTTATAAGACGAATGTGTCTGGGGATGTGATGCATAGCACAGTGACTTCAATTAACAGGACGGTATTGTATGTTTGACATTTGCTAAGAGAGTAAATCTTAAAGCTTCTCACCACACACGTACAAGGTGAGGTGATGTATGTGCTAATTATGTGCGGTGATGTATGTGTTAACTAACCTTATTGTGATGATTATTTTGTAATATATATACACATATTATCAAATCATCACACTGTCTACCTTAAATATACACAATGTTACATGTTAACAATAAAGCTATGTAAAATCCCCGAGATCCAGAACAGTCCCAGCGCTCCCCCTGCCTCACAAGTTAGCAAACCGTTCTTCCCACAGCCGCCTCTGGCAGTCACCTTGTATAACTTGGTTCTTCCAGAATGTCATGGAAGTGGAAATCTGTCTTTGGGTCTGGCTTGTATTTCTTCCACTGCCTTTGGGGCTCACCCCTGCCTCTGCATGTATCGGGAGTCCATTTCCCCACACGGCTGAGTAAGTGTCCGTCGGAGCGTGTGTCTCGGTTTATCCACTCTCCACGTGAGACACGACGTGTGTCTCAGTTTATCCACTCTCCACGTGCGACACGGTTGGGTTGTTCCCAGGTTTTGGCAGTTGTGAACAAAGCCACTATAAATTTCATGGATAAGTTTTTCTGTGAATGTAAGTTTCTCATTTCAGTTGGGCAGTTTAAACGATGTCATATTTATTTCTGAGTCCTTGATATCTTTTGATGAAATAAATGACATCCAATTTTTTCTTGCATGTTCAAACTCTTCATTGGTACAATAGAATAATACAACTAAGTTCTGTACACTGACAATGATCATGGCATCTGGTTCCATCACTTCATGGCAAATAGATGGGGAAAAAGTGGCAACAGTGACAGATTTTATTTTCTTGGGCTCCAAAATCACTGTGGACAGTGACTGCAGCCATGAAATTAAAAGTTGCTTGTTCTTTGGAAGAAAAGCTATGACAAACCTAGACAACATATTAAAAATCAGAGACATCAATTTGTTGACAAATGTCTGTGTAATCAAAGCTATGGTTTTTCCAGTGGTCATGTGTGGATGTGAGAGCTGTACCATAAGGAAGGCTGAGCACCGAAGAATTGATGCTTTTGAACTGTGGTGTTGGAGAAGACTCTTGAGAGTCCCTTGGACTGCAAGGAGATCCAACCAGTCCATCCTAAAGGAGATCAGTCCTGGGTGATCATTGGAAGGACTGATGCTGAAGCTGAAGCTTCAATACTTTGGCCACCTGATGGGAAGAGCCTAGTCATTGGAATAGACCCTGATGCTGGGAAAGATTGAAGGCAGGAGGAGAAGGGGATGACAGAGGATGAGATGGTTAGATGGCATCACTGACTCAATGGACATGAGTTTGAGCAAAGTCCGAGAAATGATGAAGGACAAGGAAGCCTGGAGTGTTGCAGTCCATGCGATTGCAAAGAGTCGGACATGACGGACATGACGGAGTGAATGAACAGCAACAATCTGTCCAGAAAATTTGCGTTTGTTCTTTAATTTTCATAATTTAACCTAAGTTCATCTAGAGTTTTTCTGTTTAAAATGTCTGTTGCAAATTCCATTTTCTAAATTAAGGAAGTTCTCCTCTATCTCTAATTTGCTAAGATTTTTTCTTTTCACTTTTAATTTACATGAGGAATATTGATTTTTTTTTTTCCTCCAAGCACTGCTCAGAAGCCGCAGGCGCTAAGAAGGGGAGTAGTTGGATTCATTTAGATTGGAATTTTTTGTTTGTTTTTGGTTTCTGTAGTTGCTATGTAAATACAATAGGTCAAGAGAGTTGAAGACCCTGGCAAAAGAGTGGCAGAGGGAAATGGCAGTCTGGGATTAGGCTGGGGAGGAGGCCAGGAGGCCTCGGGGTGGAACGGGGAGCAGACGGGGCGCACAGGACTGAAGGAGGCTGGAGTCAGAGCGACGCGGGAGAAGGGCGGGCGGCAGCCAGGGGCCAGCGCCGGCCGTCAGCTCAGCGGGCCTGCTGGAATTCGCTCCGCGAGTGGCCGGACGCCTGGGCCCTGCTCTGGGTCAGTTGCTCGAGCCTCTTGGAGGCGCTCGGGGACCAGGTGGTGCAGCTGCAGGAAGGTGGGCGCGGGAACCGGCCCTGGAGGGTGGGTGTGGGGTCCCAGGTGCAGGACGAGGAAGGCGGGGTGCACGAGGTGACAGAGCACGCTGCTGCGGCGGGCCGGGGCAGGCCAAGGAGGGTGACGGGCAGGCCGGGCGCGGGGCAGGCCGGGCGGGCGGGCACCATTTCCATCCCTCACCCGATGCGTGTGGGTGCATCGTGGGGAGGGGAGGGGAGGGCGGCCTTGGGGGGGTGAGGGGAAGGGAACGGACGCTGGAAGACGACAGTAGGAGCAGAGGCTTTACAAAGTGTATTTACAGACTGGTCTGGAAAAAACAGCGTGGGTGGAGGATGGCTTTGACTCGGGAGAGAGAGCAGCCTCGGGAGGCGGCTGCCGGGGAAGCAGGCGTGGGTGTCGACGGGGATCTTCTTAAGGTCTGGAGGTCCCGGAACCATTTGGAAAACGTCCGCCAGTTTTGTCAGATTGCCATGTACCTGAAGTTGGGTAGTGATGGTGTTTCGGTCTAGACACTGGTCCCTGGACAGCTTAGGGCTTAACCAGGAAGCCCGCCCTGTGAAGGCCAAAGACCTTCGTGGATTTTGTGCACTCATCTTACCCCTGGCTGTCATTATGTTCCATTTGCCTTAAATCCATTACTGTTTTCAAATTTTATCTGGGATTATGTGTACCTTTCTAAGCTGCCTGAAACGTGGGTTTGGTATGGGGTGCATGATAAATAAATCATACAAAAGGATTTTTTTGCAGTGCAGAATGAATCATTACCAACTTCTTTCCAATAACCAGTTCTCCCTTGTGTATTTAACACACAATTTTGTTTATACATTACTTTCTTGAAACCCATTCATTATATGAAATGAACATATTTTGATTTGATCTAATTTTTCTTGTATAAGTAAGAGAACATTTTGAATCAAGGAAGAAGAAATTAGATTTATATGACCTTGATGTTAAAAGAATAACGTCTAAGACATTGGTAACACAGAGTGGCTTTGGTTCCGATTCACTTCTGGCCTGTCAATGGAGTTTACTTTCTTTGTCAAAATGGGCAAAGAAGGGCTGTTTCTAAAGTGACTGGAAAGGACGGATATGACAGTTCCGGGACCCAACCTTGGCACAGCTCCATGCAGAGCCGACAGGTTATAGAAAAACTGAGTAAGTTTAGGAAGTGGGCCTTTGATGCTGACTGACAACTGAATCCAGACCTGGTGCCTGGAATATGTGGCTTGGACATTCCACCATGCCAATTGTTAACTGTTTCTGACGAAATGAGCAGAAGAAATAGAACAGGTTGGTTAAGGGCCTGGGCTCTGGGACTGGTACTTACCGATCTTTCTAAGCCTGTTTTATCATCTGTGATGTGGAGACAGCAGTTGCATCTACCTCATGCAGGTGGGTGAGAATTAAACAAGATAATGCATTCGAGGCGCTAAACGTACCGCCTGGCACATATTGTAAACTGTTTATAGATGTTAATTTGAAAAAATTGGCTTTCACTTTGATGTACTTACACTCTGGTATTATTCTAATCATTCCTATGCATTTATATGTCTCTCTCTAAATAGAGTAATTCCTTAAGGAGGGAGACTCTCCCTGTTACATCCAATTGTGCCAAATACAGGAGACTCTGGCAGATTAATTTGGTTTGGATCTTTCTGTCTTAACAAATGTCAGAGGCTTGTCTGAGCCAGCATGCTTAAAGAAATGCAGCAGGAAACTGCCTATAACGTGGAACCTACCGTGTGATTTCGTAGATCCATCTGCCTTTCTCTGCTCGTCATTGCCTTTTTAGTGTCTCGGTTGCCTTTTTAGTTCACAAATTTATATACTGCTTTCGTGATTACTAGAGCATATGAGCGTTTTGGATGTTAGCAGTGTGTTTTCAAAGCCAACTTAAAAAAAATTTGTTTTACTTTATTTTCGGTTGTGTAGTATTTGGTGAAGCAGAATATTCCTCTGTAACTTCTGCAGGAGCACTTTCTCTTGCTGTTTTCAACGCCTTTGGGGATTGATGGTGGTGCCTGGCTGGTCAACATGTGAATTTTTTCCTCCTCTTTCTTAGTAGAGTGCTCCACAGGGAACTCTTCTAATTTCCAGGACTTGTGGGGCTTTAGTTTTGTTTCTCTCTGTCAGAAAAACGCAATCATCAAATCCCCAAAGCAGAAGCTTGAGAAACTCAGCAAAGATTCTCAGAGTGGGCCCTGAAAACTGAGTGTGACGTTCAGGCCTGATTCCCGCTTCATATCCAAATGTTCCATGGCTTCTGGCTTCCCACCTTAATACTGACCACTCCACGCTTACTGGGAAAATGCTGTTTATAAGGACTGAGTCAGCTGGTGTGTGCAGTTCTGGTTTCAGGCTCAGAACCTGAGGCAGGCTTGTGGAGAGGGGGCTGATTTAACTAGTGAAGAACACAACTTCCTGAAACCCTTTCTCTTCATTCAAAAATAGGTGTGGAGATGTATTGGATGTTCTTTCTAAAGTAAAAACCCATGTGGTTAAGAAAGCCTGCTCCAGCATTGGGCCGATTTCCTCTCAATTTTCCTAGCACATGCATCAGTCACCTTTAAGGACACTTTGCATCACAGAATTTACCTGAATTCTGAATCCTAGCAAATAGTTTGACTCTGGGCTTGATTTGCGGCATCTGCTTTGTTGACTGTGGTCTCTTGTGAATTTTTAAGAGTAATATTTCATGCTGTCGGTTTTATCAAAAGATTTCATAGCTCACCGAATTTACTCATACTGTCTTTTCATATTTATTTCTTAAATTGAAAGAGTCATACATACATATGCTTAAAAAAATCAGTGATATAAAAGAAAATAAGTGGTAAAAAGTATCAGGAGAAACAAATCTTTCTTCCACTCCAGGTTTCCAACCCTCCAAGGCTTGCTCCCCAGAGATAGTTATCATTACCAATTAGTTCTGTATCTTTCTTGAATTTTCCACTTATGCACAAATGTACATGCATGTATGGGGCTTCCCTGGTTGGCTCAGTGGTATTGCAGGAGACAATTGTCAATGTCTCCTCATTGTCAATGCAGGAGACTCGGGTTCAGTCTCTGGGTTGGGAAGATCCCCTACAGAAAAAGCAACCCCCTCCAGTATTCTTGCCTAGAGAATCCCACAGACGGAGGCGCCTGACAGACTATGGGCCATAGGGTCGCAAAGAGTCAGATATGACTGAAAGCGACTTGGCACGCACACATGATGTTTGGAGCGGGCATCCGTCTGTGTTTTTGCCTCTTGTGCTCCCTTCAGGCCAGCAACAGCTGCCACACCTGGGACAGGCCTCGTGTCCTGGGAACACCTCCCAGTAGCAGCATTTTTCCTCCCCGGCATTCCCGAGCCCTGTAATCCCCTAATTAGACCTTCCTCCCCTTGACTCTAGCTCCGCCCAATGGATCAAAGGCAGACATTCCTGGGACCCTTGTGTTCTTCATCATCGTGGTTTCCGTACCAGTGAACTTCTCAGATCCTCTCCTGGAACAAGTGCAGCTGCTGTAGGAAGTTGGCCAAACTGGGGGCCCTGGGAATGGGGGGGTTGAGGGTGTGAAGAAGAAAGGAGAAGTGGGAGCCCGTTCAGCTCACTTACCAATTATTTTCCATAGACACGTCTGTCTTCCCTGAAGCCCTCAGGGAAATTAACTCCACAAACGAAGGTGAGGCCAGGGAGGCTTTCTTTTCCGTGTTGTAGACACTTAGGGGAGTCCTGGCCAGTGATAACAGCCTACACATTCCAGTCTGAGCCAGAGTCCCTCCGCACTGGGAGGACGCCAGACAGCAGGAAGAACCTCTTTGATAATCTCATAAAAATGACGACTATTTCTAGGAAAAAATGAACAAATACTAACAATCTCTGCACCGCTGCAAGGTTACTGTTTGCGTATTAATGCTTGTCTGCTGTTGTTCAGGCGCTCAGTCGTGTATAAGGATAAAGGATAAAGGAACCAAGGATAAAGTTGGGTTTGGATCCAACTCAAGCTCAAGAGCTCCCATTGGAAGGTATCTCTGACCCACCAAGGCTGGTGGAGGACCAGGCTTGGGACGAATCTAGTGCAGCATCTCGTGCATGCAGACACAAGAGCCGGGAACACCTGCGTGAGCACACTGCCCTCCTGGGCAGAGGTGGCCTGAACGGGCCACGCCAAAACGTACACGCCTCGAAGGGCAGAACACAGCGCGCCGAGTGTGCTCAGAGTCACCAAGAGCAGAAGGCAGCGGGGAGAGTTGGCGGCTTCATGTGAGCACGGGGTGTGGAAATAGCAGCTGATGCTACTGAGGGCTGATCGCAGCTGATGCTACTGGGTGCTGATCACAGCTGAAGCATTGATCAAAGGCCACTACACGCTGTAACTCACTTAATCCTCAAAATAATCTTACGAGGGCATGAGTTCTCAGTCACTCAGTCGTGTCCGATTTTTTGCGACCCCACAGACTGCAGCCCACCAGGCTCCTCCGTCCATGGGGTTCTCCAGGCAAGAATACTGGAGTGGGTTGCTGTGCCCTCCTCCAGGGGATCTTTCCCACCCAGGGATCAAACCTTCATCTCTTATATCTCCTGCATTGGCAGCTGGGTTCTTTACCACTAGAGCCACGTGGGAAGCCCCTCTGAGTAAGGATTAATACTATTATTATAAACTGAGTGATGGAGTTTAGGCCCACCTAAGATGGACGGGTCATGGTGGGGAGTTCTGACACAACGTGGTCCACTGGGGAAGGGAATGGCAAACCACTTCAGTATTCTTGCCTTGAGAACCCCATGAACAGTATGAAAAGGCAAAAAGACAGGACACTGAAAGATGAACTCCCGAGGTCAGTAGGTGCCCAGTATGCTACTAGAGAAGAGTGGAGAAATAACTCCAGAAAGAATGAAGAGACGGAGCCAAAGGAAAAACAACACCCAGGTTGGATGTGACTGGTGATGGAAGCAAGGTCCGATGCTGTAAAGAGCAATATGGCATAGAAACCTGGAATGCTAGGTCCATGAATCGAGGCACATTGGAAGTGGTCAAACAGGAGATGGCAAGAGTGAACATCAACATTTTAGTAATCAGCGAACTAAAATGGACTGGAATGGGTGAATTTAACTCAGAGGACCATTATGCCTACTACTGTGGGCAAGAATCATTTAGCCATCATAGTCAACAAGAGTCTGAAATGCAGTACTTTGATGCAATCTCAAAAACAACAGAATGACCTCTGTTCATTTCCAAAGCAAACCATTCAATATCACAGTAATCCAAGTCTATGCCCTGACCAGGAATGCGGAAGAAGCTGAAGCTGAATGGTTCTATGAAAACCTACAAGACCTTCTAGAACTAATACCCCCAAAAGATGTCCTTTTTGTTATCGGGTACTGGAGTACAAAAGTAGGAATTCTAGAAATACCTGGAGTAACAGACAAATTTGGCCTTGGAGTATAGAATGAAGCAGGCAAGGGCTAATAGAGTTCTGCCAAGAGAACATACTGGTCATAGCAAACACCCTCTTCCAACAACACAAGAGAAGACTCTACACATGGACATCACCAGATGGTCAATACCAAAATCAAATTGATTATATTCTTTGCAGCCAAAGATGGGGAAGCTCTATACAGTTAGCAAAAACAAGACCAGGAGCTGACTGTGGCTCAGATCATGAACTCCTTGTTGCCAAATTCAGACTTAAATTGAAGAAAGTAGGGAGAACCACTAGACCATTCAGCTATGACCTAAATCAAATCTCTTACAATTATACAGTGGAAGTGAGAAATAGATTCAAGGGATTAGATCTGATAGACAGAGTGCCTGATGAACTATGGATGGAGGTTCGTGACATTGTACAGAAGGCAGAGATCAAGACCATCCTCAAGAAAAAGAAATGCAAAAAGGCAAAATGACTGAGGAGACCTTACAAATAGCTGTGAAAATAAGAGAAGTGAAAGGCAAAGGAGAAAAGGAAAGATATACCCATTTGAATGCAGAGTTCCAAAGAACAGCAAGGAGAGATAAAAAAGCCTTCCTCAGTGATCAATGCAAAGAAACAGAGGAAAACAATAGAATGGGAAAGACTAGAAATCTCTTCAAGAAAATTAGAGACACCAAGGGAAATTTTCATGCAAAGATGGGCACAATAAAGGACAGAAAATGTATAGACCTAACAGAAGCAGAAGATATTAAGAAGAGGTGGCAAGAATGCACAGAAGAACTATACAAAAAATATCTTCATGACCCAGATAATCACAATGGTGTGATCACTCATGTAGAACCAGACATCCTGCAATTCAAAGTCAAGTGGGCCTTAGGAAGCATCACTATGAACAAAGCTAGTGGAGGTGATAGAATTCCAGTTGAGCTATTTCAAATCCTAAAGATGATGCTGTGAAAGTGCTGCACTCAATATGCCAGCAAATTTGAAAAACTCAGCAGTGGCCACAGGACTGGAAAAAGTCAGTTTTCATTCCAATCCCAAAGAAAGGCAATCCAAAGAATGCTCAAATTACTGCACAATTGCACTCATTTCACACGCTAGTAAAGTAATGCTCAAAATTCCCCAAGCCAGGCTTCAACAGTACATGAACCATGGATTTCCAGATGCCCAAGCTGGATTTAGAAAAGGCAGAGAAACCAGAGACCAAATTGCCAACATCCGCTGGATCATCAATAAAGCAAGAGATTTCCATAAAAACATCTACTTCTGTTTTATTGACTATGCCAAAGCCTTTGACTGTTTTGATCACAACAAACTGTGGAAAATTCTTCAAGAGATGGTAATACCAGCCACCTGACCTGCCTCTTGAGAAATCTGTAGACAGGTCAGGAAGCAACAGTTATAACTGGACATGGAACAACAGACTCGTTCCAAATAGGAAAAGGAGTATGTCAAGGCTGTATATTGTCACCCTGCTTATTTAACTTATATGCAGAGTACATCATGAGAAACGCTGGGCTGGAAGAAGCACAAGCTGGAATCAAGATTGTCAGGAGAAATATCAATAACCTGAGATATGCAGATGACACCACCCTTATGGCAGAAAGTGAAGAAGAACTAAAGAGCCTCTTGATTAAAGTGAAAGAGGAGAGTGAAAAAGTTGTCTTAAAGCTCAACATTCAGAAAACTAAGATCATGGCATCTCTTCCCATCACTTCATGGCAAATAGATGGGGAAACAATGGATACAGTGACAGCCTATTTTTTGGAGCTCCAAAATCACTGTGAATGGTGATTGCAGCCATGAAATTAAAAGACGCTTGCTCCTTGGAAGAAAAGTTATGACTAACCTAGGTAGCATATTAAAAAGCAGAGACATTACTTTGCCAACAAAGGTCTGTCTAATCAAGGCTATGGTTTTTCCAGTAGTCATGTATGGATGTGAGAGTTGGACTATAAAGAAAGATGAGCAGTGAAGAATTGATGCTTTTGAACTGTGGTGTTGGAGAAGACTCTTGAGAGTCCCTTGAACTGCAAGGAGACCAAACCAGTCCATCCTAAAGGAAATCAGTCCTGAATATTCATTGGAAGGGCTGATGTTGAAGCTGAAGCTCCAATACTTTGGCCACCTGATGTGAAGAACTGACTCATTTGAAAAGACCCTGATGCTGGGAAAGATTGAAGGCAGGAGGAGAAGGGGATGACAGAGGATGAGATGGTTGGATGGCATCACTGACTCAATGGACATGAGCTTGAGTAAGCTCCAGGAGTCGGTGTTGGACAGGGAGACCTGGTGTGCTGCAGACCACGGGGTCGCAAAGAGTCGGACACGACTGAGTGTCTGAACTGAACGGAACTGAGGGGTGGAGAGGTGATGCAGCTTGCTCCAAGTCACACAGGTAGTGAGCTGTAAGGTTAGGTTTTAAAAATGGGCGATTGAACAGTCTGTCCTCTGATGCCCCAGACTACACTGCCACTGTGCTATTGGCTTGCATCCCTTCTCCCAGTTTTTGCATCTTGGTAAAATACCTGACTGTTCTTCTCAAGGCCAACCCAAATGCCCCATTCCTCTTGGAGGCTTTCCTAATCCTTAATTCCTCCTACTCAGGCTTCCAAGGGATCCATCATTCACTCCGAGGGAGCCTCTTTGCAGATAGTTCATAGCTGCTGTTGCTGCCTTTTGGATGTCATACATGCATTTAAAATATTTATTTAGTTGTCTGCGTTGGGTCTTAGTTGTAGCGCACGAGATCTTCATCGCGTGATGAAGGCTCTTTCACTGTGGCCCACGGTCTCTCTAGTTGTGGGCCTTGGGCTTGGTTGCCTCGCAGTACCTGGGATCTTACTCCCCCAAGCAGGGATCACACCTGAGTCCCCTGCATCGCAAGGTGGGTTCTTAACCCCTGGACCACCGGGGAAGCCCTTGGAAGTTGAATTGTAATTGCCAAACTACGAGTGTCTTGAGATTGAACAGGGCGCGTTCTGTTCACCCTCAGCGCTGAGACCAGCAGTGGCGACGACGACAGCTGCTCACTGCGTGTTTCCTGCTTGGCTCGGAGGCTGGGTTCGACTTGACTCCCGCCCGCTGTGACGAGCCGCTCGGCTCCGCAGGGTGCCGGAGGTGGTGGAGCCCTGCCCCCAGCAGAGCCGGGTTCCTGCCCGCAGCAGGGTGACCAGCCTCCTCGCTGCTCCCCGGTAAGCAGGTGGGGTGCTCCCTGCGGGGGCGTCCCTGGTCTTGCGAAGCGTCTCTCTGCTCTGCTGTTTGTGTCTGCTTTTCCACAAGGACAGCCGACTCATCTGTCTTAGACTCCAGGGGAGAGGACTGAGCGCCTCGGCCACTCACTGTTCAGTGTCGAGTGTGCGTCCTCCTAGGGCTCCCGCGCCAGGCGCCCTCCTAGTCCTAGACCCGCCTCTTACATGGAGCCCAGGCGTCAGATCCTGGAGTGTGGTGAATCTTGGTAGAACCTGAAATTTCCTTGGGTTTTTTGTGCGCAGAGAGACATACTCAATGTAATCTCTATTTTGTTGAATGTCCAATTTATTAATCTTCAAACAATCAACCTCCATCTTAATATTCAGACACCAGTCACACAATGATTAAATGAAAAAGAACTTATGAATTTAATAAATTTGATTTCCCCCAAAGTTAAATGTTGATTCCAAATTAAATTTAGGTGCTCAAAAACCTAATATCATCAAGTACTCTTGGTTGTTTCAATTGACTTGAGGAGGCAAAGCATGCAGAATTTCAAAGATGATAAAGCTAATTGGTACTTGATTTTAAAATGTATATCAATGTGCTTATAACATCAGTTTGAGTTTGTTATTCCTTTGTCTTTGTTTTTATTCCTCTATTTTATTCTTGCCACTCTCTTTGCAATTATTATTTCTTTACTCACCTAATCTAGCCAGGGCTGATAACAATAGAGTGCTATTGTGTGAAGGATAGAACAGAAGTCCTTCTTCTATTTTTAAGGAAGAAAAAAGGGAGTATATTATTTCTTATTACTAATAATTAGAGCAAAGTTATCCTAGATGAATTATACAAACAAAAGTATTACATATGAAATGGTAGTTCATATTTTAAATCACAATAAATAGAGAATATTGATTTTAAATATTTTGTTATAAAATCATTACAACTCTTGCTGTCATGGAAACCATTTTTTGAAGGATGGTTTTCAGTGTTTACTAGTTTCAGTACTTTTGAAATGTAGAAATGGTTGCCCAATTCTACAGTTTTTCTTACAACATTGTAGACCTTAAGTAGTTTTAAAATAAATTTCAATGCTGAATCATTTTGCTTTCTACTGGTAGCGTATATTGGCAAAATCAAATAGATCCTGATAGCTGCAAAGTGTTATAAATGTATTCATTTGGTTGACTCTTGTGGAAATAAATTGTAGTGTTTGAACGGGAGTTAGACTAGACTTTAGGTAAAAGGCTGGGATTCCAGCTCAGACATCAACAGCAAAGTCCTGTTGGCGTCTTACTCCTCACTCTCCTCGTCTGTCAGCTTCAGTGGGAACGTGTTGTGTGTCTGTGGCTTTCACTTTCCTTGTTATTCTTCAAATTATGTGAGCTATTTAAAAATACTAAAAACAGTATAATATTTCTTGGGTTTATAAGCCTTTTAGGTATATATTTTGCTCTGACATAGAAGAAACTGATTTTTTTTAAACTGTTTATTTAGAAATTTCAAACATAAAAATTTGGAAGGATAATATAAGAAACATCTTTTTACCCAGATTCCTTAGTTGTTAACAACTGGTCACGTTTGTTCCCACCCCCCCTTTTTTATTTTGTTGAAATATTTGAAAATTGCAGCCATCATCATGTTCCCTCTACTTCGACATATATACGCCAAGCACTAACAGGTTCCTTCAACGTGTGCCTTTAATGCCTGGATCACACCTCAGGAATCCATTAATTCAATGTAATCCAATTATAGTCCGTATTCCAGCATTCCTGATGGATCATCTCCCAGTGGTCCTTTACGGATTTCTCCCCCAGAGTTGAACTGAGTTTCCTTTGCTGTGTTTGTTATTAAGCTGCTCCACTGTCATTTGGTCTAAAACAGTCTCCTGCCCTTCCTTGTTGATGACATTACTGACATTTATGAGGCGCGCAGGCCAGTTGTTTCATAAAATGCATCACGATCTGGATTTATCTGGTGGTGTCCTCATGATAAGAGTCAGGTAAAACAGTTCTGGCACGAACACCAAGGAGGTGGAGTATGATCACCCCACCGAGGCGTCTGCTGTCAGCTTCTCTCTAGTCGGCGATGCTAAGTGTGATCAAGAAATCAGTTTTGAAAATCAGGTTGGACTGTGACTAGGCAGATCATGAGATTCTCACTGAAATGAGTCTTCTCCTTTCCAGAATGTTCTACCTTGGAGAAGCTGGCATCGATGTCAAGAGACTCTGAGGTCTTTCTAAGGCAAGGCAAGCACATCCGCCTAGCTGCCAGGAGTTTAAAGACTGTCCTGACTTCAGGGATGGTAAAGCATGAAAGACGCTGGCCTGCCTACCGGCGCTGTTTCAGCTCTGTCCAGGCTCCCGTGGGTGCCTCCGAACCCCACCCTCTCCCCGCCCGTCATGCTCCCGCCCTCCTGGCGGCTGTCCCGGTCCTGCCTCGCGTCCCTCCTCTTGTTGCAGACATGTGCCCTCACCACGCATCTTCGGGCTCATCTTTGAACTGTTCTGCATGTGTTCTTCTGCGACTTGCCTTTCCAGCCGACAGTGGCCGAGGCACAGCCTTGCTCTGTCTGGGGTTGGCCCCCAGTCCCCGCCCGCCCTCTCTCTGCTCTCCTGGTCGGGGGTGTTTGGGGCGCCCCATGTTTGCTGCTAAAACCACTTTCTTACCAGCCTTCCCCGCTTGTCTCCCGGAACCCCTGGGGGCCTCTCCCCAGAGCTCAGACATCTGGAACTGCTGGGTCTACATGGCACACTTTCTGGTCTGTCCACTGCTGAGATCGAAGCACCGTCCTCCCCACTGGGCCCCCGAGGGGACGGGAATCCTGCCCTTGCTTGGTCTGTGGCCTGAACCGGGGTCTGCGTCCAGGGGAGGTGAGGAAGAAGGGGGCGCCTCCCCTTCTGTCCCCCAGGGCAGCCTGGGGACGAGTTAGGACCGGGAGGCGAGGCTGTGTGCTTGCCCTGTCTCCCAGAGGGAGGGGGCAGGCGGGGCCCCTCTGGGGGCTGGGGGCATCGTGGACTCTGTGCAGTCACTGGGCTGTGGGCTGTGGGATCCCGTAGCGGAGGCCTCTCTCTCTGAGCCTGTCTCATCCGGGTCCCCTTCTGACCACAGGAAGGGATGCTGCAGTGGCTCTGAGAATGCTGGGGGCTCCAGGCTGCCTATCGCCCGTCATGCCCTGGCTGGGGTGGCCTGGGTGCCGCTACACCTCCGCTGGGGGTCCTGGGACTAAGTGAGGTCCCCCAGTGGGCAGCGAGGCCTCCTGGGTGCCAGAGGAGAAAGGCACAGTAGGCGGCGAATGTCAGGCTTGGCTCCCGTTTACCCCAAACTCAGAGATCTGGGCAGCCTCCGGGGGAGGACAGAACCTCTGCCCTTCTCGGGGCCTCACCCAGCGTGCGGCTGACCGCCCGGGACTGTCGGGGCAGCAGCAGGATGCCAGGAAGTGGGCGGGAGGGCTGGTCAGGCGGGGCCACGTCCCCGCTCAGTCAGCGAGCCCGCCCGTCCCTCCTCCTCCCCCGCTGATTGGGGCCAGGTCAGCACGGCTGTGCCCACGAAGGCATCGGCCTCCCCTGCACGGCCGTCACTGCGGGTCCCGGGGGAGATGCCCCATCACGGCACTGTGTGATCTTGTTCTTTTAATAAAGATGGCTCAGCCTCTGATACCTGATCCACTTGGGAGATGGGGCTCCCCAGATCACTGGCCCAGCGAAAGGAGAGACCACAGCTGACCGTCCACCTTGGGGGCTCCGTCTGGGCTCAGCACCCGCTCCCTCTGGCCTCTGCGATCGCCTTCATCGCGGGCCTCTTTGTCATCATGTCCTCATCCCCTACAGCTAGCTAGGCGCTCGGGGTAACACCACTGCCTCTCTTCCCCCAAAGGCACCATCACCTCCACGGGGGCAGGCCCACCATGCAGGGGGCAGACGGGCCCCACTAGCACACAAACAGGACTGCTGGGGTCTCTGTGTGGGCGCTGGCCTTGGGCAGAGAGGAAGAGACAGCTTGGGAGGCTACTGCAGCAGTCCAGCCTGGGGACGCTGGCACCTGGAGCACAGAGAGGGCGGGGGGTACGGGGCGTGATGGGGGTTATGTTGAAAATTCGTTTTGAACAGAGATCCAACTGGTTTAGAATTCTAAATGGCCTTGGTGGCTTAGGGACCCAGAGAGAAACTAACACGAGTGAGGTTCAGAAGAGACACAGGCGCCATGCTTGCAGAGGAGAAGCTCAACCTTTCAGACCAAGGATGAGTGATCGTAAGGTTGACACGCACAGAGCTGCCCCTTTCCTACACACAAGATACCCAGCAGCGTCGACTGTCGGAGAAGCCCCACGTCCCTCTCAGCAAAAGCATCTACCTTCCAGGCTGTTTGCTGAAGGCCCGGGGAGGCATGCGGGATGAGAACGGTCCATCTCGTCAAGAGCAGGCCCTCTGAACGAAGGAGGAGGAGCCGGGAACCCCCAGGCTCTCCAAACTGAGATCTTACTGGGGAATGCTGCCAAGCTTTCCTTGTAGGACAGACCTAGGGGTTGCTGGCTGCCCTGCTCTGGGTGGAGAGGGCTGTGGGGAGGAGGGGAAGGCAGGAGCAAGCTAGCGCTGGCTTCACCGGGCTTTTGCACATAAAAATGATACACTGCTTGTTAAAGCGTGGTCATTAAATAGTAAGGTTCTACCCCAGGTCACCTGCTGAGGCTCCCCCTGGGCAGGTCCTGTGCTGGGTGCGGGGAGCGCAGAGTCGTGGGAGCTGTGTGATTTCCGCTTCTAAGTGATTTTCCCCAGAAGAGCTGGACAAGGAGGCACCAGGTTCTGTTCCACTCCAGGCTTTCCCACAGTTGGAGTTCACTGCAATGGAACGTTTGAAGTGCTCTGTTTTGTTTATTTTCTTTTCTGTGTATTTGATGAGATCAAAACAAGACAAAAAGAAAGCTGGTAGAATGTCTCTGAGTGTTCTTTCTGCTACCAGGAAAGAATTTTGTTTCATTTCTGCTTTCACTGGAAATAATTGCAAATTCTGAGCGTCACAGAATGCCCTCACACACACACACACACACACACACACACACACAAAGAAAACAGGTTGAGGAATAATCCTATCATAGGTTTTCTTTGGCTTGAAAAAAAAAATCTGGTTAGTTGAATGCTAGGCTGTTGCTAAAATGGATCCACCAAAAGAATATAACTTTGGGGGAGAAAGTGTTCTACGTTACAAAATAAAGTCTTTATTCATTAGATATGTGAGTGTCTGACATTGACCTGCACATTCTGAGGGCATCATGCCTGTCTCAAAATTTTTAGCAATAATAATAGCTGCTGTTTTGTTGAGGATTCGTCCTGTGCCAGGTCTGGCCCACAAAACTGTGCTAAATCCTCCCAACAACGCTTTTGAAATAATCAGTATTACTTCCATTTTATGAATGAAAGCTGAAGCTGCAGGAATGTGGCCAAAGTTATATAACCCACCACAGACTGGACAGGGATATTTTGCCACCAGCGCTTGTCATTTAAGCACTGCTGTCTCCTGACTCCTTTCAGTTTAATGTGAGAGATGGTATTGATAACCCAAGTATTAATAAAAGCAGGCATCTCCGATGGCTCTGATGGGAAGTAACCTCTTGTTCTCAGAGCCATATTTTTCGACTGTCCTTGAGGTTGGGAGATGTTTATCCTCTGCTAGTGAAACTGACTTCTAAAGACAGCATAAATCCTGGCACCGAGCTCAGCGAATGTTGTGGTTAATCCCACTTGCGGTCTGAATTAATGTTTTGAGAACCAAGTACTGGCTTGGAATTGTTTGCAAACAAGGCCTCTGGAAATGCTTTATCCAACGGTAGGAGGGCGAGTTGACGCTCTGGAGACACCTGCCGTGCAGGGAGCCCGCGGGTGTGCACACGGTCCTGAGCAGCGGTGATCTCCTCCTGTCCCCTAGCGTCTCTGCATCCCTGGCCCTGGAGGAGGGGCTGGTCTCCCCGTGGCGGGCAGAGCCTGGAGCTGCGCTGAGCAGGACCCTGATGGACGGGTCGCACGGGGCGCGCCAGTGTCTCCGGCAGGTCCAAGCACCCCTGCCCAGCTCTCTTCTTTCTGTCCTTTGAAATGGGCACTGAGCTCCGGCCTGAGCTCCGGCACATCCAGGCTGGCTGTGGGTACCCACAGGGTACCCGCTCTGGTTCCCACTGGCTCGCTCTGACTGGAGGTTGGGGCTCCTTGGCGTTGCAGCCTGCTCTAGGGTCTCAGGGGCTGGACAGGGCCCGCCGCAGCCTTCTCTCCCTCTGCATCCCAGCAGGCAGAAACATCCGCTCCGGAGGCAACCAGATGTGATGCTGTGTGCTTCAAGAGCTTCCCCACAAGCCCGCCCCACTAGGGATTTCAGAGCCTTTACCTTCGATCCTGCTTCTTTGTCAAGAGCTCTGAATCCGTGGTCCACGTCACCTGGGATGGGGGAGTTACCCTCCCGGGACCTGTTTCATCTTCTGTAAAGCGATGGTGGATGGTGGTCGTGGAGGTGGGTGAAGGTCAGTATCCACTCAGCCAATTGTTGTTTGAAAGAGTAGAGATTTGGCTGCTTCCTTGGATCGGCATTCTAACTTGGGTAACTTCTCTGAGCCTCAGTTTTTCCACATATACTGTTGAAACAAAGCTTCGTGTGTCTTACTTTTGTTGGAAGAATTGAAGGAAAGAACGTAGGCACAGCATGAATTCAGATCCTAACATACAAGAAGTGCTCAGCATTCATCGCAATTGTCCTGTGCTGTCTGGAGGCCAACGGACGGCTCTGGAAGGATGAGTCCGGATCTTCTGGAATCACGCGCACATATTTATTTGTGTGTCTAGAGTGTGTGCTTTCCTGGGCAGTGCTCCATCACACTCATCCGATTCTCAGAGTCCAGCCTTCTCCCCTGCCCGCTTCTCCCCTGCCCGCTCTAGATGCTTCGATACAGAGAATCTGTGAACGTCCTGGACACAACCTCCAGAATGGGCTTGAAACTCGTCCCCTGTGGCCTGTGCTCTGTCTCCTGTGTCTGAAGCTTCCCCGAGGCTGAGCCTCTTGCTAGCCCACGTCTAGCTCCCCAGCCAGCTCCTCCTCTTTGTGGCCACGTGTTCTGTGTGTGTGAAGTATTGAGGCCGCCTGCCTTTTGGACTGGACTGTAAGCCCCTTGAAGGCAAGGGCTTCACCATTCTTGTGTCCCGACAGTGGGAGGTGGAGCTCAGGTCTCTGAACCAGACAGGTGGTCTAGAAACACTCAAGTAACCATGATTTGGATTCGTCAGAGCAGGGCGCTGAGAAGGCCACGGTGTGGGCTGACTTGGGAGTAGAATTGAGGGGAGACTCGGAACATTGAGGCCCCCATCCCTGGAGGCTGAGCTGACTTCCATCCACGGGTGGGACAGCGTTTCCTCCCTCCTGTGTGCGATCGCCGGGGCAGGCTGGGGCAGGTTGCGAAAGTGTGGAAGTAACACGGCTTGCAGACTTGTTGGCTAGCTTTGCTGAGGCAGTTTTGGTGAAAAGAGAAAGGGTAAAACAGGTAAAACCTGTTCTAAAAGAGGTAAAACCTGTTGAAAAATAAAAATTGCAGTTGGCTTAAAAGTGAATATTTTGCTTTGCTTGTTCAAATGAATCAGGGGAAGTCAGCGGTGGCCTGCAGATCCAGGCTGTTGCCGTAATACTCCGCTCTACACAGAAAAATGGGTTTTGGAATTTAGGAGTTTAAGTAGAGGGAAGGAGTCAGTTAAAAAGAAAAGAAAAAGTGAGTCCTCTCAGGTTTGGTAAAATTCAGGAAAAGCATTACCTTTCTGTCTCTATCCCTTCCTACCGTCTTTCTCCTAAGCCGTACCAGTGAGAAGGCTTGCTTACTGGATTGTTAGTTTTCTCAGAACTTATCTCTCACACTAGAGAAGGTGAAGTGAGTCACAAAGCCTTTAATTTCCCTGCACTTCTCCAAATTATGAATTTATTTTTTCCATTAAAAAGTCCTAGAAACATGCGTAAAAGTCTGAAGACTAATGAGAAACAAGTCTTTTAAAATCTGACCACCATATTCGTACATTCCTTTATTCACGATGACCATTTTAAAAGTCTTTCTTCCTCGTGTGTATACTTAGGGTTGTAATGATAAGTTAACGCTAACTCTGCATCTTGTAGTTTTCGCTCACACGTTCACGGAAGCCTCTTTCTTGACGCACTCTGGTGTCTGTGACCGTCAGTTAGAGCTGCATTTCACGAGGGGCACACACCACACTCTCCCGGCCCTGACCACGAGAGTTGATTCCCTCGTGTGCTATCACCCCAGATGCCATGGTGAACATCTTAGTGCACAAAGCTTTCCATAGTTTGAGTGATTTTTCCTAAGCTTAGCTCCCAGAAGTAAAATCAGCACGTGTGAAGACTTAATACTCTTTTTCTTTTTAATTTCTTTCTACTAATATAAATGGAGCTTTTAAAAATTAATTATTTTTTGGCTGTTTTGGGTCTTCCCTAATTGAGGTACGTGGGCTTGGTCGCCTCACCTCATGTGGGATCTTAGTTCCCTGACCAGGGATGGAACCCACGTCCCCTGCACTGAAAGGGGGATTCTTAACCATTGGCCCAGCAGGGAAGCCCCGAGGGCTTGGATGCTCAGGATGTGACTTCCCTGGAGCTTCCCGAAGGCCTGGACCGTCGACTCTGGGCAGCAGCAGTAGGTGAAGGGCCCAGGGCTCTCCGCTGGGCTTTTATTTAAAGGGTGATGTAGAAATGGACCACCTGGAGAGGTCTCCTGCCAAGTCACTGCCCCTGGGGGACGGGTGGGAGCAGGCAGGTCTGCTTCATGGGCCCTAAAGGGTCAGGACTTGTGATCACATCTTCTCTCCTCCAAGAGGGATCCCCTCGGCTCGTGGACCCCGGGAGAGGGGAGGCTTTCTAAAGCCCAGAACCAGAGAAGGGGGAAGAGAGTAACAGACGGAAGCCACAGTTCAGGCCGCAGTGAGACCCGTCGCCTGCTAGTCCTGAGACTGAATGAGAAAGGGGGATCTCCGCTGCATTCCAGCTCCCGGTTTGTCCGGAGCCACCTGTGGGGCGAGTGGTCCAGGCCGTCAGGATTTACTCTTCTGCCAGTTCTGTCCGAGGCAAGCCGTGCTTCCTGCCAGCACCTGGAAGACGGCGCAGAGAGAGGTCGCTCCCCTCCACGTCGGCTGGGAGCAGGGACGCACCGGCCGCGGAATCGGAGCGCTCGGGCCCCTTCTGTCTTCCGAGGCACACGGCGGCTGCTGCTGTTGGCAGCCTAACCCCCGTGTCCCCCTTCTTCCCTCCCAGCTGAACTTGGACTTCACTGGGGCTGTAGAGCATCAGGGAAAGACGCCTTTCCCCAGGCCCGGTGCACTAGGGAAAGCGAGGCTGGGTGCTGGGACACAGCGGCCAAGCGCTGACGTGATCTTCCAGCCCTGGGGAAGCCGAGGAGGCGCCCTGCTCCCCGCCCGGGGGTGGAGCGGCCGTGCTACCGTCAGAAGATGACAAATGAGGGGCTTTGCTGGCGGTCCAGTGGTTAAGACTTCACCTTCCACTGCACAGGCTGTGGGTTTGATCCCCGGTCAGGGAGTTAAGATCCCACATGTCTCAAGGCCACCCCCCCCCCAAAAAAAAACCAAAACATAATGTAAACAACAGAAGCACTATTTTTAACAAATTAAAGAATTTTAAAATAATGGTCTACATCAAAAGAAAAAAAAATCTTTAAAAAAAGTACATTGAGATTAAATACATTCTCAAGATTTTTGCAAGAGATTTGATAAATAACTCATCTAACTCAAAGAGCTAGATAAATATTGGTTTCTGACTGATTTGTTGGAGAAAAAGTACCTAAGCCACTTATAATGGTTTTACTTTTATCGTGTATGTCCTACTATAAATGTGAGCTTCTTAGAAGGATGTTTATGTTAGCAGAAGAGATAATAAAATACCAGGGTTTTTGTTTAGAATTTACTTTCTAAATTAGCTCTGCCCTTTTGTTTCATAGAAAATTGGAAATCACATCTGATAAGTTTGACTTCAGATTTGCTGTTTCAAGATTTGACATGATCTTCCATATATTTACTATTATTATTATTAGAGAATCAAGAAAAAGTTGGGGGGGTACAACATATTTTGGACTTCCCTGGTGTCCCGGATGTAAAGAATATCTGCCCCAAATGCAGGAGACTCAGCTTCGATCCCTGGGTCAGCAGGATTCCCTGGAGAAGGGAATCGCCCCCCACTCTAGTACTCTTGCCTGGACAGAATCCCAGGGACAGAGGAGCCTGGTGGGCCACAGTCCATGGGGCCGTAGAGTCGGACACGACGGAACAACCAACATTTTCACAACATCCAGTGTGTATTTTCTCTCAGTGTTAAAATGTGGAGGCTTCGGGAATATTTTTCAAATAACTGCTTTTAATTGACATTTGAACAGCCTCTACACTGTTCACATAGTTTTGCTCTTGGACAAATAGTCTTCTACTTTCTGAAGGCCCTTAAAGAGGAGACCAAATAACAGAGTGAATGAGGGCCAAGTTCATGCGGTGTCCGATTTCCTGAGGTGACCCAGCAGGAAAGCATTTCCATAAATCACCTGCGCTTCTTTCCTTTGTGAGCGGAAACTACTTCTGAGTTTGGCACGTGGTGCGTTTGTCAGCAACATCCCTGAAGCGGGATGCAGCAGGCTGAATGTTTCAATCCGTTCTTTGGGAGTCATATGACATTTTAGAAACCAAGGTAAGGATGCTGTTCACACCACCTCGTTAGCATCCTGCTCCTTACGCTCTTTTCCAGTCAATGCCAATCTTTAAATGTAGTTGCTGCTCCCACTTCTATTGTCTTTGTAAAAAATGTCTCTTTCCTTCTGGCTGCATCGGGTCTCAGTTGCAGCACAAAGGCTCTCTAGCTGAGGCGTCTGGGTTTAGCAGTTGCGGCACTCGGGCTTAGTTGCTCTTAGCTCCCCGACCAGGGACCAAACCTACATTGGAAGGCGGATTGTTAACCACTAGACCACCAGGGGAGTCCCTCCCACTGTTATTGTAATTCTTCATAGGTCAGTGCAGGTGTCAGATAACTTCCCCCAGCTGACATGTGGACCCCAACTCAATTTTGTCGTTACTGTCTTGCTCTTCACTGGCCACAGGGTTCAGGGGTGTCACAGGATCCTGGGGAGCCCTTTACCTTCGCCCTGCTCCTCCACTGCAGCTGAGAAGTCATGATAATGACAGGGCCTGGTCGTGTCTGGGGCCGATACTGGGGCTGCTGCCCCCGCCTCGCTCTGAGCCCGCGGGGTAGGGTCAGCACAGAGGACAACAGAGCGGACAAGCGGACGGTCCTTGGTGTTCCCAGTTACAAGGCACAGTGAATGCCCCTCTGTCTAAACCGGTTGAATCAGACGTCCTTCTATAAACGGCAGCCAAGAGAATCGCTGCATTTAGGAAGGGCTGAGCGAGCCTGGATCAGCCCTGCTAACCATCTGTGATGTCACATTGTCTGGCCGCCTGCAGCAACAGCCTGTCCAGCCCACATCCGACTCTCCCAGCTTAAAAATGATGACGGCTGGTGACCCTGTAGGCTAGGGCTACCATATTTAGCAAGTAAACACAGAAGATGTACAGCTGAATTGAATTTCAGATGCATAAGTGAGTGATTTTTATAGCACATGTATGTCCCCATTATTGTACGGTAGCCATTCCCTTCTCCAGGGGGGGTCTTCTCGACCGAGGGATTGAACCTGGGTCTCCCACGTGGCTGGCAGATTCTTTACCGTCTGAGCCACCACGGACGCCCAAATGTTGTACGGGACATCCTGCCACTGAACGACGACTCCGTGTGGATCTGAAACCCAGCTTTGCATGGGCATCCTGCGTTTTATCCGGCAACCCAACTGTAGGCTCCTAGGAAGATGGCCTGGGCCCCTGTGGGGTCCTGGGTCCTGGGCATCCTGGGGTCTTGAAACCAGATTTGTCTGGGGCTCAGTTTTTAATTAAAGACCATCCTCTGGGCGGCCCACTTCCTGAGTTAATGAAGGAGAAAACCAGGGTTTCCCGCCGGACACTGGGCCTTTCGCCAGCGGGGCAAGGCGAGCCTCTGCTCACCATCCCCACCTCCCGGCACCTGTTCTTCCTCATTTGCAGGGCCCTGCCGGTCCCGCTGCCCTGTGGCCCCCAGAGCCCCTTGGGGCCTGTACCCCGGGGTCCTTCTATCACCCCCGTCCCACACACCCACTCTCTCCTCGGGCGAGCTCGGGACGCTGGGCTGTGAGTGGCTGCAGGCGGACCGGCTCCTCTGGGAGCGTCTGCCCTTTGGCGGCGCTTCTCCGACTGGTCCCACTGGAAGCGGCAGGTGTGCGCCGGTTGCCCTGGAAGCACCCAGGCTCCGACATCTGCCCCTGGATCCTGCCGTCTCACCCCACCGAGGCGCTTGTCCCAGGCGCTCACTGGGGCCCCATCTCGTGGGGCCCCCAAAACGGGACTGATCCCTTCCCTGCAGCAACCCCAGCCAGCCCCAAACGGAGATGAAGGAGGTTTCCATCTCTCCTCAGTTGAAGTAAAATTGGACTCTTAACAGGGAACAAAGAAGATAGTGCAAGGTGTGTGCACGGTTGTGTGTGCAGAGGTCCCTTTCCAGTCCCGACCCCACCGCCCCGAGCAGTCACAAGGCGTTCAGGCCTGAGCTCGGCCCACCCTCCCCTCCTCCGGACCAGAAGAGCCCCAGAGACCAGGGTGGCAAGCCTGGGGCGTGACCCTCTCTGTTTCCAGCCTCCTATATCACATCCACCCAGCCCCCTTCCCTCTGCTCCCGAGTGGACGACTTGCCTCTCCGGCCTCGAGAGACCCCTCTCCACGTTCACCCCGCCCTCCTCGGCCCGCTGGCCCAGCGCTGGGAGTTCCCAAGTCTCCGTGTCCATGTCCTCTGTCCAACTTGGTCCTTCTAGTGAAGGTCTGTGTCCTCTCCAGAGGCTCTTGGAGGCGACCTCCGTCATTCCCTGTGATCTGTGGGCCCCTCAACAGCTTCCTTCAATGGCCGGAAAGAGACCCCTCCTCCCTCTTGGGTTCCCCATCAGCCCTGCTCCCCTCTCCGCGGGCCCACCCCCCAGGGTCCTGCCTTCGGGTGGTGAGAAGACTCTGGCCCTTGGTTCATTTGCTGCAGAGATAAAGATCTCTAAAGCTAGAGATGCCATCATCTTCAAGGAGCAGCAGTGAAGTAAGTGCTCTATAATTTGGTGACTAAACAGGTCTGGCCCCTGCTCCTGGGGTCATAATGATATAGGAAGAGGGGAGCAAGAAAAACCAGCTGGTCAACAGGAGAAGCCGGAAGACTCTGCAGAGCTTTAATTCCTGTTCAGAGACCAAACACGTGTGACCTGATTTACTCCTTCTAACAGCTTTGTAAGGATGAGGACAGTCTGTCCCTTACCTCCCACCCCTAAACTGCGTCTCTGATGAGACTACCACCGCTCCGGATGTCTGTTACAGGCTTAACTCGTGTGTGTGTGTGTGTGTCTGTGTGTATGTGTGTCTGTGTGTGTATGTGAGAGAGAGAGTTGGTTAGTTGTGTCCAACTCTTTGCGACCCCATGGACTGTAGCCCTCCAGGCTCTTCGGTCCGTGGGATTCTCCAAGCCAGAATACTGGAGTGGGTTGCCATTCCTTCTCCAGGGGATCTCCCCAACTCGGGGATTGAACCCTGGTCTCCTGCATCGCAGGCAGATTCTTTTCCATCTGAGCCACCAGGGAAGTCCAGGCTCAGCTGTGCATCCCTTCACATTCGTGTGTTGAAGCCTCAACCCTCCGGGCCTCACTATTTGGGGTCTTCAGAGAGGTGGTTCTTTTAAAACAAGGTAGTGGGGGTGGGCCTTAGCTCGGTGTGACAGCGGAGCTCGTAAAAGGATGGCGTAGGACACAGAGAGAGAACCTGGTGACGACACGGGGAGGAGGCCGTGTGTGCCAGTCCAGGGGAGAGGCCTCGGGGGAAGCAGCCGGCCGACTCCTTGACCCTGGACGTCCGGCCTCCGGGGCTGTGAGGGGATACCTTTCTGTGGTTAACACCCCCCGAGCTGCGGCGCTTGTTACAGCAGCCTGTAACCGCACATCAACGCTATCCTTTCTCCTGCCAGCTGAGGGGTCCAGGTGGAGGGTGGGGGCGAGGGAAATGGACGGGGCCGGGGACCACCCCAGGCAGCATTCCAGGTGGGGTTACTCTCTCTCTGACCCCTTGGCCTCCTTCCAAAGCCCCCCGTCCCCATAGTTGCCACTAAGTCCTTAGCATCGAAAGGACATGTGGGCAGGAGGCGGGGGTAGGTTGGAGAAGGCAACCAGGGGATGCTCTCTGAGCAGCATTCCAGTGACATGTGGTCTTGCTTCCTCAATTTTATAAACGCTACAGTTATGACTTTGATTTTCCATACAGAGGATGGAGGAAACAAGGTAAAATGAAGGGAAAGGGGAAAATTCCAACGTAATAGTATCACCTGCTGTTTTAAGGTGCATTACGGGGGACCACGCCCTGAATGCTCGTGGTCGCTGTCGGTCCTGTGTGGCGCACCCAGCAGGGGTTATGACTAGTCTTCCCCTTTCACAGGTGAGGCAGGTGAAGGTGAGCATCTCACCCAGACGCGTGGAGGCGGGATCCAGGTCCCGCCTCCGGAGCTGCACAGTGTTCCGGGCGCGTGTCCTGCCGTCCACTTATTCCGTGGCCCCTTCTGTGGGGAGGACTCTCAGATTTCTCCACCACGACCCGCAGGCTGGGGAGGGCTGAGGGCCAAGATCTCAACGTCTGGGCACCTCTGGGAGCACCCCCTGTTCCCTGAGCCTCGAGCTCTCCCCTCTTCCCCACAGACGGAGTGTGGATGGACGGACCCCTGTTTCACCAGGTCATCAGCAATCACACGCACTTTGCCAGCCCTGGAGGCCTCGGGCAGAACCCAGACAGACAGTCAGAGCCGCTGTGCCTCCTCCACCCTCAGAGCGGCTTCACCTAAGATGAAAGCCCAGGCGGGCGTTTTTTTTAATTCAAAATTTATTGTGATGAGAGCAGAGAACTCCTGCCTGGTGATGAAGTGTTCAGAAGGCTGGCCTTCGAGCAGGCCTGGAAAATGCTGCCGCCGAGGGGCAGGTGGGTCTCGAGAGCGCGCGCGGGGCCCTCTCTGCCCCCGGCACCGTGCTCGGCCGTCTCTCGTGAGACGGGCACTTCTCAGCCGTCTGGTCGAGCGGATAACGTGGGTGCGGCTGTCCCCCTGGTTTAGTTGCTCAGTCGTGTCCGATTCTGCGACCCCACCGCCTGCAGCCCGCCAGGCTCCTCTGTCCATGGGATCTCCCAGCAAGAATCCTGCAGTGGTTGCCATTTCCTCCTCTGGGGGATCTTCCCGACCTGGGGATGGAACCGCGTCTCCAGCCCTGTCACCTCCTCACGCCCTGTCGCTCGGGGCGCTCTGCTCTTTGGCTGCGCAGACAGTCGCGGAGCTGAGGTGTGAGGGCTGCTTCCTGGAGGCAACACGGGCAACCCGCGTTCGATCCCTGGGTCGGGAAGATCCCCTGGAGAAGGAAATGGCAGCCCACTCCAGTACTCTTGCCTGGAGAATCCCATGGACAGAGGAGCCTGGTGGGTGACAGTCCACGGGGTCGCTAAGAGCTGGACACGACTGAGCGACTTCACTTTCTGGGAGCTATAGTTGGGTGTTACTTTCTGCAAAAGTGATACTTGGTTAAGTGCTGGAAAAGACTGAGGCTCCCCAAGAAGGCAGGGGTTCCTCTCCCAGGGCCCCCATGACTCAAGCCTGAGCTCTCAGCTCTCGCCAGGTTTTCCAGGCTGCCAGCTGCCCCCGGAGATTTAGGACTCGCCACCCCCCATGATCAAGTTAGCCAGTTCCTTAAAATAAATCTCTCTCCATCCTTTTCATATATAGACCCTCCAGACATAAGTATAGATATTCACATCCTATTCACTCTATTTTTTTCTGAAGAATCCTGAATAAAGGCTCAGAGACGAGATGTCTGTCTACCCTCCCCCTCTCCCTGAAGCTTGGTCCGGGTCTCACTTTCGAGCTGGAGTGAAGCGTGGGTGCGTCACCTACCTGAGGAGGCAAGGTCTGAGCGGGGTAGGTGAGGCGTACCCCCAAACGAGTCCTGGCAATGTGAGCCCAGCTTCTCGAGGTAACTGCCTGGGGGCACTAGACCTGAAAGCAAGCTGCCTGCCTGCCCTCCTCTCCTGGGTCCCGGGGGTCCAGACCTGCGGTAGAGGAGGGCTCTGCCCTTTCTAGGTGGGAACCTCCCCCAGGAACCCCCTCTCTGCTCCCCACCCCTCACTAATGGGTGTCCATTCGGGGGGTTGTGGTCGGAGCCAAGGACACGAAGTGTGAGCACCGTGCACCGTCAGCGTGTGTCCCAGGGGGAGGCGTCTCCGGCGGGTGGGTTTGCAGGAGGGCGTCTGCTGAGCGAGTCGGTGCCTGGGTCCCTGTCCCCCACACCGAGGGTCCACACGCGGTCACCCCTCCAAGGGGCCACTCCCTGGGCTCTGGCCTCCGCGTGGAGGCATGTGGTCTGACCTGGGGATGCCGTGATGCTGGACCTCTCACCTGAGAACAGGCCTGATTGCCAGCGGGACCTCGGCCAGGCTCGGGGCTCTGTGCCCAGAAAGGATGCCCGCTAGGACGCTGGGCCCAGGGGCGTCCTCCGCCCTGGGGAGGCGGCACCCCCGGCAGGGATCCCGTCCCCGAGGCCCCGCAGGACCTGGTGCCCCTCTGCCTTCTGGCCGTTGCTCGTCGAGTCGCGGGGACAGCAAGGACGCGCGAGCCTGCCCGGTGACCTGCTCTTCGCTCCTTTTAGAAAACGCCTCCTCATTTAGGCGGTGGCACCTTCCGGGAGAGGCCCCGGAGCTGGTCGCTGGGCGCTCACCCAGCAGGTCCTCCTTTGGGTCGGGAAGTGGCCGTGGGCCTGCCGCCGCCAGTAGAGTCCCTGCCAGGCTGGGTCAGTCCCGCCACAGTCACTGCCGCGTCCCCGGGGAGACAGACGGGTGCAGATGTGGAGGCAGGGGGATGGACGGCAGCGCCGGGCGGCGGGCCAGGGGCTGGTTGTTCGGGGAGCTGCCTCCCCTGGAAGTCCTGTGCGCCTCGCATGTGGTGTCAGAAAGCCACCGGCAGAGGAAGGGCGTCCTCCGCCCTCCTTCAGAGCCCTTTCAAGTGAGCTTCCCCCGGGCCCTCGGGCCCCGCCAGCAGCGGCCTCTCTGTGTGGAGAGCCAGCCCCCGTCCGCCTTCCGCAGCGGGAGCCTGTGCCCAGCCATCACCACAGTTCCTGCAGGAGGGCCAGGCGGCAGGAGTCGGGCCGTGTTCCCGGCCCCGAGTCCCGGGGCGGGGGGAGGTGGTTAACTGGCCTCACCCTACACCCAGCATCACGTGTAACATGTCCTCCCGGCAGGAGGGACCCCCAGCTCCCCCCCGGCCCCTCCGACATCTGGGAATCCGCGCGGGTGCCCAGCCCGGCCCTGCCCTCCGCTGCCCCGGGTGCCTGCAGGGCCTCTGGCTGCCCCAGGGACGTCTCCAGCCGCCTGCTTCTCCTGCCTCCCTTTTCTTTCTCTCCCACTCCTCCCCATCTCCTTCCTCCTCTTTCTCCACCTTCAGGAGCACTCACTCCTTTCTGAGGGTAGGGACTGCAGAGCCGTCTTTAATTTGTAAACCGTGGTTTGCTCCAACAAGAATCCTGGAAGCCTGGTTTGCGGGAATGTCAGGCGAGGCTCCCCTAGTCATGCGTCAGGATAAGGATGCTGTGTCCCATCCTCCATCTCACACTTGATAAACGGACGTGCTTCAGACACAGAGAGATCGGGAGTCACCCCTGTGTGGCTGTGGCGGACACGGAGGGGCAGGAGCGGGAAGCGACCTCCTCCACGCCACCGGCACGGATCAGCTGGGATCCCTCCTGAGGGTTAGCCTCGTGGGGGTCGCGGGCCCCTAACCAGGGGATGGGCTTCTTGCTGGTGCTGCCCCCACCCAGACTCACATGCTGAAGCCCTGTCCACAGTGAGACACACTGGGAAGTGGAGTTTGGGGTGGCAATTAAGGCTAAATGAGGTCATGGGGGTGGGGCCCTGATCTGAGCGGTCAGCACCATTTTAAGAAGAGGAAGGGACCGAGCCCGCCTCTCCCTGGGCCAGAGGAGCATCCAGGGAGAAGGGGGCCTCCTGAAGCCCAGTAAGGGGACCCCGCCAGGAGCGGAATCAGCCGCCACTTTTTGACGTTGCTGTAGTGCTGTGGGCTTGTCCCGTAGCGTGGAGGGGCTACCTGCCCAGGGGCTGAACCTGCAACCCTTGCCTTGGGAGAGCGAGCTCTTCACCAAGGCCACCACCTTGAGCCGGGACTTTGCAGCCTCCAGGACGGCAGGGAAATATTTTTCTGTTGTTTCTAAGGCCCCCAGTCAGTGGTATTTGTTTTGCAGAAGACAAGGCCTGAAGCCACAGAGTCTGAGCTCCTCCAGCAGGCTCCAGGTGATTCCACACACTTTGCATGGTCACTCAACCCATCCTCCCCGTTCTCACCTCACCAACCACCGAGGTCAGGACTGCCCTCACCCCTCCGCAGATAATGAAAACCCCAGGTGTGAGGAGGTCGGCAGACACACAGGGGCCATGAGCCGGTCTGTGCAGCCCTGGCCCCCTGCCCCGCTCCCCAGACTGTAACCCTGGGCCTCAGGGCCTCATGGAATCTGACATAGGAGCGCTGATCAGGGCAGGATGCTCTCAGGCTTCCCTTGGACAGCTGCCCCCTCGCCTCTTTCAGGGCAGGTCGGCGGGCAGGGAATGTGTCTGCCAACCTGCTGGTCTGGGTACAGAGGTGAAAGGTGGGCCTCCCTCTGGTGCATTCTTTCCCCTCTGCGCCCCTTACTGGCCTTTGTCCCCTCACCCCCAGGCCAGGGCTGGACCAGGGTGAAACTGTGACCCAAAAGGGACCCATGCTCACAGCCTGTGGCCATCCCAAAGGCCCCGGGCGGAGGGCGGAGGACAGGGTCCCACCCTCCCTGCCCATGTCCTAGGACAGTGATGCTTCAGCGGGGACCATGGGAGACCCCAACCTCTGCTACAAGCGTGAAAACGACGGCATCTGTCACAAGGACCAACAGGCTGTCAATCTCTCTAATAATCTTAAAGTGGAAATCTCAAGTCCAGAAGGAGTGCAGAGCAGTTTGAGGACACCGTCTGTGCCACTGACTCCTGGGAGGCGTCACACGGGGCTTGCTGGACCGCACAAGGCACCACCCCTCCTCCCGGACGAGGCGGGGCTGGAGAGGGATGGAGGAGGATAACCCACCGTCTCGGCTCTAATAGAAGAACATGCACCAAGGACGGGTCCCGGGGGAAGGAAGCAGCTTTCAGAATCCGTTTTCTTCTTTGCACTTTTCCTAATATTTGACTTTTATTGTGGATTTAAAACTTTTTTTTTTCCAGCCAGAACTTCAGGGTGTTCTAAATCACTGCTAGGTAAGGGAAGTTCTATTTTAACAAGCACTGACAATGCTGTTCCAAAACCCCAGCTGGATGATAAGTTAGAGTTTGTGTACACAGTTACTTTGCTAGCTTCGTAAGCAAGCAAAGTAATCATGAAACAAGAGACCAGTATCCATGATGCATTACGTGAATGATGAGGAGCCAGGCACTTTGTCAAGCCTTTTACATGCATTATCTTAGATAAGTGAGCCTCCAAACAACCGTATGAGTTCTATACTTAGCTGTGGCATTGGGATTGACAATAAGAAATACATATTCAGTCTTGGTCCCATTCCTGGCACAGAACTCCTGAAATCCTTGGAATTTCCTAAGTGATAAGAGGGACGCAGGGCTTCCCATGTGGTGCTAGCGGTAAAGAACCTGCCTGCCAGTGCAGGAGACATAAGAACACGGGTTCCATCCCTGCATCAGAAAGATCCCCTGGAGAAGGAAATGACAACTCACTCCAGTATGCTTGCCTGGAGATTCCCATGGACAGAGGAGCCTGGCGGGCTATGGTTCAATGGATCGCAAAGCTGGAGATTAGTAAAGCAACTTAGCACACAGGCAAGAGGGACGTAGGTGTCTTTCATTATGTTAATGAGTGATTTTTTAAGCTGTGAGGATGCGTGCTTGTTGCCAGAGGAACCAACCACATGATTGGAGGGTTGGAACTTGCAGTCCCATCCGCCCTCGGGAGTGAAGGGCTAGAGATCAAGTTCAACCTTTACTGAACCTTTACTGAACAATCATGCCTTGGTGGCTCGGTGGTAAAGAACTACCCTGCCAATACAGGAGACCCAAGTTTGATCCTCGAGTCAGGAAGATCCCCTGGAGGAGGAGATGGTAACCCACTCCAGTATTCTTGCCTGGAGAATCCCATGGACAGAGGAGCCTGGTGGGCTACAGTCCATTGGGTCCCAAAAGAGTCAGACACGACTTAGCAACTAAACAATGACAACAGATGAAGCCCCCATAAAGCCCTCAAAAGACGGTTTGGAGAGCTTCTGGGTTAGTGAGCTGGATTCATCAACGTACATCGTGGGGGCCCAGACTCCATGGGGCAGGTCTTGTCGCGTGCATCTCTGCATCCGCTGTTGACTTGTATCCTTTCACATCTGTTGTAATAAACCAGTGGTCAACGGATTAATGCGACCCAAGGCTATGGGAAGCTCTGATTCACAGGTATCGGTCAGAGGCTTTGCCAGCCCCTGTGCTAGGTATCCTCTGGTGAAATATCTCACGTGGTCTCCGCCCTCCTGGGGAGGAAGAAACAAGGAAGCTGACAGCGATGGTTCCGGGTAGATGTTGCTGAGGATAAGAGCCCAAGGCTGCAGGAGAGGGTGACGGGAGGGGACGGATGGGAGGGGCCTCAGGGGCTTCTCGGAAAGGGGCAGGGGTGGATGAGCAAGCCCTTCTCCCCAAAGAGAGGGAGGAGTGGCTGAGATGGGAGCTGGGGGAGGGGTGGAAGGAGTGGGAGAGGAGGACCAGAGGGGTGGGGGCTGGGCAGGCGGGGGACCCAGCAAATCCACCCACCAACTTGGGAGTTTAGAGCTGTTTATCTCATAAAATCCCAAACTAAGATCAAGTTCGAGCACAGAGAGCAGGATATAGTTTCCATTTTAAAATGCTCCCTCGGGCGCCCGCGTGGAGGGTGAGGGAGGGGGCACCGTGAACCTCCCTCGGGTGCCCGCGTGGAGGGTGAGGAAGGGGGCACCGTGACGCTCCTATGGGGACACAGGTTCCCACACCTGGCTGTGGATGGGGACCCCTCGGAAAATATAAAACTGAGGTCTGGGTCCCCCAGCCCCAGGCCAGAGATTCCGATTTCATCGGTCTGAGGTGCAGCCTGGAACTTTAAAAAGCGTCTCAGGGGCTTCTAACAGACACTAGAATTTGAGACCGTGTGAATGTAGAAGGTTTAGGATGTGAGCCAGTGGAGAGCTGACGGCGTGGCCGCGAGGTGGGGAGCTGTGGACTGACACGTGAGAGGCGCCGTAGAGGCAGGAGCAGCAGCCTCTAGGAACCCTGGCTGCGAGCGGCAGAGGAGCAGGAGAACGGAAAGATTCCTCAGCAGGAAGCCACTGGCGGACCCTGGGGAGGCGTGGGTGTCTGGGTTGGCCCTAAAGCTGCAGGAATGGAAGCAGCCACACAGGACAGGGTGTGGAGAGGAAAGGACAAAGGCTCGAGTTTTTGTTTTCTTATTTGGCTACGCCTGGCCTCGGCTGTGGCACAGGGGATCTTCACCTGCGGCACGCGGGGTCTAGTTCCCTGACCAGGGGTCTGACCTAGGCCCCCTGCGCTGGGCACGCAGAGTCGTGGCCACTGGACCACCAGCGAAGTCCCAAGGCTCGATTCTAACGAGGAGGAGAGGAAAGAAGCTCGACTGCAGGGGATGAGGTCTGGGCCTGGGCAAGCCGCTCCGCCTCGGTTCAAGGCCGCCTGGCTGACACCCTTGGCGCGCCTGCCCTCCGGGGCTGCCCCGTGGATGGCATGGCACCGGGGTGACGGCGGGGGCACCGGGCTTCCTCTGCACATTTACAGCGATGTTGGCATGAGTTTTCTATGGCTGTGTAAACACTTACTACCGACACGGTAACTTCAAACAACATACGCTGATGGTCTCGGCTTCCAGGCGTGTTTAGGGACTCACGAAGCGGCCGTCAGGGCGACGGCTGAGGTGGGGTCCTAGTCCAGGTGCCCGCGCGTGTCGGTAGAATTCAGCTCCTCTCCTGCACTTCTCAGCGCAGCTTGCTCCCCCGAGGCGAGTGAAAGCGCAGGAAGGCGGGCCTCCCTTCCAGCCACACGTTCCTGGCTGTGTCCTCCATGACCCCTGCCCCGTCTCTCTGAGCCCAGGAGGGCTCTCCGGCCATCTCTAGGGATTCTGGTGGGAGGAGAGGTCTCTGCGGCTTTGCGTCTCTTACCTCCGACCCAGCTTTTATAAGGTTCACCTCGTCAGGCCGGGCCACCCAGGGCAATTGCCCTTCTGACTAATCTGTGGTCAGTTGTTGGCAGTCTTCATTTCATCTGCGAAACCTCTTCCGTTTGCCATCTCACGCCATCCCCTCCGTGGCTGGCACTCACAGGCGCTGCTCACTCACCAGGGAATGGGGTTACACGGGGGAGTGCGCCAGGGATGGGAGAAGTGAACTGTTAGCTCCTCAGTCATGTCCGACTCTTTGAGACCCCATGGACTGAAGGCTGCGAGCTTCCTCTGGCCACGGGATTCCCCAGGCGAGAATCCTGGAGTGGGTAGCCATCCCCTTCTCCAGGGGACTCCTCCTGCCCCAGGGATGAAACCCGTCTCCTGTGTATCTCCTTCATTGGCAGCCAGATTCCTTACCAGGCGCCACCAGGGGAGCCCCTGTTTTTCTTTAAAAAGCAATTTTCCCCAAGCATTTATTGAGAAAACAAAGATTCTCCAAAGTGCTCTTGCATAAATCTTCACGAGTACAGGGGTCCCACAGGATCAAAGAAAGTTTAAGTTTCGGTCTGTTGTATCGTAAGACCAGCAGCTAGGAAGGGTAGGGAGGCGTTTCCGCCAGGCTGCCCAGACTCCCGTGACCGCCACTGCTGGGCACACGGAGTTTCCCGACAGTTTCCTGGCAGCTCCTGGAGGGGAAGACTGGGGATCCAGGAAAGGGGTGAGCTGGGCTTGGGCGGGAGTTAGGGGGTCGGGGACCGCGGAGGAGAGGAAGAGAGGTGATCCCTGTCGGGAGCTGCGGGGGCTAAGCCCAGGGCCACGGGCTCCACGCGCGACATAAAACGTGTTGATCTCCGTGTCTCTGTGGCGTTGGGTTTAACCTCGGTGGTTGGCTCGCATTGCGCGCAGCGGCTGGTCAGAACCGCTGAGCTGGAGCCCGGGGTGGAGCCGGACACACGAGAGGTGGTCCCGGCCCGGGGCAACCAGTTCTGGAAGTGCCGGCGGGGCCTTTGCCTGCAGAGCGGAGGCTGCAGAAAGAGCCACGTTGCTGTCGTCATCTTCCGCCGTCTCTGCGGGTGACGGGGCGCGCTGGGAGCGGGAGGCCAGGGTCAGGGGAGGCCCAGGGCGCGGGAGGTCAGGGTCCCTTCAGGGGCCGCCGGAGAGGCTGGGGCGCAGGCTCTCAGCTGACTGTGCCTGACGGCTGAGGTCTCCTCCGCCCGGGAGGCACCCCCGCACTCTCTCCAGGGCAGCGGGAGCCCCCCCGGCCTCCGCAGTGACTCCCAGGCCCCGTGTGCCTCACGTGTCTGCGGGGAGCGAGCTGCCTGTCCCCGTGATGGGGAGCGGCCCCCACCGTCCCTGCCAGTCCACCCGGGCGCTCTCTCCTGCCCCAGCAGCTGCCCTGGGGCGGGGCGTCGTTGGGATTCGGTGGAACCAGTTCCCACCGAGGGCATCGCGCTCCAGGCAGCGCCTGGAAGGGAGCCTGGCTTTCTGTCTTCTCCCTTTTGTCGTCGCAGGGAGGACCGAGCGGGGCTGGGGAGACTGAGGCATGGGGGCCTGTCCTGGCAAGCCTCCGGGAGGTGACTTTGCTCCGAGGACTTGTAACACCCTGCGCTTCTCAGCTCGACAATGAGGAGACTCAGGACGTTCTCACCCTTCTCATGTTGGTGGAGAGCAGTGGGGCTGGACTGGGGGCGGTTCACCCCTGGGGGGCGTTTCTGACCGTCAGCACCAGGAAGGGCCTGGAGGCGGGTGGGGTGCTGCCCATCCGTCCAGGGAGAGAGGCCGGGTCAGCGCACGGGGCGATCCTCAGCACCAAGCGTGATTCTGCCCCGAAGGCCGGCAGCGCCGAGGTTGAGAAACCCGTGTACAGACGGAGTGTGACCCTCTTCCCAGAGAGCCGGGGTTCTGAGTCTGTCACACAGAAGCCACAGTGGGTCTGGGAGCCGTCTGCCTGGACTCTATTTAGGGAAAGGATCATGACCTACTTTCCTGCACTTCCCCTAAAGCAAGAGCAGTCAAAAATTTCAAACAGCCGCAACGTGCGAGAAAGCCAACAACAAATGTCCAAATCCACCGGGTGGGGGTTATAAGACTCATTTACGTAACAAGAGGACACGGGGCAAAGGACAGCCCGGGGAGAAGTGCCTCACCAAGGGTGTCCACTGAGACAGCTGCCCAAGGGGCAAGGGGCAGACCCTGCCCACCTCCCCACGCCCGCCTCTCCTGCGCCAGCAGCGCTTTCAGCCCGAGGAGCAGCGTTCTCGGGCAGGAGACCTGGAGATGGCCCCGCTTTGGGCCGTTCATGCTGAGTTAGCTCTGTGGACCCTTTGGGCACCAATTCCGACAGGCTTTCTTCATTACAGAAGGTGCCTCCGGGACCAGCCCTGAGGGAGTGTGTCTCGTTACCAGATCATAAATCCAATGTTGGAAACCATCTTCCCTTCCTGCACCGGGAACCTTTAACAAATAGCGTTTAGTGTTTTCAAAACTGCCCACAGTTTAATACAGTACCTGGGATTTAAAGAACCCTGAGGTCAGAGGAAGGGTGTCATGAGCCCTGAAACTGTCGGGCAAAGCTGTGTGTGGGTTCAGTTACCAGAGGAGGGGATCCACCGATTCTGTCACCTTCCCAATGCAGTCTTATTCCAGAGAGAGAGCTTTCCTGGTGGCTCCAATGGTGAAGAATCTGCCTGCAAGGCAGGAGACGTGAGTTTGATCCCTGGCTCAAGAAGATCCCCTGGAGAAGGGAATACCCCACTGGTATCCTTGCCTGGAGAATCTCATGGACAGAAGAGCCCGGCGGGCCACAGTCCATGGGCTCACAAAGAGTCGGACACGACTGAGTGTTGAACACTTTTACTTTTCATGTTCAGTGGAATTATTCCATTGCAACACCAGTCAGAGAAGGAACCACGATATCTCAGAGAACCAGGGGGCTACGGGTTGGGCAGCCTCCTGCGGGGAGCGATGGGCCCCACAGTGACGCCTCGGTCTTTCTGACCACCCCTCCCCTGACGGGAGCTTGGCCCACACTGGCTGGGCTTGCAGACCCAGGGTCCCAAAGCCACGTGTCCCAGCCCCTCGTCTGGTCTCTGTCACCCTGCACCCAGCTGCTCTCCCATCTCGCCTGGGAGCCAGAGACAGGGACAAAAATAATTACCTGCTCTGTCTGCAGGTCAACACCAGAGGGGCTGTATGTGAGAAAATACAATTTAGCCTTCTCAATGATAAAGATGATACACGCTCATTATAACTAAGTTGGAAATGACACAGATGTTGAAAGCATGTAGGAAAATCTCTCCTAATTCCAAGACCCAGATAGCCCCTGTTAAATCGTGGCTTGTATTTCAGGCATTCTTGTCTTCTTTTTCTGGGCATGTCTTCCAGAGTCTGGACCATGATCTCTATGTAACTGTATGCTTTGATTTTTCATATAACATAATACGGCATTTCCTCTGTCACTACAAAGTATGCTTGCACATTCTTTCAATAGCTGAACTAAACCGAAGATGACCAAATAATAATAATAATACAGAGGAGCTAATATTTGCTACTTTCCACGGATCCAAGCAATGTATATACATTTTTAAATGTCGTTTCAACAACAGCCCAATGAGTTAGAAATTATCCTTATCATATATATTTGTAAGAAATTGAGGCTCAGAGTTTTAGCAGTTTGTCTAACGTGACACAATTATTAAACAGACAAAGGGATTTATAAGCAAGCTTGCTTGACTCTGCTTTCCATGCTTCTAATTACTGCCTAATTTCTCTGATCTTGGACGTGGGTTTGCTTCCAGAATTTTGGGGGGCTCTGTTGCTGTACACGGGCTTTTCTCTAGCTGCAGGGACTGGGGGCTCCTCTTGGCTGTGGTAGGAGGGCTTCTCAATGTGGCGGCGTCTCTTGTTGCAGAGCACAGGCTCAGGGGTTGTGGCGCGTGGGCTCAGCTGCCCTGCAGCATTTGGGATCTCAGTCCCCGGACCAGGGATCAAACCCATGTCCCCTGCACAGGCAAGCAGATGCTTCACCACTGGACCACCAGGAAAGTCTCCTAAATCTTTACCATTGTAAACACTGCAATGTGCATCTTTGGACAGAACATATCTTCCCCTGCATAAATTCACAAAACTGAAATTGCTAGGACTAATATTTGAATGTTAAATATTTTTTTGTTACATTATTGCCAACTTGCTTCCTGAAAAGCCTGTGTCCTCTTGTATTCCCTCCAGCGCTGTCCTTGTTTTCCTCCACATAGCCCGGAACAGGCAGACTCTCACACACCCTGTCTGTTTATGACAGCTTCAGATGGGTTGCTTTTGCCTTGTATTTGCATCTACTTAACTATTAGGAAGGTCACACTTTTCTTTTTCACATGTTTTACGCTATTTGTATTTTGTACTAATAATCTAAACCAATTTATCCAATAAGGTCTTAGCATTAAATCAAAGGGGTCTTTACTCAGATAGTAAAGAGACCTCCTGCTAATGTAGGAGACCCAGATTCAATCCCTGGGTTGGGAAGTTCCCTTGGAGAAAACTATGGGTAATTAACATCTTTGTAGGAGAAGGCAATGGCGACCCACTCCAGTACCCTTGCCTGGAAAATCCCATGGACGGAGGAGCCTGGTGAGCTGCAGTCCATGGGGTCGCTAAGAGTCGGGCACGACTGAGCAACTTCACTTTCACTTTTTACTTTCGTGCACTGGAGAAGGACATGGCAGCCCACTCCAGTGTTCTTGCCTGGAGAATCCCAGGGACGGGGGAGCCTGGCGGGCTGCCGTCTATGGGGTCGCACAGAGTCGGACACGACTGAAGCGACTTAGCAGCAGCAGCAGCAACATCTTTGTAGGTCAAAAAATTGTTGACTATCACCTCAACCAAGTATTTTTAAAAGGCATTAAGAATATTAATATTTAGATATGTTGGCTTTAAATATTTTTATGTTTTGCTACAGATGTTTTGGTTTCCAAAATGAGTATCTAAATAATAATCTGGAAAGAATTTGAGTAATAACAAAGATGGCATGCTAATTATTCCTGTGGACTCACTTTTTTGTTTAAATTTCACGATTTCACACTTCATCTGTCTTTTCTGCAATTCCTACTTTGCCCCACCTGCTCAGGTTTAAGTCCAGAAAGTTGTATCTTTAGGAAGCAGATCAAGGTTTGGCACCCACTTTGGGGACAGAATAGGAAATGCCATGGAAAGAATTATAGATGCCAGTTAAACAAGTAAAAATAACACACCTTCATTATGGCTGATGCCTTCTTAGAGTAAAACAATTAAAAGCATCGCCTGGAAGCATTTGGAGGCCTAGCTTTTACTGCAGCGACGCAGAGGCTCTTTAAAGAAAGGCTGACCGCGGCGGCTTCCTCGCGGGGACACACCTGGTGTGCCTGACGACCGGAACAGGCTGCACCTCATTTTTAGCCAGAATGAAGATAAAGCCAGACCATCTGGCCTGGCAAGGATCTGAGGTCCTCTCTCTCCTGTAGGTAGACAGGAGCTGCTGAAAGTAGGCTCAGACACACGTTTTAAACATCTAAAAGGGAAAGAGAATCTACAGTGATGAGCTCAGGTCGCTTGGCAGAAGCAAGCTGCGGTCAGAGGAATAGCCCTGGGTGTTTCAAAGACGGGCGGTACGCTCTGCCTGTTAGCATCTGGTGCTTGGAGCCCCACGTGTAGGAACTCATGTTCCCCGGGGAGAGGGTGGGGTCGTACCCTTCTGTTTCCTTGAGCCTCTGGTTCCAATTCACACCGACCCTCCTTTGGCCTTCAGCACTTTCTCAAGTCAAGAACCGATTATCTTCCATGAAGATGGGAAGCAAATCTTGGCTCCTGCCAGCCGCAGGCCTTTGATCCACCCAGTGGATCCTGCCTCCTTCCTCAATTCTCAGCGGGGAAATTAGATGTTCACGGCGTGGCTCTCAGGAGGAGGCGGATGCAGTTACCAGATGAAGCCGACTCAGCTGCCACCCGGCTCCGCATGTCCGACGCTGGGCAGGCTGGGGGCGCGGCTGGGGGACAGAGCCGGTCTCCTCCGGGGGGCCGAGGTAGCCGGCCCCGCCGGCGATCCCAGGAATCACACCTGCAGCCTCGGTCCTGCAGGCCCGGCCCCAGACGAGCGGGGCGGAGCTCAGCCACCACCCGCCCCGCGCACCGGCCCTGCTCAAGGGAACCGGGTTTTGTGCAGACGCCTTAGGTGCACACACATCCCAGACGTTCCCCTGAAGCAGCTCCCTCGCGGTCCAGGGGCCGGGCTGAGATGTGACCCACGGTCTGGGTTGCTGATGTCCACTGCTGGGCCGTGAAAGGTCCCCCACCCCCACCCCTCCGTTTCTGCACTTCCTCTCTGCCCTGTTGAGGTGCAGATCCTACTGCGGTAAGATCCTTAGAGCTGTGGGTTTGGGGCTCCTGGCAAACACTTCGACTATAGTAATCAACCACAAGAACATTAATAAATGTTAAAAGAAAACAAGGGCGGAAAGAGAAAGAAGCTGGTAATAGCTTGAAATGTGTATGAGAAAATGTAGTGATACTTTCAAAATGACAGCACTGTTTCCTGTTTGTTTTCTATCAAGATTTATACACACCACATGATCCCCCCGCCCCTGGGTCTCAAGTCCCCCCTTAGAAGCACGTCCATGGTGACTGCTGCTGCTGCTGAGTCGCGTCAGTCTGACTCTGTGCGACCCCATAGACGGCAGCCCACCGGCTCGTCTGTCCCTGGGATTCTCCAGGCGAGAACACTGGGGTGGGTTGCCTTTGCCTTCTCCGATGCATGAAAGTGAAAAGTGAAAGTGAAGTCGCTCAGTCGTGTCTGACTCTTCAAGACCCCATGGACTGCAGCCCACCAGGCTCCTCCGTCCATGGGATTTTCCAGGCAGGAGGACTGGAGTGGGGCACCGTCGCCTTCTCCATGGTGACTAGAGGCTGTCTATGGAGCGTGGTGTCAAACTTTTCTTAAATCAAGGGTGTGGTGCGTCCGTCCTCCCTGTGGTCTTGGAACCCGAAGACACAGGATGTGTGCTGTCCCCTAAGTTCTCCCGGCATCTCCCTCCCTGGCTCGCCGGTGGACACTCCCTCTCTGTCCAAACCCATCCTGAAGGCTGGCCCTAACCACCCTGGAGAAACATGCGGGGCCTTCGCGGTCCCAGAGCGCTGGGAACAGAGAGCCGTGGCCTCTCCTGGACTCTGGAGACACCCCCCGACCCCCACCATCTGACTCACACATTTTCCAGCCTCCCACCCGCCTCCCACTCCGCCCTGATGCTCCTGACTCTTCGCACGCCCCAGACCAGGTCTGAGCGCCCCTCCTAAGCTTCCTTAGCATCTGATCGTCGACTTCCCAGCCCCGCTCACCATCCCGGTTCTGGCTCAGTGTCTGTGAAGGTCAAGCTGAGCTGCCCGCCCCACTGGGCTTCTGCAGTACCCGCTGAAGAGGAGCTCGGTGAATGCCTGCCGGCGGAAGGAATGACGCCTTAGCAGCCAGGCCGGCCCCTGCATTTAACAGTCTGCGGCCACCCTCACTGTTCAACCCGCTTGGGTCAGCTGTGTCCACTCCCGGGCACCCGGCCCCGGCCCGGGAAGCCCCGCCCCTTCCTGCCTCCCAGTCACCCCCCAGCCCTGCCCACCTCCTTACACACCCCGACCCCTACCATCTGACCCGCTGTGAGTTCTCCCACTTCCGAGTTTCCTGGGGGCTCCCTGCTCCACAGACACGGCCTTCATCACACACCACCTCTCCCAGGACCTGAATGGTCCCCGTGTTTGTACCTGGGAAGTGAAAGCCTTTGCTTCTCAGTCGTGTCCGACTCTGCAACCCCATGGACTGTGGCTGCCAGGCTCCTCTCTCCGCAGGATTCTCCAGGCAAGAATACTGGAGTGGGTTGCCATTCTCTCTCCAGGGGCTCTTCCTGACTGGGAGATTGAACCCACATCTCCTTCACTGGCAGGCAGATTCTTTACCACTGAGCCACCCAGGAAACCCTAACAGGATATAGGAAGTGTAAAATATTTTATAAGATGAAAAAAGTTCAGGATTGACTCTCATTTGAGTAGATATTTCATATTATTGGACAAAACAAATTTGCATTATTCTATTGAACGAAGAGCGCCCTATCTGAAAGATATCAGGTGGAATTTTTGTTTGTGTGTATGATTTATTGTCTTTTGCAAAATCCGATAGTTCTGCAAAAATTACATCTTAATGGATCAGCATCGCAGCCTGTGCTGCTCTGGATCTTCTGAGTTGTGAGCCCCTGTGGACCAGCTTGCCCTTCTTCTTGCAGAAATAAGTACCAGACAGGGAAGGACAGAAAGCCTCGTGAGCTTAAGGGCCTTGGTTTATCATTAACTTGAATTTATCTTGTGGTTTCACACGTCCTCCTGTAGCAAACATCCCAAGCAAGATTTGGGTTGGGTGAGGGATACAGCTGTCTTCTGCAAGATGAGAAAATCTCCAGTACTTTGGCCACCTGATGGGAAGAGCCAACTCATTGGAAAAGACCCTGATGCTAGGAAAGATTGAGGGCAGGAGGAGAAGGGGGCAACAGAGGATGAGATGGTTAGATAGCATCACTGGCTCTATGGACATGAGTATCAGCAAACTCCGGGAGACAGTGAGGAACTGGCAGCCTGGTGTGCTGCAGTCCATGGAGTTGCAAAGAATTGGACATGACTGAGCCCGTACAGCACAATGAGGTTCTATAAATAGAGTCTGGCCTCATCCTCTGCAGCCCTCCCAGGTCACACTGCGATGCATTTGTGCACCTGTTTGTCCCACTAGTATCTGAACTCTCCAGAAGAGAAGTTCGTTTATCTCTGCAGACTCCACACCACGCACAGTGCCGGCCACACCTTAACCGCTGTTTGTTCTGTGTCAGCGTGAACTAGTGAAGGGTACAGCATACAGAGGGGAGCGTCCTCAGAGATCCCCCCAGGGTAGCAGTGAGCAGAACCCTCTGGATTTCCAAGAGAACCACCTGCTGGGGTCTGGGATAAAGCTGAGCGGCTGGTTTGCAAGATGCAAAGGGCAGACCTGGGCAGCACTTGGTGGTGAAGCATCTTGCCGTGGGGAGCCCACCCCCGTGTCCAGAATCCTCGGCCACCTGGGCAAGGCAGAGGTGACGTCTGCTCTGGGGGAGACGCGGTGTGAGGCAGAGACCTGGCCCACCCCCTGGATGCAGGCATCACAGTGAAGTGAGCCTCTCGGGCTGGGCGGAGTCTCCAGGAGTCGCCTGTGTGCAGTTTACTGGCGTTCTTGAGGGGCTGGGGCCGTGAAGCACCACCTCACTCCCGTCTCCCCCTCATTCCTCAGGGTTGGAATTTGGGGAAGGCAGCAAGGCAGCCCGCTGAAAAGCTGGATTTCTTTGTCTACCTGTGGGTGGTGCAGTTCGTAAGATTTCAGCAGGAGGTGAGGGGTCCGCCTCCCCGGTCCCCCGGCAGCCTGGACATCTCTACAGCAGCAGCTGCCGTTCTCCAGACGGACGCCTTGAGCAGGCACAGAAAACGAGAAGTCGGCAGGGTTGCTGGTGACATCATGGAACCACCTTGCGGCCCCGGACGCTGACCTTTAGACTGCGTTTATGTGGGAGGCCAAACAAAGAAGCACACAGAAGCCTGTGTTAAACCGCTGGTGCACACGGTTTCTGTGTGACCCTGACATCCACGCTGCTGGGACCACTTGCCGGGTGAGCTGGTGGCCCAACGTGTGTTTCTGATGTGCTATTCACATGGCCCTGTAGAGATGCAGGACTCAGCCTCCCTCCACCTCCAGCTGTGGCGGGTCCATCGGGTCCCAGGCTCTCTGCCTGGACTGTCCATCACTTCAGTGCCCGGAAAAGCAAACCTCTGGACTCACCAGCTGCTTGTGACATCAGCCAGATGGGCCTTCAGGTCTTCCCTGAACCCACCGTGCCCAGGGATGGGACTCTGGGGGGTGGTTTCATGGACTTTTTAATTTGGACCCAGAGGACCCACACAGCTGGGAGTCTGTGGCTCCCTGCTACTCATATTACTTTCCTTCCTCACAGACAGTCACCTTTGACTTTGAGTTTTAATTGCTTACATTTAAATCTTCCAGTTTGTAGTCGACACAAAGATTTCCTGGGGAGTAAATGCCAGACTCAGAGGGAAAAGTAGGGAAGCTCTGTAACAGCCTCAGAAGAAGAAGAAGGGTGTTCACAACAATATACAACTCGGGTGGGCCGGGGTCTTCAAGGTACCACGACTTAAGTTTTCCAACATGAAGGAGCTTCTGCAGTAGAGCCCAGAGAGCGTCGCCTTCTAAGAAGGTCTAGATGACGCTGTGAGCATCTTTTTGGCCACAGTGAAACAAGGTCTGTCTGCAGGTCTGGTCCAGGATACTGTGTGTGAACGTGAGCTAGCTGAGGGAGGTGCAAAGAATCCACACGCTGTGATCATAACAGTAGAGAAAGAGGCCTGAGCATGTGCACTCACGTGGACTTTGGGAATCAGCGAGAACTGGGTTCAGACCCCTCTCTCGCCACACGCGCAGTGTCCAGCCTGCAGGGTTGTTCTGCGGATGAAAAGAGAAGCTGTGTGTGGAGGCCTAGCCGTCGAGAACTCAGGGTCGGGGCGTGGGGTTGGTGAGCACGGCCGTGGTCAGTGCGGGCTTTGCCATCCGGGAGGCGGTGGTCTGACTCGAACTCCTGTGCTGTGACCTTGGACAGATGAGCTAGCCTTTCTAAGCTTCAGTGATCGGAGTCACAAAACGGGGGTAATATCGTGTCTTACTGAGGATTCTTAGGGGAACACATGACATGGTGCATGTCCGGCAAGTGCTTAGCGAATGCCTGAAACAGAGAAAGACCCCAGTAAGCCATGCTGCCCTGCAACCTCCCCCTCCTCCCCTCTCCTCCTCCCTGTCCTCCATCTCTTCCCTCCCCATCTCTCCTCCCCCTCCTCCCCTCCCTCCCCCGTCCTCATCTCTTCCCTCCCCCCTTCCCCTCCCCTCCCCCCTCCTCCATCTCTTCCCTCCCCATCTCTCCTCCCCCTCTTCCCCTCCCTCCTCCTTCTCCATCTCTTCCGTGCCCCCATCTCTCCTCCAGTTTCTCCTCCTCCTCCCCTCCCTCCTCCTCCTCCTTCTCTTTCTTCTCTGCCTCAATTAGAGGAAAGAGCAGAGCATTTTCTTCTTTACACCTAAGAATGCTCTCTTCACACCCTCCTTGAACTGGAAAAACTTGTGCATCCTGTGACGTCAGATATTCTTCAAATTGTGTTCCAGGAACACTAGTTGCCCCCACATGGTTAGGTGGGGCCGTGTGACTAGTTATGGCCCGTGAGCTGCTGGCAGCAGTGATGTGTCCCATCCAGGTCAGAGTGAGCACTAATTCTCCAGGTGATTCCCTGCCCTGGAGCCACACGCTGAGATGGTCACAGCGCTCTGGGACCTCCACCACCTCCATCAGCTTAGTTTCCTGAGTGGCTGTTTGGACCTACATTGGCTCAGCTGCTGGATTCTGAGGTTGACCTGTTGCAGCAGAGACATTACATTGCTGACAAAGGTCCATCTAGTCAAAGCTTTGGTTTTTCCAGTGTTCATGTATGGATGTGAGAGTTGGACTGTAAAGAAAGCTGAGCGCCGAAGACTTGATGCTTTTTTTTACTTTTTTAAAAAAAATGTTATTTATTTTAATTGGAGGCTAATCACTTTACAATATTGTAGTGGTTTTTGCCATACATTGACATGAATCAGCCATGGGTGTACACGTGTTCCCCGTCCTGAACCCCCTCCCACCTCCCTCCCCATCCCATCCCTCAGGGTCATCCCAGTGCAACAGCCCTAAGCACCCTGTCTCATGCATCAAACCTGGACTGGCGATCTGTTTCACATATGGTAATATATGTTCCATGCTTTTGAACTGTGGTGTTGGAGAAGACTCTTGAGAGTCCCTTGGACTGCAAGGAGATCCTAACAGTCCATCCTGAAGGAAATTAGTCCTGAATATTCATTAGAAGGACTGATGCTGAAGCTGAAACTCTAATCCTTTGGCCACCTGATGCGAAGAGTTGACTCATTGGAAAATATCCTGATGCTGGGAAAGATTGAAGGCAGGAGGAGAAGGAGACAACAGAGGATAAGGTGATTGGATGGCATCACCGACTCAACAGACATGAGTTTGAGTAAGCTCTGAGAGATAGTGGAGGACAGGTAAGCCTGTTGTGCTGCAGTCCATGGTGTCGCAAAGTGTCGGACACGACTGAGCAACTGAACTGAACCGGCTCAGCCACTGGATTCTGAGGCTGATCTGTTGCAACAGCACAGCCTTACCCTGACCAACAGAAGTAATCGCCCAGCTGCTGGTATGAGTCATGTGAGAAGGTATCTCCAAAGCATCTCTGGGTCAGATAAGCTTTCTAAATGCTAGGTTACAAAACAAGTTTATTCTGGACTTTGTAGACCCGCCACTTTTTTTTAATTTTGGATTTTTTTTTTTACATGAACCGTTTTTAAAGACTTTACTGAATTTGTTAAAATATTGCTTCCGTTTTACGTTTTGGTTTATTGGCTGCAAGGCCTGTGGAATCCTAGCTCCCAAGCAGGGACTGAACCCACCCCCGTAGCATTGGAAGGTGAAGTCTTAGCCACTAGATTGCAGGGAAGTCCCTGTGGACACTTTAGTATATTAATCTTCTTTGTGAAGCTCCAAGGTTTTCCAAAATAATTTGATGACTGGATTTTTTAAGCATGTTTTAAAGGTCTAGTGTCCTAGAAAGCACATTTTGGAAAAGGCTGACCGGGCCAGTGCATTTGGTTAGTTGACCGTGTTCTCCTGAGACCCCGCTGTCCTTGTTCCGCAATTGCCAGGTAAATCGGAACAACACTAATACATTCCTCACCTCCCCTCCTCAGCCCTTTTCTGCTGTGCTGACTCCATCTTCATTCTTTTCTTCTGAATTCCATATTGCAGAGCCCACTGGAGTAAGCTGAGAGCTGGAGCCTGCTTAAACACCCAGCATGGTTACGCAGTGCCAAGCTGAGCTTCCAGAATCTGTAACCTTTCCTTTCACTCCCCGTCAATTCCCTGCAAAGCTCCTTACACAGCTCTTGATTTCGCTCTCCAAGCTGGAACCTCCAGCTGCCCCCAGCCCCTTCTCTCAGCAGAAGAACTGGATGATCTCTTCATTGAAAGGACCAGGTCACCCACTGCACACCCCCGACCTGTTCTCCCCTCATATTATGAGGATCACTGCCATTCTGTCTTATTTCTAAAAGAAAGACTTGGGCTTCCCTGGTGGCTCACCGACCAAGAATCCTCTTGCCGATGCAGGAGACACGGGTTCGAGCCCTGATCCTAGAAGATCCGATGCGTGCCTCAGAGCAACTAAGCCCGTGCGCCTCAACTACTGAGCCTGCGCTCTAGAGCCTGGGGACTGCAGCTGCTAAGCCCACGAGCCCTGGAGCCCGTGCTCCGAAGCAGGAGCAGCCCCTGCCGCACAAGAGAGAAAAGCCCACGCGGCGACGAAGACCAGCACAGAAATAAACACAGAAACAGATAAACAAAATAATTTTTAAAATGCTAAAAGAAAGACCTGTTTGCTAGTGTTTTTACATCTGCTTCATATACTTGACTGCAGTAATAGTGTTAGGGAATAAGATGTTTCAAAAACTGTTTATGTCCACTCTCGGGCTTTTTCCCCTGCCATAGGAAACACCGGAAGTTGGTGTGTATTTCCCCATGCATGATTTTGTATCTTTATTTCATACGCATTGGTTCACAAATACATTGTGTTTTGCATATTTTAAAACTTTTTAAAAAATGGCATCATACTGTATGTATCCTTATGCAACTTGCTTTGTGGCTCAGTATTAGGTCTGAAATTTTAATTTACTGAAACTAGTAGATGTAATTAATATATGTTAACTGCTGTGTGCACTCCATCAATTATTACATCCGTAGCTTCTTTATCCTCCTATGAATAAAAAGTTTGTCTTTTATTCTTCTACATATTTCCTTGTCTTCATTTCTTTTTGCTCATCACCATATTGGCCAAAATGAAAAAGTCCAATAGCACTAAGTGTGGTGAGGAGATGGAGAAATGTAATCGATGTGCATGGGATTCTGTGAACCTGCTCAGGAGACTAATCCAACGATCCTCGGCACTAGTGATGATCAAAGTTCCACTTTGTATTTTGTTTACGAAACGTTCAGAACCACTTTTATTTGGTCCTACTTTATCAATTTCTGTGGCAAGTAAACAGCTTCTTACTCTAGTTGTCTCAAACACTGAGAACTGCTCTGCCACTTTTATACTTTTTGAGCAACAGAGACTCCAGAGGGCTGGGAAACCATTTAAAGTGTTTAAATTTTTTTGAGCATGCTTATTGTAAACTCAGGTGTTAATGAAAATAGTACTAGAAAGTAAGTAACGAAGTTGATATTTCGTTACAGCCTATACTAGTGATGCTTTATGACCGCGCACGGTTATTCAAAGCATGTTTTATCAAGTAGTTCCCCAGCCTCCCCACCCCGGCTCTAAACACCTAACCTCTCCACGCTCCACCTTCTCTTTGCTCTGATACTATCGCCTCTCTCTCCCACTGCTTCTCAATGTACCCTTCGTTTGCATATGAAACAGCAGCAGCAAAAAAAAAAAAAACCAACCACCACGTAGTGATTCCTGATCCTGGCTGCTGATTGAAGAACCACCTAGGGAACTTTCAAAAACACCATTCCCTAGGATTCACCTCCAAAGATCCTGATTAGGTTGGATTTAAAGCCCTGGTCTTGCACAATTCAACAAGGCCTTCCCAGGTGGTGCTGGTGGTTAAACTTGCCTGCCAATGCAGAAGATGCAAGTTTAATCCCTGGATTGGGAAGATCCCCTAGAGAAGGAAATGGCACCCCACTCCAGTGTTCTTGCCTGGAGAATCCCAAGGACAGAGGAGGCTGGCAGGCTACAGTCCAGGATGTTGCAAAGAATTGCACGTGACCACAGCGACTTAGCACGCACAGCACATTGCACAATTCAACTTACCAATACAGAGGTTTACACGAGGCATTCACTTAAAGACACACCTACATATAATACCCATTTCTATCATCTTCATCTTTCTCCTTTTTTGGGAGTCTGTAACATGGGCAAACTTTTCACGTTAATCACTCCTGCTGATTAATGGTGTGAATTGGGAGAAATTTCTTCATCATGGTGTCCTATTTTCACCCTCCTCTGTAAAACTGAGGTAATAATCACAGCATACTTTTCAGGGCTATTGCAAGCATCAAATTAAATTATACATGCAATAAATGGAAAGCGATTTACAAATGTTAATTATTACGAGTCTCCCTGCTCAGCATCACCATATGTTGTTTGAATTACAACTTCTGTACATGTTGAATGGTTGTAATTTCCTGTTTATTTTTTGGATGTATCTTTATACTTAGAGTCTAAACCTCAATTCAATTAAGACTTTTTTTTAAGGGTAAAAGCAAGAGCTAGAATTCTTTGGAATATTTTATTCTCTCCATTTCTAGTAACAAAGTGAGAGTCAAATAACACTGAGTTGGATATATTAACAGAAACATAGTTTATAGTTTTAAAAATGTTCTTCTGACACAGTAAATATTAACACTGGCCTAGGACATTTTTGGCACACGCTATGTGTATGTCCACATATATGTGCACTTGTATACACATACACATATAGAACATATGGCAGGACCATATCTTTGGACATGAAGATCTCTGATCTCTCCCTCTCTGCATTTCTCTTTTTCCTTTCTGCCCCTCTCAATCAGATAACGTGGCCCAATGACACTTGGTTAACCATCTGAGGGGAGGGTTGTGTCAGGATCGAGAGCACAGATCATTTTAGAAGCCATTTTTACTTCAGTTTCTAAAAGTCCAAGCCCAGAGCAGATGAAGGGATTTAAGGTACAGACAAAAGTCCTGCTAGAAAGCATGGAGAACACAGAATTTCCCATCCCCAGTCAAGAAAAAGATCTACCTGGGCTCAGGAGAGCAGTTAGCAGAAAAGCTGTCCAGGGAGGTGGCGAGACCCTGGAGAAGGAGGCTGGGAGGGGCGTCTAGGGAGACGGGCCACTTTGAGAAGATTCCAGAGTCCCCACCATGACTCAGAAAGGAAGAGAGCATCTGGACCTGAGGATGGGGGATGGTCTCCACGGCAACTTTGGGCAGATGGCAAAGGAGGGGATTTCCCATAATTCCCCAAGTCTTGCTGCTGCAGAGGGTCCTGCGATGGTGCTCCACCCGTTGTAGTGGAGGCAGAAGCTCATGAAGGCGAGACCAACACGCCTTCGTCGCTTATGAGTCAAATAGAAAGTTAACTGGTCAAGAAGGTAAAGAAAGTTATAGGGCGTGGACATTTGGAAATGCGGGCTGTCATTCAAAACACTACCACTTATATGCTATGCATATGTGCTTAGGTTATTTATAGTTACACACACACATAACACAATTCAGGGTGTTCTGCCAGAAATGACGTTTGCATTTTCCTTTCTTCTCTAGAAGGGAAAATGCTCAGCAGTCACCTTGGAGCCCTGGTTGTAGGTCCGCCACTGGGAAGATGCTTTAGCATTACTGTGGAGTCCTGGAGCCAGGTAGACACCGCCCTGAGATGCTTCCGGAAGGTGACGGCCCTGTAGGGAAGAGAGCATGTAGCACCTCTGAGAGAAATGCAGAGTAGACCATAGATAACATTGCTAAGGGACACTATTATATTAATGCCAATATTTTGCCGTTGCTGACGTGTTTTGCTAAAAGGGGAGTTGTCATACAGTTTTATGGTAAATTAAGAATGATAAATGGAAAATTAAGAATGATAAAATGAATGCTGTCTCATTAACAATGACAAGCTGGCATAATGACAGCCAGTGGCTAATGCTTTTAGTAGCAGGGAATGGCTGGGTTGTGTAAAATGACTCCGAAAATGAAGGCAGTTGAGCGTTCCTCCGGTGTACCCGGGAGCACACACCCTCAGAGACTGTTTTTCCTTTGCCCTTCTTCCCTCCTGCAACGCAGCTGAGACATCTGTTAACAGAGACGGCTCTCTGTGACGCAGCAGCAGTTTTCAGTCTTGAAGACAAAAGCCACTCAGTGAGGAAGGCAGAGGGGGAAGACAGAAGGCCCCAGGCTTCTGGATCATTCCCTGGAGCGGTTGGCAATTCCCCCGACTGCCTGCCTCAAGATTCTTGCTACAAGAGGAAAACAACCTCCTTCAGTCTGAAGTCACTGTGGTTGGTTTTCTGTTTCTTGCAGCCGAATGCCTTCCTCCCTCAAACCTACGTGCTCCGCAATGATGGCTAATATCCTGAGGAACCAGATACTAGTAATCCTCCAGGCAGAATCAAAATCAACACACAAAAATTAGGTGCATTTCTACACACACCAGTGATAAACGATGTGAAAAGGAAATTAAGGAAACAATTCTGTTTACAATAGTACGAAAAGAATAAAATAATTTAGGAATAAGCTTCACCAAGGAGACACAGGTTTGTACACTGAAAACTACAAAACATTGCTGAATTAAGTTAGCAAGGACATGTATAAATGGAAAGATAGCCTACGTTATCAGTTAGAAGACTCAGTATTGTTAAGATGTCCATTCTACCCGAGATGATCTTCGGATTCAACATAATCTCTATCAAAATCCCCTAAATGTTTTTTCTTTTTTACAGAAATAGAAAAATCTATTTTACAATTCATAAGAAACCTTGAGGGACATCAAATAAACAAAAAAATTTTTCAAAGCAAGAATAAATGTTAAGGTTTCACCCTTTTTAATTTCAAAGCTTACTACAAATCTATAGTAATCAAAGCAGTGTGACAGACATATAGACCAATGGAATAGTAGACAGCCCAGGATAAACCCTCAGATATAGAGTCAAATGGTCTTTGACCAGGGTGCCAAGACCATTCAGTAGGGGAAGAACAGACTTTTCAACAAATTATGCTGGAAAAACTGGATATCCACCGGCCAAAGAGTTGGACCCTTATCTTACATCATATGCAAAAAAAGACCATGACATAAAACTATGAAACTCTTACAGAGGAAAACATGTAGAGAAAGTTCTATGACATTGGATTTGGCAATGTTTTCTTGGATATGGTATCAAAAGCATAAGTAGCAAAGAGAAAATAAGATAAATTGGAATACATCAAAATTTAAAAGTTCATGCATCAGAGGAAACTATCTACAGAATAAAAAGATAACTCACAGAGAATGGAAAGGTATATTTACTAAATACTTTTCTGAAAAGAGATTACTATCCAGTTTACACACAGAACCCTTAAGTCCCAATAACAACAAAAATCTTATTTGAAAATGAGCCAAGAACTTGAGTAGACATTTCTGTAAAGAAGATACACAGATGGCCAGCAAGCACATGAAAGGCGGCTTGACATCACTGATCATCAGGGAGATGCAAATTAGACCACAGTGAAACACTGCTTCATGCCGTCAGGACGGCCACTATTAAAAAAACAAACAGAAAATACCAAGTGCTGGCGAAGATGTGCACAAGTGTTCCTCGGAACGTAAAACAGTGAAACCACTGTGGAAAACAGCATGGTGGTTCCTCAAAAAATTAAAGATAGAATTGCCATATGATGCAGTAATTCTACTTCTGGGTGTAAACCCAAAATAATGAAGGCAGGACTCAAGCAGATGTTTGCACATCTGTGTTCATAGTACTGTCATTCTCAATAGTCAACAGGTAAGGCAATTTTAGTGTCCATTGACAGATAAATCAATAAGCAAAATCTATATACTTACAATGGAATTTTACTCAATCGTGAAAATGAAAGAAGTTTTGACACATGCTACAATGGGCAAGCCTTGAGAATATTGATATTATGCCCAGTGAAATAAGCCAGTCACAAAAGACAAACATTACATAATTTCATTTAAATGAAGTACATAGAGTTATCAAACAGTTCATAGAAACTGAAGATAGAACAGAGGTTACTGGAGGCTGGGAGAGGAGCGCATGGGGGTTAATATTTAAAGGGTGTGGAGTTTCAGTTTGTGAAGATGAACGCTCTGGAGATGGATGGTGGCATTGGTTATACAACACTGCAAGTTCCTTAGTGTCACTTAACTGTACCCTTAAAGATGGTCAAAAGGGAAAATTTTATGTTATATATTTTATCATAATAAAAAGTTGAAGTCAATATAAACAGAAATTCTAATATTTTTACCCAAATCTCAATGGACTGTTTCATGCACCATCTATGTTCATGTCTCCTGCTTGGACAATACTGAACAAGAAGGTCCCTCATCCACCAAAAAGAGTTAAGGTCTCAGATTCCTCTTGCCTTAATCATTTTGTCATGAGTATATACACAGGACCACCACAGAACCAGATGGATAACTTTCAAGAAAGTCTACCTGGAAGATTCCACCACTTCTGCCATGTGCAACCTCTATGTTACCGACCCCACACACTTACCTTCCATCTCCCCGACAGATGACCAGTGTATCACAGCTTTGTCATCTAGGAGTTTGACTTCATGTCACCCTTGTCTAGACACTAATGCTCTTGAAAGAACAGTCCAGTGATGTGACCTAAAGTGACCAACTTTGTTGCTGGGCCAGTTAGCTTCATGTCAACATGCTTTCACTAGTTTATTTGGACCATAGTTGGGGATACCATTTCTGTACCTGAATATATGGTCATCCTTCAATATCCCTGGGGTTAGGACCTCCTGTGCATGCTCAAATCCTTCATATTAAATGGCATAACACTTGCACCTAACCATGCGCATTCTCCTGTATACTTTAAATCATCTCTCAGTTCAGTTCAGTCGCTCAGTCATGTCCGACTCTGTGACCCCATGAATCACAGCACGCCAGGCCTCCCTGTGCATCACCAACTCATGGAGTTTACTCAAACCCATGTCCATTGAGTTGGTGATGCCATCCAGCCATCTCATCCTCTGTCGTCCCCTTCTCCTCCTGCCCCCAATCCCTCCCAGCATCAGGGTCTTTTCCAATGAGTTAACTCTTCACATGAGGTGGCCAAAGTAATGGAGTTTCAACTCCAGCATCAGTCCTTCCAATGAACACCCAGGACTGATCTCCTTTAGAATGGACTGGTTGGATCTCCTTGCAGTCCAAGGGACTCTCAAGAGTCTTCTCCAACACCACAGTTCAAAAGCATCAATTTTTTGGCACTCAGTTTTCTTCACAGTCCAACTCTCACATCCATACACAACCACTGGAAAAACCATAGCCTTGACTAGATGGACCTTTGTTGGCAAATTAATGTCTCTGCTTTTAAATATGTTATCTAGGTTGGTCATAACTTTCCCTCCAAGGAGTAAGTGTATTTTAATTTCATGGCTGCAGTCACCATCTGCAGTGATTTTGATTACTTCTAATACCCAATGCAAAGTAAATGCTATGTAAATAGCTGTCTACATGTAGGATATTCAAGTTTTGTGTTTTGGAAATTTTTGGAATCTTTTAAAAAGACTGGTTGGTCAAATCTGCAGATGCAGAAACCACAGATGTGGAGGGTTGACTGTACCTCGTTTTTATAGAGAAAAGTGTTCTCTACCTTGAGTGAGTCCCAGGAAACTGATTAGTATATTTTCAGATGAACCTGGTCTCAATGTGTGTATGACACAAGATAAGCACATTGTAATTATGTCTTGGAGAAAACAAAAATATCCAATGAGGTTGGCAGGGATCCAGCTCGGGTGCCTTCTGAGTTGACCAGTGATGGCTAACGGAGCTGGCGCATCTTGGGATGCTTAGCTGGCTTGTGTGGAACCACCGCAGTCCCGGAGATGATTGTGGGCTTTGTCTGGATGCCCTTTAATTCCACATTTGTCTCAGCTCCTTGCCAGGCCCACATATTTATTTATCGTTCTTTGTGTCTGTTCCCAGAATATTTCTGTTTAGCAGAGAAGCAGTATCAATAAACCCTACCGTCTTAGTTAAGTTTATCAGACAGCAAAATTGCTGGCCATAAATTGTTGATTTTTTTTTTTAGTTATTTTAAAGTATATCTTGTAAAGGACTGATTTCCAATACTAAAAAAATTCTTTTGAATTTGAGTCAGCTATGACCTTGTGAAGTCATGTTACATAAGCTCTTTATATTTGTCCCAAGTTTTGAAATTTCCTAAGTCCTCATTTAATTCAACAATAAATATTGTGTGCTTGCTAAGTGGCTTCAGTCATATCGGACTCTGTGAGACCACATGGACTGAAGCCTGCCAGGCTCCTCTGTCCATGGGGATTCTCCAGGGAAGAATACTGGAGTCGGCTGCCATGCCCTCCTCCAGGGGATCTTCCCCACCCAGGGATCGAATCTGCGTCTCTAGACATTCACATTCGTGATCATGTGGGTACCAAGGGATGGCTTAAATCACAAGATTTTACTTTTAGTGTGTGGTTTCTCAAAGTCAGGTGCTGGGGAGGTGCCTGTTGCCCAGCTGAGAGAACCTAGAAGAAGATACTTTAAAAACTCGTGGCCACGGGCTGGCACTTTGAAGTCACTGCTTAACAATTTGGAAGTTTAAGATGCAGAAGCACTGGATGTTTTCAGCTCAGAAGAACTCAATGATGAGCTCTCAGTGAATTTTAAGTTGCAAAACACAGTCAGTAGAGTCCACTTTGCCAAGTTATCCTCTTCATCTCTGCCTGCAGTAAGTACGCTATAACCAGAGTTAATTTCTCTCTTGTAAGACCTTGTTGGAAAAAGTCCTAAGTCACCAACATGCAGAAATATTCTAAATCTGTCCTGCTGCTATGCCTCTGGATGGTGTGTGGTGTAACCCCAGGGGCAGGGCTGGGACGGGGTGAGGAAGTGAGACACTTCCCTCAAGGGCAAAATGTAAAGGGCACCAGCACCCTTTATCAAGTTATCAACTGATCAACTTCCTCCCCAGTTATCAAGGTAACGTTTTCATGTGATATGCTTTAAAAGCAATGCAAAAAACGTCTATGGTGAACACAATATCAAAATCTGAGACAGAGGTGGGGCTCACTCCCTTTGTCTCAGGCTCCGACATGACTTAGCACAGCGCTGCCCACGGTTTGGTGGTTTTGCCAACTCTTCAGCAACTGAAGTAGTAGGAGAGGCCAATTTCCAGACCATCACCTTGAGTCTTCGCCACCTCTGCCACACAACGTTCAACAAACCACCTCTTGAATCCTACTCCGGGTACCACGTTGTGTATTAGGATTAGGCCCAGCTGCAAAGAACAGGAAGTTCAAAGTAGCAGGACCTTAAAACAGAAGGTGAGTTCGCTCACAGATAAAAGCAGCCAAGTCAAGCAGGCTGTTGTAGCTTCCTGACCACTACGGGCTGTCTCATTCTCTCCTAATTCTCCATGGTCATCAGTACGTGGTGTCCACCTCATGCCCAGAAAAGCTCCTCCTCCAGAGCTGTGTGGGCTCTGCTGGGTCCTCTGTCTCTCCATCCCCTTTAGAGTCAGTCTGCCAACATCCACAAGATAACTTGCTGAAATTCAAGGTTGCACTGAATCTATAGATTAGGTTGGGAACGGCTGATGTCTTGGAAATATTGAGTCCATCCACAAACACGGAATATCTCTCCATTTATTTACTTCTACTTTAAAATTGTTCATCAGAGTTTTGTCATTTCCCTCATATAGATTTTATATATATATATATATATATATTTTTAGATTTATACCTAAGCATTTCATTTTAGGGCATGTTAATGTAAATGGTGGTGGTGGTGTTACTGTTTAGTCGCTCAGTCGTGTCCGACTCTTTGCGACCCCGTGGACTGTAGCCCGCCAGGCTCCTCTGCTCATAGGATTCTCCAGGCAAGGATGCTGGGGTGGGTTGCCATTTCGTCCTCCAGGAGATCTTCCTAAGCCAGGAAGTGAACCCGTGTCTACTGCTTGGCAGGCGGATTCTTCACCACTGAGCCATGGTTCTATGCTTTAAACGTCAAATTCCACTTGTTCGTTGTTGGTATGAAAGCAATTCACTATATATATTAACCTCGTATCCTGCAGCCTGGCATTACTGACATCTGAGGCTAAGGAGGCTCTAAGTTGGGCTTCCCTTGAGGCTCAGCTGATAAAGAATCCCCCTGCAACGTGGGAGACCTGGGTTTGATCCCTGGGTTGGGAAGATCTGCTGGAGAAGGGAAAGGCTACCCACTGCAGTATTCTGGCCTGGAGAATTCCATGGACTGTATTATGGGCTTCCCAGTTGGCGCTAGAAGTAAAGAACCCTCCTGCCAATGCGGGAGACCTAAGAGGCACGGGTTCGATCCCTATTTTAGGAAGATCCCCTGGAGAAGGAAATGGCAACCCACACCAGTATGCTTGTCTGGAGAATCCCATGGACAGAGGAGCCTGGTGGGCTGTATATAGTCCATGGGATCGCAAAGAGTCGGGCATGACTAAAAGTGACTTATCACTAGTACTGATCCAAGGAGATCCAACCAGTCCATCCTAAAGGAGATCAGTCCTGGGTGTTCATTGGAAGGACTGATGTTGAAGCTGAAACTGCAATACTTTTTTGGCCACCTGATGCAAAGAGCTGACTCATTGGAAAAGACCCTGGTACTGGGAAAGATTGAGGGCAGGAAGAGAAGGGGATGACAGAGGATGAGATGGTTGGATGGCATCACCGACTCAATGGACATGGGTTTGGGCAAACTCTGGGAGTTGGTGATGGACAGGGAGGCCTGGCGTGCTGCAGTCCATGTGGTCGCAAAGAGTCAGACACGACTGAGCGACGGAACTGAACTGAAACCAGATTCTCCAGCCTGTCCAGCAATCCAGTGAGTATCCAGTGGCATTTCAGCACATTTTTTTCCCTTCTTAAGTTAGCCAGAATTAGTAACAGCTACCTGCCAATAAGAGCCCTGACCGATGCACCTTCTGTGACCCTCATCCTAATTACGCTCTCTGTGATACCCTTATAACTACCTGTGCTTTTCTTTCATGTCGCTGGTAATTAGTTCAGGGTGATTGTTTCTCCTCCCCACCGACAAGGCTTCGCAGGGCCAAGATCCTGTGTTTGCCATGGAAGTTCCCACATGAGTTCAATCAAGCAAACATCTAATTAAAAGGAGTCTTAATAGCACTGGCAAGACATAAAAGGTAGAAACCTCATGCTAGGAGAGTGAAACCACAGAAGGCTTTAGCAGACCAATTTCCTTAGGTGCGTTTGAAATGAACCCTGCTTCTATAGTGGCTACAAATCACGAGTTTGCTGGAACAGTCCCAGTTTCATGTATCTCTTGACCGTTGTTCCCTGAAATAGGCTCAGATCCTGCGTCTTGGTTTGGCTGCCCTAAATCTGAATTACATAAGAGAAGGGAAGCCACGGTGCTAATTACAGGTTACTCCCACGGCAAATGCCTTACTGCGTCCCCCGCATCCTCAGATTAAAACTGACCTGCCCAAGTGGACCGTACCTTCGTTTTGCTGCAAGCCACTAGGGGCCACGATGGTGTCTGAGTGACTACAGGCGGCATGTTCTGACAGCACTCGTCAGTCCCTTGCCTTCTTCAGGAAATGTACAGTGACTCTCTGCTTCTTCAGAGGAGGCGTTTGCTAGCAGTCCGTGGCTCCTGGCAGTAAGCACCGACCATGCTGGGCCATGCAGACGCGGACCTGCCCAGACGGCGTGGGCATGGCGGGTACTCTACCCTCGTGGGCCCTTTCAATCCTGGCCGAGGGTGTTCACACCCGTGATGGCCCCGGGCTGGTGAATCCCTGGGGGTGGTCAAGAACGGCTTCTTATTTCCAGCTGATAGGGTTGCTCAGCGGAGGCAGACTCAAGGCCCCGGACGCCACAGTCTGGGTGAGCAGGAGGGCTAGGGGTGGGGCAGGCCTTGCCCGTGGTGCTCCCACCCCGGGAAGCATGCTTCCCGGCCGCCTTGGCCTCTCGTGGACGTGCAGTGGGGGTCCTCCCGCACACCTGCCCTGGGGGCTCGCAACCCGGCCTCAGATGCTGCTGCAAGGAGCTGTGTCCAGGGGACATTTGCCACCTAAGAATATTACTTGTCTCCAACACAGTGCAGTAGATTCTTCATTTCCGTCCTCGTATTTTTTGCATCTTCATTTGGCTGGTAAGTCCAAAGGCCAACATGTTAACGTGAAATAATAAGAACAGCAGCAAATGTGCACAGTTCACCAGGCTCTTGACACCGCTGCACGCGTTTTACACACGTGAGTTCAGTTCACCTTCACGGCTCCCTGGTGATGCAGTGACTAGGATTCTCTCCAATTTACAGAAGACGAAAACGAAGCCCAGGGAGAGTAAGCAGCTTGCTCAAGGGCTTGCAGTCGGCTAGGGGTCGACCCCCTGTCTGAGCTCAGGCCACCTGCTCTGGCACCCACAACCCTGGGCCGGCATCTCTGCCCCCTCGCGCAGTTATCTTCCAGTGATCGCGTTGCATTCAATACAAATACGATGTGCACTTGGGGCCTGAACACACAATTGTTTTCAGAGGCGAGGGGTCATAATGACTCACTCGGCCAGTGTATTTTCTGAAGCTTTTTGAAAAATGCCCTTTACATAACAGGCTAATACAATTGGCATATTGTTTTTATTTCTCATTATAAGTGTCCATAAATAGTCCATAGTGTCCAAATTGAATGGGCATCAGTTTTTATATTTCTGGAGCTTCTGCGGCCAACGCTGCCCACTCCCAGAGTGTCAGCCGGGGCTGGGGGCAGAGAACAGAAGCCTCTTTTGCTGGCTGGGTTTGGTACCTGGCCTTAGACATTCACACGGTGGCGGGGCTCTCTCTCTGGGAGCCCCAGCCTCACACTTGAAGCTTCTGCTGTGATGGGAGCTTTGCCCCCGGGGCTGCAGACACCACAGGAGCAGAAGGCCGACCCTGCAGCCCCGAGGGGAGCTGCCCGGATTGGCTGCTGGTGCCAGCTCTGCCAGGATCCACGGCCCAAGGGCACCCTTCACACCTGCCTCTCTTTCTGCATCTCCCAGTTGGCAGGTCCTCATGGCAGGGCCATCTGGGAAACGCAGCTTTACCTCCCAGGCTGTGGCAGGGCGGGTTGGCTTGCCACCAGGGCCCGGAGTGGATGCTAGGAGAGCTGGCCGCCGGCACCCACGGCGGTCCCTTCCACCGGCCACTCGACCTGCACGTGCACCGTCCCTGTGATGGAGCGTCTTATCAGCAGCTCACCTGTTCACCTACCAACGCGCGTGTCCTTCCCCAGAGCAGAGGCCCGACTCCCCTTCAGCCCTTGCAGGAGTTCTCTCCTCATCCAGGTCAGCCCCAGCCTGGAGGTCCTGAAACCCAGCATCAAAATACACTGTTAACAACCAACAAAGGACCGGCAGACCTCGTGTTATCGCGCTTTGCTTTATTTGGCTTCGCAGACACTGAGTGTTTCACAGATTGAAGGTTTGCGGTCCCCCCTGCACGGAACAAGTCTACTGGTGCCGTTTTTCCCCAAAGCATTTACTCACTTCATGTCTCAGCATCATGTTTCGGTAATTCTCAAAATGTTTAAAACTTTTTGATTATTGTTCTGTTTGTTAAGGTGATGTGTGATCAACGATCTTTGATGTTATTATTGAAAAAAGATTATGCGTTGCTGAAGACTCAGAGGACAGCATTTTTTTAAGCAGTAAAGCATTTTTAAATTAAGGTACGTACATTTGTTTTTAGGCTTAAGGCTATTGCACACTTACTATACTATAGTGTAAACATAATTTTTATGTGCAGTGGGAAACCAAAAAATTCATGTGATTCGCTTTCTTAGAATATCCTCCCTATTGCTGTGCTCTGGAAACAAACCCCCAATATCTCCAAAGTGTGCCGTGGTCTGTGTAAAATAGTGGAGGAAAGAGTGAGCGAGGAAGGGAAAGTTGGCTGGTGTGCGTAAGTGTGTCCCTAGCAGAGAGCGAGTCAGAGCCCTGCACCGTCATCAGAGTACTAGTCTTCGTGGAGTGCCGGAAGGCCGCAGGCGGCAGGTGCAGATTCCTTTCCTCTGCTTCCTGTTCTCTGCCTCTTGGGCTTTCAGTCAGACCCTCGTTGGTTGGGACGCTTTACTGTAGAGGTGATGGAGATCATTATGCATGAATGGTCTGGGGTCTGGTCAGAAGTGGTCCTCAGGAGTGACAGTGAGACCTGATGGTCTATTTCCTGCTTTCTGCTTTTGGCCTCTGGTTGAAGGCATATCCCTGGTCTTGCTCCAGGCTCCATCCAGCATCATGTTCTATCACAGACTCATGAGGTGTTAGGTCATAAGTCCCAAGAGCCAGCTGGAAAAGGCTCCTCTTGCTTTGGGCCCCACTCAAAACTGGCTCCCTTGGGATTACCTAGTAAATAACCTGGGTCAGTGCAGCCGTATCTGGAGTGAGTTGTCTCCATGATACAAAGACACTTGTCCGGCTTTGCACCTTATTATTCACCATGGCGGTGCCAGGCACAGAACTTGTATTTAATTTCAAAGAGGAACTTCATCATGCCCCACGTTGCTCCCCCAGACACCAGGAACTTTATGGAAGCCCCACACTCTTAACGTCCTTAAGGCGCTTATCTCCCATTCCAGCGCACCTGTATCGTATCGAGGTATCCAGGGATTTACCACCTCCTGCTCACTAGTCACTCCTATCAGTGTTAAAGTGCAATGCAGTGCATCCGGGGTGAGATGGTCTGCAGACTAAACAAAACACAGGGGCCTAGAGCTGGTGCTGTCTTGAGTAAGGCCATCCTTTGCAGTAATTTTGGGATGAAATTTATCAACGCGCCAAATGGTAATGAATCTGCCTGCCGATGCAAGAGATGTCGGTTCAATCTCTGGGTCGGGAAGATCCCCTGGAGTAGGAAGTGGCAACCCACTCCAGTATTCTTGCCTGAGAAATTCGATGGACAGGAGAGCCTGATGGGCTATTGTCCATGGGGCTGCAAAGAGTCCACCACGACTGAATGACTGAGCACACACTCTTGTTTGAGGTTTCTCTTTTTATTCTTGATTAGTTGGGAGTGATTCTGTTTGCCTGTCAGGTTGACTAAAATTTAGATGGCTTGCATGAAATGAACTGAAAATGCCAAAAATTCTTAAGATGTGGTTAAAACAGACATATTTGCTGTGTGGCTCAGGGAACTCAAACTGGGTTTCTGTAACAACCTAGAGGGGTGGGATGGGGAAGGAAGTGGGAGGGAGGTCCGAGAGAGGGGACATAGGTATACCTGTGGCCGATTCATACTGATGTTTGGCAGAAACCAACACAACATTGTAGAGGAATTACCCTTCAATTAAAATTAATCTAATTATTAAAAAACATACAAGCACAAGGAGATGGGATGATTGGCGTGTACTGCCATCCTTGCCAGGTGAAATAAAAATGGGTTTGGTGTCCTCTGCTTATGAGAAAAGAGGAAGGAGAGTTTTCTGGATCAATAGCTGTTCACCAGGCTCTCACAATTATACTGATGTTAGCAGTCAACAGTCTATATCCCCGAGGAACATGTGCAATTAGCATCCCCGTTTGGTTGGTTTTACAATGGCCCACAAGCCTGTCTTCTACACAGGCCAAGGCTGAGTCAGAACATGGTATGATCGGAATCCTTAATCCTATACCATCAAGAGTCACCTTCTTTGAAATTTCCCCTTGGATGATATATTGCCCTTGACTGATTGTTTAACTGGGAAGGGTATTTCCATAGGTCCCCACCTGGGGCTTCCTTACAAAACCCTCAGTTTACAGGTCAGGAAGACAACGTGGGGTCCCCCAACACGCCTGTTCTGAATGTGAATGTGCAGTTTAGGAACTAAGACAATAATCACACATGACCTTCCATTGAGTTCACAGGGGACAGTTTGATCTGAAATATTTTTTATTTGGTAAGCTTCATCAGGGGCCCCTCCATCCGGTAAACCTCAGAGGCCATGCCCTGAGCATTCACGTAATCTTAGAGCCAGGCTCCAAGGACAGAGGGCAGATGAGTCCCATGTACTGGGCTGTCGCTGCACCATCTTGCTACAGAAATGCTGCATCGCCTCATTTTGTGTCTCTGAGCTGACCCTGGGGCGGTGAGTGGCCGTGACTCCGTGACAGTGACCGGAGCCCTCGGGATCAGTCCAGCAGCCTCCAGTCATCAGGCCAAGACGTTCTGTTGGCTTATTTGTCTGTTTGCTTTCATATGAATCAAGTAGGATCTTGGTGGGCTGCCTAGAACTGTCTTAGTTCTACGGACTTCAGGCTCACAGGTCCTCTGCAATGGCTTTGGGATGAAATTTATCAACATGGATACATTGGTTTGAATTTTTTTTATCCTTGAATAACTGGGGGTGGTCTCTTTGCTTGTTGAGCTGACTGAAATGTGAGTATCTTGCATGACATTAAACGAAGATACCAGAAACTCTTAGATATGGTCAAAAGAGACATACAAACACAGGGAGGTGGGAGGATTGGAGTGGCTGTATTAACCTGTCTGCCCATCTTCATCCCCAAGATTACCCAGAAAAATACATCAGGGCTAGGATGCCAGCATCTTTAAAGGGACCACAGTGGGTGCCCACTGTGGGTTGAGGAGTGGGTAGAAGATTGCTGTTTCTGAAATGAGCTCAGTGATTTCAGTGGGGAGGATGGGACCCCCAAGGCAGAGACCAGCAGCGGAGCTGAAGGGCCAGGGTCAAGAGTCAAGATGCTGTGACTCCTGGAAAGGTCAGCCGGGCCTGAGGGCTGTTCAGGGACCTAGTCTGCCCGCGTCTCTGGCAGGGATCATCCATCATGGGGTTTCTCCCGGCTTCATAAACTGCCAGAGAAAATAATGTCACCCGGAATTTATTTCCACCTCTAAGTGAAAATAGCCTCCACCTCCGGTTCATCTTTGGTGTGGGCAAACATCACACAAGGCTGAGATTTCCTTAGAGCAGAGCTTCTCAAGCTCTCGCGTGTGTTTGTATCACCAGGATCACATATGCCCTGGCTCAGCAGGGCTGAGACGCTGCGGTCCTCACCAGCCCCGGGGTGAAACCACACCGCTGCTCCCCGGCCCACGAGCAGCAGGAAGGCTGCCCTGCCCACCCCGGCTCTGCTTTTACCAGAGCGGCTCCCCACTTTACAGGAGTCTCCTCTTAGATTTTCGTGGGAACAAAAGCAGCTCTAATTTAAAACAGATCTAACATTTTTAGACACCTGGTCTAAAGATTCATAATAAAATTTGATTTAAAAAGAGGCAGAGGACCAACTAACTCCAGTTTCCATTGTTAAGAGCAAGAGAAGGCGTTTTACTCCGGGGCTGCCTTCCAGATGCGGTGGGTGCTCCGTCACTTCAGTTACGTCTGACTCTTGGCCACCCTCTGGACTATAGCCCACCAGGCTCCTCCGTCCATGGGGATTCTCCGGGCAAGAACACTGAAGCGAATTTGCCATGCCCTCCTGCAGGGATCTTCCCAACCCAGGGATCGAACCCAGGTCTCTTACGTCTCCTGCGTTGGCAGGAGGTTTCTTTATCACTAGCGCCACCTGGGAAGCCCCTTACAGATGGAGCTTTCAATTATCCAAGAAACCATTTTTGCAGAGCTTGTGGCCCCATGGACTGCAGCCCACCAGGCTCCTCTGTCCATGGGATTTCTCAGGCAAGAATACTGGAGCGGGTTGCCGTTCCCCACACCAGGGGATTTTTGCAACCCAGAGACTGAATCAGCGTCTCCTGAATTGGCAGGCGGCTTCTAGTCTACCATTAACGCCGCCTGGGCAGCCTCTAAGGCCACTCACTGCAAAGCACTGTGAAGGCTGGATTCGCCTGATATCAGTTTTGCAAAGTGAAATTCTCCATCCATGGCCCTCCCGACTGTGGAACCGTCTCCCCTAAAACTGCACTTTCCGTTGGCAGCTCTCTCCCCGGCCTGGGGTCCCATCTGGCAATTTCCACATGTGCATTTTTGTCGACCTGGCACTTCCTTCCAATCTCCTGCCACAGGAGAAGCCTCCTGTGCCCGAGGCCTGGAGTGCCGCCAACGAAACATTTCAGGTGGAGTTTGTGAGGACTCTTTGTGTAGGGATCGCATTCCTGAAGTGAAATTATGAGGAAATGAGGAAAGCCAGGAGAAAATGGCTTTCAAATAGACATCACCTATGCATTTGACATGCTTCTAAATTTTGATAAATGCCAATGACTTTCAGTTCCAGAGAGGCAGGATATTTATTACTGGTTCACCTTCCGTTGGTCTCAATTCCTAACATGTTAATGTCATGTCCTTCCACCTATTGAAGTTCTTTTCAAATTATACTCAGGGCTCCATTTAAATGTCACTTTCTCTGTGATGTCATTCTGGACAACCCTGTTCTTGTCAGAAATAATTGATCCCTGCTCTGCCCTCGTGTGTAGCTGTGCAGTGGCTGCCAATAGATTTTAGATATTAATAACAGATTTATTATATACTCTGAAGCAATCTTTATAAGGATATTGAAAAGAAGTCTTTAAAGTAACCCAAACAGATCTGGTAAATCCTTGTCCATTCTACCTGATAAAACACATGTAATTAAATTGTGTATATGTTTCCATCTTTTATTGGAGGAGGGCATGACAGTGCAACCCAGTATTCTTGCCTGGAGAATCCCCATGGACAGAGGAGCCTGGTGGGCCACAGTCCACGGGGTTGCAAAGACTTGGACACAACTGAGCGACTAAGCACATATATGTTTTACTGGTGCACTTAAAATTTTTTTTAATTAATTTATTTTTATTTTCGGCTGTGCTGCGTATTTGTTGCCGAGTGCCGGCTCTCCACGCTCAGTAGTGGTGGCACCCGGGCTAAGCTGCAGCCCCAGCATGTGGATCCTCGTGGCCACACGGGATCGAACCTGGGTCCCCTGCGTCAGCAGGCAGTCTCACTGGACCACCAAGTCCCTCTGGGGTCGCTATCATTGCAGCCTTTAACACAGCTAGTGTTACATGGTGTACTCTTCTTTCCTGTAAGTTGCAAGCTAATAACAAAAAAAGATCACGTCTGTGTGTTCTTTTTAAATTTTTAATGCAGTTCTCAAATGTTGCTTTCCACTTACAGCTATTACAAAATATTGGCTATATTCCCTGTGTTGTGCAATACATCCTTGAGCCCGTCTTACGACCAAGAGTTTATACCTCTTAAGCCCCCACCCTCACACTGCCCCACCCCTCCCCACTGGTAACCACCCGTTCGTTCTCTGTATCCGTGAGACTGCTTCTTTTTTTTCCTCAAATTCACTAGTCTGCTGTTTTTTAGATTCCACATATATGTGAAATCCTGCAGCATCTGTCTTTCTCTGACTTATTTCACTTAGCACAATGCCCTCCAGGTCTATCCATGGTGCTGCAAATAACAAAATGCTGTTGCTTTTTGTGGCTGAGTAGTATTCCATTGTCTCCGTCTATGTCTATGCACACCGCCCCTTCTTTATCCATCCTTCTCTCCTTGGACACATAGGTTGCTTTCACACTTATTTTTTCTTCACATTAGAGCTAATATCTACAAGCTCCCCACTCCTGTGAAACCCACACTATTGTAAGTGAAATTTGATGTATATACATGTGAACACGATTTGGGGGGGCGATGGATCTGTATAGTTCTTTAATTTCTCGAAAGAATCTGAGAACCTATAGAAATTAATACCCATTGGCCTAAAGAATCTCATAGTGAGTCTGGTTAGGAAGGAAAAACCTGTTTATAGCACACCTGTCTTTGCAGTACTCCTCAAGCACCAATTTGGAGGTTCTAAGACTTGGATCTGGGGTGTTCGCTCTGTGGGAAATGGGGCGCGTGCATGCAGAGGCTCGGTTATAACGTTTTCTGCTTCCGTGGCTGGTGGTCGGCCGGCAGGCCTGTGCAGTACTTCACGCTTCCGCTGGGAGGTGAGCTGAGGCAGGGAAGGGGGCAGCGGGGCAGGGGGGGCCAGCTGGGCAAGAGGGCAGCATGATTAGCAGCTCCGGTGAGAGCATGTTTGGCCGGAGTAAGGCGGCGTTGGGATTACTGATGCGAATGAGGTTTGGGGATGTTCGCTGGATGTCAATTATCCATGACCTACGGTCTCCCCGGCTACCAAGGACTTAATGTTGCCTGTAAGCTTAAATGATTTCTTTTAATTAAATGTAAAAGATCAGACCTATGAAGGCTGGGGAGCCCTGTGAGCTGGGGCTAAGACTCCCTCACCTGGGCTCAGGTTCTGGCTCGGGGAAGAATTTGATTGGCAGGAAATAGTGGGATTTCATTTTCTATCTCTGATCCATTAATAGCCTGAGCGTGCCCTGGGCTGTCTTTGGGAGACCGTCCTTATAAAGGGCAACTCTTCTCAGCCAGGAGGCAGGGGACTGTGGGAAGAGGCGAGGGGAGAGGGAGAGGGGTGCGGAATCTGAGAGACCCCGGGGCCGTCTTTTGCCCACCCTCCCCTCCCACCCCCATCCTAAACTGAAAGCGTGCCGGTCTGGGAAGAATGAAATGACACGCGCACTTCACAAGGCGTGTGTTGGCGGCGTGGCTGCCTTGGCGGCCCGCAGCCGGTGTCACTTCGCTCAGGGTGGGCCCTGGGACCTGCGTCCCCTGTTCCACGCCTGCTGTGTTCTAGGGTTTCGCTCCTCCCTTCTGCCTGCACCCTTGCCTCTTCCCCACTCGTGGCGTGTGAATTCAGAAAGTAGACAGTCGAACGGCAAACGCCATGTCGTGTCCCGAATCATGCGTCTCCCTGGAAAGCGGGAGTATTTTTTCTTTCTAAAAGTCACTCTCATTTGCCTCATTCTTGTTGATTGCTGAGGGACGAAATCCAGCCGCCTCTTCTGCCCTCATGCTGGAGAGCAGAGACAGAAAAACAGCTCTGGGAGTTTTTCCAAAGGGCGCTGGTGTCTCACCGAGTGAAGCCAGGGACTCGCCGCCAGGCAGCTGCACGTGGGCCTGCTGGACCTGCCCCGCTGGACGAGAGGGAGGCTCGTCCAGCAGCAGAACTCTGCGTCTCCCCTCGGCTTCCTGGAAACACAGAAAGTAGCAGCAGCCTCGGCTCCCGGCGGGCCACACCGCAGTACCACCCGCCGCGAGTAGGACGGCATCACCCGGTGCCTTGAGGGTACCTCCCACGTTTACTATAAGTGGGCTCAGAAAACCACGCAAGGCAAGGGAAACACACCCAGGAGAGACTCCTGACCACAGCTCGGTGGGGTCTTGTGAGCAGACTCAGGTCCAGAGCAGGTTAGTGATTGACTCAGCATCACAGAGACGCCTGCACACACCTTTCACTCTGTTCACATTTCTCAGGCTCACAATTCAGCCCAGGGTGTTACTGCATTTGGCTCTCTTCTTGTAACTTTGCTTTCCACAAAAAAGAACCCAAGAGGAGGAATGGTTACAGGAAGAGGAAGAGAAGAGCAGTGTCTTCTCGTTTGACTCGCAGATCTGCAAACCCAGAAGAGAGCGGACGTGAGTGAGTGGCCGGGTGCGCGCCAGGCCCCAGGGCACACGCCAGCCCCTCGGCTTGCAACACAACCACGGTGACCCGTCCTGCCTCCCGCGGTGGGGGGCCTTGGGCCAGGCACGCGCTCCTGCGGCCGCGGGGACGGAGTGGGGGAGCATGTGCCAGGAGGGACAGACTCACCTTCGGGGCGCCTGTGCCATGACCCCAGCGGCTTTCTGAAGCTGAGCCTCTTTCCCCCTCGGAGGCCTCACTTCCTGCTGCCAGAGTCCCACCGTCAGCTCTGAAATCACTCAGGTCAAGGTCAGGTGGCCGGATCGGGAAGCCAGATGCAGGGCAGTGGATTCAGAGAACTGAACAGACGCCCGCACGGCCATCTCCCAGCTGTGGCTCAGCGGATGTTCTGAGTCTCGGAGCCTAAATATTTGTGGATGAGAATCGCAGCTTGTGGAACCGGCAGCGAACGAGTAGACTTGGAAGCTGAAGAGGGCGTGGAGGCGTGATGATGGGCGAGGGGTCTGCCCGTCTCCTGGAGCCACTCTGAGGACGTTTCTGTGCAGGAAGGGCTGACTGCTCTGGAGGATGATGACGAGCAGGTGCCGGAGTCCTTGGGGGAGCCTGGCCGTGGTGGCTCCTCACTGAGCAGGTGCTTGGCTCAAACCCAGCGCTGCGTTCATCCCCGACACGATGAGAGAGAGACCCCCGAGCAGACGGCCGTGGATAGAGGGCTCCTGGCTTCTGGCCACCAGATGTTACAGAGCAGCAGGTGGACGCGGGAAGGGGCAGTCGGCCAGAGCCCCTGGCTGGAGGGGAGCGGCTGTGTAGGCGGCCTTGGGTCACCATCTGGGTCCCGGGAGGAGCTGCACGGGGGAGCACTGCTAAGGCAGGAAGGGAGGACGGGGAGCCATGGGTACTAGAGAGACCCTCGTGTAATGAGAGCCCAGCATGTACCAGCGAGGACGAGGAAGACGAGGACCCGGGGTCCCCACAGGGGCTCCCCCCTGGTGGAGGCTGGATGTTTCCAGGACCCAGGGGAGCACACGGGGACTCCCACCTCTGATGGAGGCTGGGCAAAGTGAAACAATATTCACTCGGTCCCTTCTGAACAGCGGGTCAGGGAAGGACGGCAAAAAGTCGCTCTACTTTCTACCAAGCATAGAGGGTCCTCCACCTGTATCTCTTCACCCTCCCCTGTCTAAAGTGTAAGCACCCCTTCAGGAGGCTACGCCAACATTATTCCAGACGCCCAGCTGGCTCTCCCAGCACTCCCGATCCCACGTTTATTGGGAGTCATTTACGTGGGAGGCCCTGCGCCGGGTGGTCACGTCAAACCAAGCTTAACAAACGGTAACACAGTCATCCCAAGGGCAGACTTGAGTTGAACGCCGATGCAGCACTTTGTTTTTATTGGCAGATCCTGTCTGTGAAATGGGTGTGACGATGCCATCTCATGGGATAGACGTGAGGATCGTATCTGTTCTTCTATGAACCAACCTACGCCATGTCTGCAAGTGACCGGCCCTGGAGGTGAAGGTGCCCCCCTTGCCCACCCCACAGGAAAGTGGATCAGGCGCTGGGTGGGGAGGACGCTCGCAGAGAATACAAGTGAGTCCCAGCCGATGCCACGCACTCTGAAATTGCAGCCCGAGAGGACACGGATGCTCGGGAAAGAAGGTTTTGAAGCTGCCTCCAGGGCAGGGGTGGAGCAGGCGGCATCCCGCCAGAGGGGAAGGCACAGACCGGCCCAGACACTCCTGGGTTTTCACTGGACCCATTGCCCACTGTCCAGCCAGATCCTGAAAAATATTAAGATAAGTTTATCACACGATCGCTGGGAAGCGGTGCTCCTCCTCTGGGTGTTCGTCCGAGGAACAGAGTCTTGTTAATGAGCAGTGTCCGGTTCCGAGCACGTCTGAAGATTGTGGAGGTGCTGAGGGGGACAGGGGAGGGGGCACAGAAAGGACCCAGAGGGTGGAGCCGCCCCTGGTCGGAGAAGGCTGAGAAGGGGGCAGCCTGGAAGGAGGGGTCAAGGTCAACATCGGCCCCCTCCCTGCACAGACAACTGCCCGGGGCAGGACGGATGTCCCTCCTCCCGTGGAGACTGGAGCCTTGGACCCATCTGGGGCTGCCCCGGTTCCCGCTCCCCCCTGCCCTGAGCGGCAAGCAGTGAGCAGACGGCGGTTTCTGCAAGTGCACGGCGCTGCCCTAAGCTCTGGGCAGCACGCCTGGGGCCCCGTATCCCGGGGGTGGGCGTGTGGTGGGGGGCAGCCTCGGGTCGGCTCTAACAAGCGCTTTAAAGGCCAAGAGGTCTGCGATCTTCAGACGAGCCCATCTCCAACTGCTTTCAACAGCACACACCCCGGGGCACGTCCTCACTGCTTGTGAGACACCCATGGGCTGTGGCTGAGAAATGGTGTCTGCACCCCAGGTCTGAACACCCCAAAGCGCAGGCCCCTTGGAAGCGGCAGCTCAAGGCAAAGCCCAGAGCAGGAGCAGCGAAGGGCGCCGCCTGGAGCCTGGAGGCTGCAGAAGCGAAGGTCTCAGGAAGAGAGGTGAAAGTGGGGGTCGAGGCCGAGCGAAGCTTTCACACGTTGCCTCCCTCTCCCGGTTCCGGTCCTCGAACCTGCACTCAGCGCCCAGCGCAGGTGCAGATAAGCCTTCCTAAATCCGGGGAGGCTCTGGAGGCTGCGTTTTGCCAGCCCCTCCTCCTCCTCTTGCCTCTCCTCGTCCCCCACAGGAAGGAGGGGACAGGCTGTCACACGAGTCCCCAGACTGGAGGGTCCCCGTCCCTCACTTGACGTGTTACGTGTTATGAGCTGCTTCGGGGAGCAGGCCTCAGATCCCCAGGGCGACCTTAGCCAGAGGGAACCCGCAGAGAGTGCCTGGGAAGCCTTCTCCTCCCACAGGCGGTGGAGACACGGCCAGGGGGTTTATTTACCATGGAAGGCCTGGATGCTCTGAGAGGACAGACGCTGGATTCCTTCATTTGTGACGAGTGGAAAAACCCTGCCTCACATAGGCCTAAATGAAAAGGAAATCTATTCCCTCTCATCGGAAGGGGCTCGGTATTGGTGAGTTCAGTGGCTGCAATATCACGATTGGTGGGTTCCTTCTGCCCTTCCAACCCCAGGGCTGGCTTTATCCCTGGGGAGCCGGAACGGGCTGCAGCAGCCCCGGCACTGTCGACCCACGGACCATCTCTGCACAAGGAGCAAGCCCTCCCAGGAGCCCCTCACACACCCCTTGTCTCCAACGAACAGCTAACAAACCAGCCCCGGCAGAGGGATGGGGGAAGCCACCTCGGGCCTGCACCTCTTGGGGTCTCCTCTCGGTCAGGGTCAGAATGGCAACTGGAGCCCCCTGAATCACGCAGAGGGGAGAGGAACCTTCACAAAGTCGGAATTCTGCTCCGCAGGAGGACGGCTGAGTGGAGGAAGCAGGGGCTGGATGAACAGCTAAACCAACAGCGCCAGCGTCTTTCCCAGCAGAGAGCTGGTGTGGGGAATGACTTGGTGGTGGTTTAGTGGCTCAGCCATGTCCGATTGTTTTATGACCCCATGGACTATGGGCTCCTCTCTCCATGGGACTTCCCAGGCAAGAATACTAGAGCTAATTGCCATTTCCTTCTCCAGGGGATCTTTCTGACCCAGGGGGTCAAACCTGAGTCTCCTGAACTGCAGGCGGATTCTTTACCACTGAGCCACCATGAAGGCCCCCAAATTTCAGGTATGCAGTGACCACGAAGGGAGAATGACTTGCATGGAGCTAATCCCAAGTGTGTCCATGATCGTAAGCGAGGGGACAGGTCCACTGCGCCCCCAGCAGTCCTCGGGCAGGCTGCAGCAAGCTCAGCTCTGCACCTCTCGCCTGCTCCCCACCCCAGAAGGAGGCTCTGGAAGCAGTCACAAGGCAGCTACTGGGGCGGGGGTCAGGCGGGGGGAACAAGGTGCAGAAACCCGCTTCTCCTCTGTGTCCCTCCAGCCTTCCCAGAGCCTCCAGATCCCACAGGGCTCCCAGCAGAGCTGAGACCTGGTCCCGCCCCTCGGTGCGGTCTGGACACAGCCCACGGGAACCGCAGCTGAGATCAGAGCTGGCCCCAGCCCAGCCCCATGCCATGGAGACGAGGAAGATGGCAGCTGGCAGGACTGGGTCTCTGCGGGCGCTCTGGGCCCGCGGCCTCAGGATCCCGGGGGGAGCACCCTCCAGTTGTGGTTGTTGCTGCTGTTTAACCGATCGATGCTTCCATTCACATTAAAACCCAAAGCAGAACTTCACCTGCTCTCCAGCGAGGCACAGAGGCGCAGGAGTCGAAGCCACATGACAGGTACCGCTGGGACGGATTGTGGGGTGGGATGGAGGCTTTTCAGCAAAGGAGTGACGTGGCCTGGCTTATGTCATCAAAAGTGTCTCTCTGGAACTTAGCTCAGAATAGACCTTTTCCTTTTCATTTAGTTTTTTTTTTATTGGAGTATAGTTGCTTTACAGTGTCTCATGGTTGACCTCATCCCAGAGCCGGACGAGGCCCTGGGCAGTGAGTAGTGTTTCTATTAGCCGTAGGGCATGGAGCGAGACTCCCTTATTTGTTTATTTAAGCTTTTTTATTTTCTATTGGGCGTATAGCCGGTTAACAGTGTTGTGATAGTTTCAGGCAAACAGCGAAGGGGCTCAGCCATGCATACACATGTATCGGTTCTCCCCCAGACTCCCTCCCATCCAGGCCGCCACGTAACCCTCAGCAGGGTTCCCGGCGCAGGTCCTCGTCGGCTGTCCACTTTAAACGTAGCAGTGTGTACACGTCCGTCCCAAGCCCCCCATCCCTTCCCCTCGTTCTTCCCCTTGGCAACCATAGTTTGTTCTCTCAGTGTTATGCTCGATGTCCGAATCCCCAAGCGGGAACAGAGAAGGCCTCCAAGACAATGCAACTCGCAGGAAGGGAAGTTTATTACTGACTCGAGTCAGGACTCCCTGCCGCAACCAACGCAGTGGTGCGGGTCAGAGGGCCCCGAGCCCAAGCTGTTACACAAATTTATAGGGTGAGAAGCGGTTAAACAATTTCATTGGTCAATACTTTCGCACGCGCGGGACTTTCCTGGGGGTTTCCGCCCCGTTCCTAATTTCCTAATTGGCAAACATTGGTCAGTGTTAAGTGAAAGCTAATTGGTCCTAATTGGCAAACAGTGGTCATTGTTAAGCGAAAGCTACCTGATAATCTTACCAAGTAGGAAGGCCTACTCCTAATCTAAGTTGCGTTACTTCTGCTCGCCTCACATCAGAAATTCCCTTATTTAAATTGAGATAAATTTTGTATTAGAAAACATTTATTTGGGGGAACAGATATTGCTAACATAAGAAACTAAGTTGACCTTTAAAAAAAATACTGATTGGAACTCAGGGGAGCTAAAAATGGAACATTATTACACCATGTGGCGGAAAAGAGGTGGGCTGCATATTACTTTACTTCATTCTATTTGGCTTTGAGTTACGGGAGTTATTCCTTCACAGTCTGGAGGCCAGATGTCCAAAGACAAGGCATCAGCAGGATTTGGTCCTTCTTTTTGTGTTATAAACATTTATTGCAAAATCTTTTTAAATTTATTTATTTTAATTGGAGGTGGAGAAGGCAATGGCACCCCAGTCCAGTACTCTTGCCTGGAGAATCCCAGGGACGGGGGAGCCTGGTGGGCTGCCGTCTATGGGGTCTCACAGAGCCGGACACGACTGAAGCGACTTACCAGCAGTAGCAGCAGCAATTATTTTACAATATTGTAATTATTTTACAATATTGATTTTTGCCATACATTGATATGAATCAGCCATGGGTGTACATGTGTTCCCCATCCTGAGCCCCCCTCCCACCTCCCTCCCCATTCCATTCTTCTGGGTCATCCCAGTGCACCAGCCCTGAGCACCCTGTCTCATGCATAAATTTTTAATTGTAAAAAATTCATAACAAAATTTACCATTTTGACTATTTTCAAGTGCATAGCTAAGGACTGTGTGTATACACGTATTCATATTGTGTACAGACAATTTTAGATAAACATTTGATTGAGGTGTACCTGCTATAGAAAAGTGCACAGAATTTTCACAAAGTGGACATCCCCATGCAATCTAGTCCAGATCAGCAAACAATGCTGTCAGTGCCTGGGGAGGCTTCCACACAGCCCTCTGAATCATGTCTCTTCTGTCCCATGTCCAGAAGGTAACCAGCCACTAACTTCCTTCTACCACCGTCGCAGTAAGCTTGCCTGTTTTTGAACTTGGCGTCAATGGAATGACATGCTTTGCACTCCTATGTGTCTTATTTTTTTGTTGTTCAAAGACGTGTTTGAGAAACTCCTCCATATTGTGGTAATTGTTCCTATTCGCTGCTGTATAGTATTCTACTACATGACTATAGCACAGATTTTCTTTTCTTTTTTTTTATGGTCCAGTTCTCACTAGCACAGATTTTCTCTTCTGCTGTGGGTGGACACTTGGTTGGTTTTCAGTTTGGAACTACAGTGATTAATATTCTTTACTAGCTCAATGAAAGTTTCCGTGAGGACTTTTCTCTTGCCTTTTGGTGCAGACTTGTGATGCAAACCCAGGCGTACACTCACAGAGTAGTGGGCTTGGCATCGTTCAGTTTTGGTCAGCTTGTCGCGGTTTAGTCGCTGAGCCATGTCTGATTCTTTGCAGCCCCATTGACTGTAGCCCACCGGGCTCTTCTGTCTGTGGGATTTTCCAGGCACGAATACTGGAGTGGGTAGTCAGTCCTTTCTCTAGGGGATCTTCCCCTTCCAGGGATCGAACCCACATCTTGATACTACCCTAGAATTTTCCAAAGTGATTGTACCAGTTCACATTCTCAGTAACAGTATATTAGAGTTCTAATTACTTTATGTCTTTGCCAACTATTGGTATAGCCTGTCTTCTTAACATGGATTCTGGGGCATGTCTAATGGAATCTCATTGGAGTTTTAATTTGCATTTCCCTGATGAACAGTAAGGCTGAACACATTTTCAGATGCTTATTGGCCATTTGGATGTCTTCTTTGATGAGACACCTATTCAAGGCCTTGACCTCTTTTTTAAAAACTGACTTTTTTCTTACTGATTTGTAGGAAATCTTTATATTTTCTGGGTACAAGGTTTTCATTGACTATATGTATTGCAAATGTCTTCTCTCACTCTGCGGCTTGCTTTTTCACTTTCTCCCCTAACTAGTGACTTTTGTTGATCTGAAATTCTTAACTGTAACACAGTCCAGATTAATCTTTCCTTTAAGACCAGTGCTTTTCGTGTGTTGTGTTTGAGAAATACTTGTCCGTCTCAAAAGTCGTGGAGACACGTCCCTATGTTCTTTTCTAGAGCTTTATTGTTTTACCTTTCATATTTGTATCTGCAATTCACCCTGGAATTGATTTTGCATGTAGCATGAGGTAGAGTCATTCTTCTTATTAACTCAGACTTGTTTCTTTCAAAAAACTGTTCACTGTGATGTTTCAAGCTGAATGAGTCAGACATGCCAGAGAAACCTGGCTTCCATGGAACAAGCTCCCTATTTGCTCTTTTGTCCTCAATTAGAGAAAAGACTCTTTTTACCCCAGTCTGTAAAAGAAGACATCAAGCTACACTAACCCTCACTTTGCTGACAACCGTGTGAGTGTTAGGAGGTTCCGGCAGTTCCTAGAAGTCCGTCCTTACAAAGAGGACTCAAGTCTCTCCTGTGTGCGCTTGTTGGTGTTTCTTTTTCTCAAAGTGAGCATAAGTGTTTCCCTTCTGCTTGAGGTGCGGTGCCTGCATCTACGAACTCCTGCCTTGTCACACTGGAAGGAAGGAGCTGTGAGTCACCTACCTGTCATCCATCTTCTGTAACCATGGTTACCTGCCTCCGGGTGATAAATGGTCTCCGGCCAGATGACCGTCGGGCTGCCCAGCCTCTGACGGAGCGTGTCTCTCCCCAGGCTAGGTTACTGACTCACTGGGGGTAAAGCTGTCTTCCAAACTCCTCGTCCCACGGCGCTCTACCTCCGTAGCTGCGATCGCGTGTGAAGCCCTCCGAGATTCAGCGTCGCTCTGAGCACGTGTCAGCGTCCCCTTCCCGGTCAGTCCTGCCCCAGGGGCGTCTGGCGGCCTCCCTTTCATTCCGTCCGCCTACTCTGCAGCCTGAGGGATTGTATTGTCGGTCGAAAGTCACTCTCCTTTGATGCCACATTTTCTCTTTCTTTTTTCACTTTTTATGCCTGTTGAAGATACTCTTCAATAGCTTTATTGGGCTGCCATTTTGCTTTGAAAGAGATACTGCTCTTTTGAAAGAGCAGGTTTATCTTTTAGCACAGATCCATCTTTTAGAGTTTTCAGGCCTCCGTTAACAGTTTGTTTGATTTCATGACACCCTTTCCCCCCAAAACAAGGACCAAAATTGTACAAGGCATGCTTCTACCAAGTAACTCTAATTTGGTTTTGGGAAAAGGTCAAGAAATTTGCAATGTCACAGCCTAATGTAATGGAAATATCACTCGAATGGGAGCTAGTGGAGGGGATTCCAGGCCCAGTTTTGCTGTCAGTTCCTTATATGACCCGATGTTTCTCTTCAGAATCTCAGTTTCCTTTTCACTTAAAAGGAGGAACTGCCTCTCGAGGTCACTGTCAACCGTAATCGTGTAGACTTCTCTGCAAATGGACACACCTGAGGTTGGAGGGTCAGGACTATGAACCAGTCATATAGATTTCCTTCATCTCTATTAAGGTTTTATATTTTAAAGAATTTGTATATGGAGACATTCCTATATTTGCGTGCACGTGCATGCATGTGCCCGATTGTGTCCGACTCTGCGACCCCATGGGCTGTAGCCCACCAGGGTCCTCTGTCCTTGGGATTCTCCAGGCAAAAATACTAGAGGGGATTGCCATTCGCTTCTCCAGGGGATCTTCCTGACCCAGGGATTGAACCTGCGTCTCCTGCATTGCAGGCAGATTTTTTACCGTCTGAGCCACCAGGGAAACACTTATAACAGAAGTCAGTCTTGCTGGGTTTCATCTCTCTCTCTCACACACACACACACACACACACACACACAGACACACACGCACGCACACACACACGCAGCAAAACCATGGAAACCTGAATGATGGCTTACTTAGACTTCAGTGTTCAGCATGACAGTAGAAGTGAAGTACAAAAGAGACTGGACAGTTTTGGGCATTAATTTCAAATTTGCTCTATTAATTTATTTCGTACAGAATCATTTAAATGTTGATACTTCTGTTTTAAACTATTTCACTTGAGTCTTTTGAAAATACATCTTGAAATCAGATGTACAGTAGCTGCTATTATTTTCCTCTTTTGATAGGTAGCTTAAAAATACACTTTTAAAAAGCCCTGGTTGCTTCCATGTCCTGGCTATTATAAACAGTGCTGCGATGAACATTGGGGTGCACGTGTCTCTTTCAGATCTGGATTCCTCAGTGTGTATGCCCAGAAGTGGTATTGCTGGGTCATATGGCAGTTCTATTTCCAGTTTTTTAAGAAATCTCCACACTGTTTTCCATAGTGGCTGTACTAGTTTGCATTCCCACCAACAGTGTAAGAGGGTTCCCTTTTCTCCACACCCTCTCCAGCATTTATTGCTTGTAGACTTTTGGATAGCAGCCATTCTGACTGGCGTGTAATGGTACCTCATTGTGGTTTTGATTTGCATTTCTCTGATGATGAGTGATGTGGAGCATCTTTTCATGTGTTTGTTAGCCATCTGTATGTCTAGATGCCCATCAGCAGATGAATGGATAAGGAAGCTGTGGTACATATACACCATGGAATATTACTCAGCCGTAAGCAGATGAATGGATAAGGAAGCTGTGGTACATATACACCATGGAATATTACTCAGCCGTTAAAAAGAATTCATTTGAATCAGCTCTAATGAGATGGATGACACTGGAGCCCATTATACAGAGTGAAGTAAGCCAGAAAGATAAAGAACATTACAGCATACTAACACATATATACGGAATTTAGATAGATGGTGGCGATAACCCTATATGCAAAACAGAAAAAGAGACACAGAAATACAGAACAGACTTTTGAACTCTGGGGGAGAACGTGAGGGTGGGATGTTTTGAAAGAACAGCATGTATATTATCTATGGTGAAACGGACCACCAGCCCAGGTGGGATACATGAGTCAGGTGCTCGGGCCTGGTGCACTGGGAGGACCCTGAGGAGTCGGGTGGGGAGGGAGGTGGGAGGGGGGATCGGGATGGGGAATACGTGTAACTCTATGGCTGATTCATGTCAATGTATGACAAAACCCACTGAAATGTTGTAAAGTGATTGGCCTCCAACTAATAAAATAATATTAAAAAAAATAATAATAAAAAAATAAAAGTAAATGTGAGAGGATTCGAGCCAGAAAAAAAAAAAAATAAATAAATAAAAAGCCCTGGTGATGGAGGTTTCTGGGGACTGTCTCTGCATCAGAACACACTTATTGGGCATTTTCTGTGTATAAGGCCCTGTGGAGATGTCAGAGATGTAAATAAGATGTGGATGTCATCTTTAGGAAGTTTGCAACCAGCCTGGACAAATGAGACTGAAGTGAAAATGTAAATCACAGTAAAAATGTAAATAATGATTAAAAGCCATGAGTCCCAGGTATTTTTTTTTTTTTTTTTTTTTTTTTTTTAGAATCTGATAAAGTGATTCTAAAGTTCACTGAGAAGAAAAAATGAGCAAGAACTGCCAAGAAAAAGTTGAAAAGAATTGTAAGCAGTGGCTGGGGAGGAGGAAGTGTTTTTACTGCCAGCTGCCCAGAAGGACTGTAAAACCACTGCAGCTACAAAAGTCTGCAATCATTCAGGGTCAAATAAGACAGTAGAAACAGACTCAAGTATGTGCGTGTGTGTGCCCGCGTTCAATTTATGTTAAAATTGGCATCTTAAATTACAGAAAAAGATAGTATTTCATAATTGGTAAACTCTTTGGAGGGCTTCTCAGGTGGAACCAGTGGTAAAGAATCCACCTGCCAATGCAAGGGATGCAAGAGACCTGGGATCAATCCCTGGGTCAGAAAGATCCCCTGGAGGAAGGAAGGGCAACCCAGTCCAATATTCGTGCCTGGAGAATCCCATGGACAGGGGAGCCTGGTGGACCACAGTCCGTGGGGTCGCAAAGAATTGGAGATGACTGAGTGACTTAACACTCACATCTGTGCATCAGCTGGGTGGTTCTTCTCATTCGGACCAGCTTGGGCTTCATCATGTGTCTGCAGTCAGGCTGGCCACAGATGGCCTGGGATAAGCTTACTGAGCAGCCTGGCGGTTGACAGGCTGTCGGCAGGGGTGGCGGGTGACCGGGCCACGTGTGGCAGCCGTCAGCACGCCAGTCTGGCTTCGTCCCGTGGCGGCCACTGTAGGGTTCCCCGGAGCAGCCAGAGAGCCCCCCAGCGTGTGAGCACACCGCCCGCCTCTGCTCGGATTCGCTTGGCTCGTCAGGTCTCACGGCCAGCACAGATTTTAAGGTTGGAGACGTAGGGGCAAATGCTAGGTGGGCAGGCTTACACTCTCCCAAGATGCATTAGTTGGTAATGAACCTTAGAAACCGTCTAAATGGTGACTTCCTTGGTGGTCTAGTGGCTAAGACTCCATGCTCCCAGTGCAGGGGACGCTGGCTCCCTCCCTGGTCAGGAACTGAGAGTTTCCACGCTGTAGCTTAATGTTCTCACAAGCTGCAACTAAGAACCAGTGCAGTCAAATTAATTAAAAATTTTTAAAAAGATATCTAAGTGTCCAAAAATAGGGAAATAGCGAAATAAAATGTAATTCAACCATACAATAGACAAGGCATGATAATATAGGGAAAGAAAACTGGTGTATACAAATGCCTTGGGAAAACACAAAACCACTTTAGTGAAAAAAAAAAAGCTTAAAAAAATGACACAAAAACAAAATCTAAAATGTTTTCACACCTATCTCTGAACAGAACGGTTACGAGAGAAATATTTCCTTCAGTTATAGGTTGGTCTGGTCTCCACCTCTTGGGACCATAGGTAAGTTACCAAAACTCTTCAAGTCAGTTTCTTCATCTATAAAATAGGACTTACACATTAACATCTACCTGGATAAGTTGTTATGAGGATTAAATGAGATGTTTCATGTGAAGGGTTTCACACATAGCCAGGCACATAATAATTGGTCAATACATGGTCGACAAGAATTCATTTTTTTTTTCAATTAGAGAACAGAATAATACTGTTTTTCAGTTCAGTTCAGTTCAGCCACTCAGCTGTGTCCAACTCTTTGCGACCCCATAAACAGCAGCATGCCAGTCCTCCCTGTCCATCACCAACTCCCAGAGTCCACCCAAACCCATGTCCGTTGAGTCGATGGTGCCATCCAACCATCTCATCCTCCATCGTCCCCTTTTCCTCCTGCCCTCAATCTTTCCCAGCATCAGGGTCTTTTCCAATGAGTCAGCTCTTCGCATCAGGTGGCCAAGAGTTTCAGCTTCAGCATCTGTCCTTCCAGTGAACACCCAGGACTGATCTCCTTCAGGATGGACTGGTTGGATCTCCTTGCAGTCCAAGGGACTCTCAAGAGTCTTCTCCAACACCACAGCTCAAAAGCATCAATTCTTTGGTGCTCAGCTTTCTTTATAGTCCAACTCTCACATCCATTCATGACCACAGTAAAAACTATAGCCTTGACTAGACGGACCTTTGATGGCAAAGTAATGTCTCTGCTTTTTAATATGCTCTCTAGGTTGGTCATGACTTTCCTTCCAAGGAGTAAGCGTCTTTTAATTTCATGGCTGTGATCACCATCTGCAGTGATTTTGGAGCCCCCCAAAATAAAGTCTGACACTGTTTCCACTGTTTCCCCATTTATTTCCCATGAAGTGATGGGAACAGATGCCATGATCTTAGTTTTCTGAATGTTGAGCTTTAAGCCACCTTTTTCACTCTCTTCTTTCACCTTCATCAAGAGGCTCTTTAGTTCTTCCTCACTTTCTGCATTAAGGGTGGTGTCATCTGCATATCTCAGGTTATTGATATTTCTCCCGGCAACCTTGATTCCAGCTTGTGCTTCTTCCAGCCCAGCATTTCTCATGATGTACTCTGCGTATAAGTTAAATAAGCAGAGTGACAACATACAGCCTTGACGTACTCCTTTCCCAATTTGGAACCAGTCTGTTGTTCTATGTTCAGTTCTAACTGTTGCTTCTTGACCTGCATACAGGTTTCTAAAGAGGCAAGTCAGGTGGTCTGGTATTCTCATCTTTTTCAGAATTTTCCAGTTTATTGTGATCCACACAGTCAAAGGCTGTGTGGATTGACTATTGGCATAGTCAATAAAGCAGAAACAGATGTTTTTCTGGAACTCTCTTGCTTTTTGGATGATCCAGAGGATGTTGGCAATTTGGTCTCTGGTTCCTCTGCCTTTTCTAAAACCAGTTTGAACATCTGGAAGTTCACGGTTCACGTATTGCTGAAGCTTGGCTTGTAGAATCTTGAGCATTACTTTACTAACATGTGAGATGAGTACAATTGTACAGTAGTTTGAGCATTCCTTGGCATTGCCTTTCTTAGGGATTGGAATGAAAACTGACCTTTTCCAGTCCTGTGGATACTGCTGAGTTTTCTAGATTTGCTGGCATATTGAGTGCAGCACTTTCACAGCATCATCTTTCAGGATTTGAAATAGCTCAACTGGAATTCCATCACCTCCACTAGCTTTGTTCATAGTGATGCTTCCTAAGGCTCACTTGACTTCACATTCCAGGATGTCTGGCTCTAGGTGAGTGGGAGTGATCACACCATCGTGATTATCTGGGTCGTGAAGATCTTTTTTGTACAGTTCTTCTGTGTATTCTTGCCACCTCTTAATGTCTTCTGATTCTATTAGGTCCCTACCATTTTTGTCCTTTATTGAGTCCATCTTTGCATGAAATGTTCCCTTGGTATCTCGATTTTTCTTGAAGAGATCTCTGGTCTTTCCTATTCTATTGTTTTCCTCTATTTCTTTGCATTGATCACTGAGGAAGGCTTTCTTATCTCTCCTTGCTATTCTTTGGAACTGTGCATTCAAATGGGAATATCTTTCCTTTTCTCCTTTGCTTTTCACTTCTCTTCTTTTCACAGCTATTTGCAAGGCCTCCTCAGACAGCCATTTCACTTTTTTGCATTTCTTTTTCTTGGGGATGGTCTTGATTCCTGTCTCCTGTACAATGTCGCCAACCTCCATCCATAGTTCATCTGGCACTCTGTCTATCAGATCTAAACCATAGTTTAAAAGATACAGACTTAGAAGAGCGTTTGTATTTACTTGGTACCCATTGGTTGAAAAAGTGCATGGCAAAAGGTGTCAGTACCTTTTAGCAACGTTTCCTATTAGATCAGTGTTTTATTTATACCAATGTGAAAAACGGCAGTCCACAGAACTTGTGATATTTACTGAATCCACAGATGATGTGTGCTGTGCAAAGGGACTTGAAGCTCTGCCAGTGATTTTTGTCCCGTGGTTTGGGAGCCAATTATTTGAGACAACAAAGGAAAAGATGCAACAAGCAGAGCCTGATCAACCGCTAATTAAACCCTCCAGGCAGTAAGTGGATAATGTGTGTGTGCTCAGTCATGTCCAGCTCTTTTGCGACCCCCATGGACCATAGCCCACCAGGCTCCTCTGTCGGTGGGATTCTCCAGACAAGAACACTGAGTGGGTTTCCATTTCCTTCTGCAGGGGATCTTTCTGACCCATTTGCAGTTGAATCCTTGTGTCTTGTGTCTCCTGTTATAGGCAGGCGGATTCTTTACCAGCAGTGCCACCTGAGAAGCCCTAAGTGGATATTGCTGTTTGCCTAAGATTTCTTAAACTTGTTAAGAAATTTCTTAAACGTGTTGATTTCTTAAACTTCAAGACTTGTTCGCCATTATAAACAGCACCAGAGACCTGTACGGCCCCAACTATGACCAGCCACGGTCTGTCTTCCTTGCCTTCTGCTCTTGGCTCAGACTCACAGCCCTCAAGGTTCCGTGGAAGCACCGATCTCATAAAGCTGATGCTTCCTGGGTGCTGTTTGCTATTATTTAAATCTCACATGTGACTTTCAGAGTTTGCCTAGTTTGGAGTCCACAGCAAACCTCCCAGCTTAAAAAAAACAAAAACCTCCCAGCTTATTTTGTCCCCAGAATTCTTAAAAAATAGATAAATAAATAAACCGTTTATGTGTTTGGCTGTGCTGGGTCTTAGCTGTGGCCCGCGCTTCGCTGCAGCGTGCAGGAGGTTTCAGTTGTGGCCTGGGGGATCTGGTTGCTGACCAGGGATCAAAGCTGGGCCCCTGCACCGGGAGTGCAGACTCTTAGCCACTGGACCACCAGGGAAGTCCCCCCAGCATTCTTTCAAATGGTCTTAATTCCCTAAATCTCATTAAAGCAGAAGAAAACACGGGAGTGGGTGAGACACGTGCCCCTTTCACCAGTCCACCGGGAGCCTGTCTGTTGGACAGCAGCGTCACCGCAGAGGTTCTGAGAAGGGGCGGCTGCGTTTAATGGCTCCCCTATGCAAAGGACCCCCACTCCCTGACATTCAGGGTGCCCCCTCTTACAGTCAATCCCCGAGTTTTCCTCTGGCTGCTCTGAAACAGTACTGCCCTGCCTTTACTTTGGAGGAATCTGATAAAATTCTATGAGTTTCCATCCCCTCCATATCATTCTGGGCAGAAGAGGCCCCGTTTTTTCCCTCTTACAGAAGGTTGTCCATCGTCTTAATTCAGACGCCTCTGCCAGGATCTCCTGGTGAGGCCCGGACAACGCCAACATGCCCAGCACGCTGGCCTTCACGTCAGCCGGGCAGGGCCTTCCAAGAGCAACGTGTGCTAGTGGGTGGGTTTTACTCTCCTCCTGATTCGGCCCCAGCCAGACCTTGAGGAAGTGGCTCAGGGAAGAGCCCACAGGACTTTCAGGTCCTCGTCCGGGAACCAGGAGCCTGGCCCCAGGCCAGGGCAGCCTGGGGGGTGGGACCTGAGCGTCACCTGCCGCGTCTCCACCTGAGGCCCACGACTTCATTCCTGCCGACCCGTGACCCGGTCCCCTTGTCCCCTTGCTGGCTTCACCTGGGAAGCGCAGGCAGCTTTATTTTTGTGCAGGGGTCCCAGCCTTTCCTCCGCCCACCACCCCTCCTCCCAGGAGCCCTAGGAATACAGGACGAAGCATTTCGGGATACACTCCCTGTTTCTGCAGTGAAATGAATCTCTCTGTGCAGCCAGCCTGCCTCGGGCTTTGGCAGCCTCTGGGCACAAATGAGGTCACGTCCCTGGGTCCCTGCAGCCTGACTCTGCAGAGCCCGGACTGTCTTCCCCGATCCTGACCCCACCCCCACCCCCTGAGACGTGTCCGAGGCTCCCAGCACACCCTGGATTCTGAGATGGTTCTGAGTGGCCTGCGCGGACAGCGCAGTGGGCGCTCTTTGGGTCCCTGTAACTTCAAAAACCATAGCCATCAGCTCCCTGACAGTCCTTGGAGCCGTGACACCCACGGGGTCAGCGGGACTCACGGGGCACGGCAGCTGCTAGGATGGAGCTGGGATCAGCTCTGCCTCCTGGCCACGGCTGCTGGCGCTCGCAGAGCGTGGGGAGCCCACCGGTCACCACGTGCTGCCCTCGGCCGTACCGGGGCTGGGGGCTGGGCTCCGGCTGTCCTCGAGGGCACAGCTGCCTGTTTAGCCATCCGCTCCTACTGGCCTTGGGGTCAACCTGCCTTAATTGACCCTGGCTCTGCAGAGCTGCAAGAGAGAATGGCGTTGCCTAAAGAACCTGCCCAAGTCCTTGATGTTCCAGCTCTGAGAGTGCAAACAAACCTGAAGCTTTCTTCCTCCGGGTGCAGAGTATCAGGACTGGGTCACGTGGACTTCAGTTTAAGTCTAAGACGCTCTGCCTGAAATCAGTTCTCTGATTTTTATGTTCAGAGCCGATAGACTCTAGGATGCCCTGGACTCCCGGGCCATCACATACGACGTGTACACTGCACACTGCACAAATCTGAAGAGTCAGAAAGTAAACGGCTCCCCCCAGAGTTGTTCAGTGCACAACCTGCACAACTGTTCACAGCAACCCTTGGTGCTCTCTCTCGGCCTCTGTCGCCCTCGCTGTAATAGGGATGCTTTGCAATCCTTCGTCCACGAGAGAGTCGGAGATCCACTTGCTCCTCGCCTCCCATATTAATCAGTCTTTATAAACATTTGCAATATCAGAGAGATGCTGGCAGAATGTCACTCGAAGCCCAACCTATGTCCTTGAAAGACAGCCTCTCCCATCTCTTTAGCCTCTCAGATCATTGTGAGACGCAGAGACCAGTATATCTTGACAGCGAGTAAGTGTTCCTCGTACCAGGAATCCCTGCCAAGCCGCCTGGAACAGGAAATAGAGTCATCACTGGGGTCACAGCCCCTGTGTTTTCTTGACGTCAGCATCTCTGCTGCTACTCCCTGGATAGAGACCATCTGCTGAAACACCCGCCTCCGTCTGCGTCTCCTTTTGTCACCACTGTGAGGGCTGCGGGGGTTCTCGGAACAGGCTCTGCGCCTCTGTCCTTCTCTGCGCCTCCTGGGGCTCCGTGCCTCTGCGGACACCGCTCAGACTATGCGCCCACCGCTCGGGTGCCTGCTGCTGGGTCGTTGGACCTTTATTTGTCAGAACAGAGTCCCAGCTGGCTACTTCAGACAATGAGATAATCAATAGCGTTAGTGATTCAGCGTCCACAGATTTTCTCCGCACAGTTCACGGTGCCCGTGGAGAAATAGGACTTGAAAGAGTTTACCAGGCGGCTCAGACAAGCGAGTTGAAAATACTGGCGAACAATGACATCTATATATAGGGCTGCCCCGGATCCATCACCGGCCGCAAGCTTTGATACCAGGCCTCTTTCCTCACCCAGTTCTGCTAAATGTCAGAGCTGCTTGTGAAGGACTAACTGGGCCCCTCATTATGGTCTTGTTTGATTTGGGGGCAGCCACGATGAGACCATCACACAGCCCAGAGCCTGGTGGGGTCGTGGGTCGGAGTCCAGGCTCAGCTCTTTCTGTGACCTGCTGCGCCAGCCTGCAGGTCACTTAACCCCTGGGGTCTCTGTTCTCTCATATGTGGATTTAAAAGGACGACATTAGCAGAGATGAGAGGAAAGTGGTTTTAAAGACAGGCAGAACTGGGTTTTAACCCCAACTCCTACCACTTTCCAGCTGGTCATGCTGTTGAATGCTGAGCTGGCTTCCTCTTCAGTAAAATGAACAAGTGCATACTCACCGGGTCAGCCTGGGAGAGGATGTAACAGGAAAAACATGCGCCGGACGCATAGTAGGTCTTCAGTCAGTGCTGATTTGTCCTTCGCTCTCTGAAGACTTGCCCAGCTTTATTAAAAGCTGGACTTGGAGTCAGAAAACCTGGATCTGAGTCTCAACGGTTTCAGCGTGTGCAGGTCACATGGTGTCTCCGAGCCTGTCCCGGCATCTTGTAACGGTCTTCTCGCTCCTGGGAGCAAACAGAACAATGCAGGTGAAAGTGCCTGAAGACATAAAAGATGGTACAAGTCAGAAGGTGGGGGTCACTCCCCCGGCTCACCCCCAGCTGTCACCCTGTCTGAACCCTTCGTTGCATCATTAAAAACTCCCAAGGAGTGAATGAGGAGACGGTGTGCCTTCTCAAAGGGTCCACATGTATGTTTCCACCGCTCAGCCTGCCTTCTCGGTGAATATTTTAGAAGCATCATTCCAGTTACCACCCAGCCCAGGAGACTCCAAGACCAGTGGTCAGCTGAATACGCCTTCACAGATGGCCCCTGACCTCAGGGTCTTCAGTGAGGGCGGGGAGGTAGAAGCCGGCACGGTCCCAAAACCACAGGTGAGCCTCCTGCTGGAGTCGCAGCCGGCCGGGCGCTCAGGGGTCTGTGTGGCAGGGTCCTGGAGGAAGGCTGACTCTCAGAAGAGGAGGGGAAGGCAGGCATCACTTCCTGGGGGTCCTCCCCAGACCATGCATGGCCGTGCTCCACAAGGGGACACGCGGGCCTTGCGTTCACGCCTGCTCCCCGACGTGGAGACGCCATCACTTCCCTCCAGCGTTTCCTACAACAGCCAGCAACCCCTGAGTTCACGGCTCAGCAGCTAGGAACCTGACCCCTGGCCCCTCGGGCACCTGGACACACATTCTCATAAACGCTTCATTTCAGGGTAATGGAATCAAGCGCAACCGTCCCCTTGTGACACAGCAGACGGAGGGCCAGGAAGGCGTTTAATTGGATTGAGGAGACTTTAAAAACGGGTTTTCACGGCCGGGATCCACATGGAGTAGTAGGCGATCATCACAGTAATGGCATTTTACAGTTGTAAGAACCTTTGGTGAAAGCGCCTCTGAATTTTCGTAGAACCCCAAAAAATGCATGTACGAAATGAAAATGTTTTCTAGATATTTATGAAATCCTGTATGAATTATTCTAACTAGTATTCATGGAAATGGTTTCCCGTCTCCAGGGAAGTATCGCTCACTGATTCAGTCAAGGGAGCTCAGACGCTGGCCTTCCTGAGAGTCAGAGAGGGTGTCTGCACAGGGGGTCTGGGCGGGGTGACCCCCTCCGCGGTCACTTGTGTCAAAGCATGGGGACATTCTCCAGCGTTCCCCTCCCAGCAACCCCACCTCGCACTGGGTTCTCATCTTCCTAGCCCGCCCACTTCCCCAGCGACGCCCTGGCACGGGATTCCATTCTCACGGCCGGGTTCAGAGGACGTCTGTGCCCCTCCACGGCCCCTAACCCTTCCCCGGCCACAGCCCGGATCTCAAGCCTGGGGTCTGCTTGGAGCCGTGGTGTCAGCTGAGCCTGACAGCAGCACGTAGGTCAGGGCGTCCAGACAGGCCCTGCGGAGCCCTGGGTCCCAGGAAGTCACCTCAGGGACCCTGGAAGGGGTGGGAGAGACTCAGGGGGCCTGAGTTCGGGTCCCCAGTCCCCCTACATGTGGACGACCTCCCTGGGCCCCCCTCCTCTCCGCCCCCAGCTGGGGTGGTAAGTGGGGAGAGCGGGCAGGAGCCTGGGGTGAGATGGGGGCGGGGCGGGGCTGGAGCATCAGTTCTGCCTCCGATGAACCAGGGGCCTGGGGTGGGGGTGGGGGGACTTGGTGTGTAATGGGGACGGAGTTTCAGTTCGTGGAGGTGAAACCCTGGGAGATGATGATGGTAATGGTTGTGCACCAGTGTGAATGCTCTCAGTGCCACTGGGCTGAACAGCTACATATGGTGAAGACAGTAGGTTTTATATTACGTGATTTCACCAAAAAAATTTTTTTAAATGCATTAAAAAAAAAAGAAAGTCAACCAGTGTCCTTACTTAGTAGCTCGAATTAGGGGATGGGGAGAGAGATCACACCAGGAAGATGCACAGATGTCACACGTGTTAAGAGCACTGGCCGGCACACCCCGGCAGCGGGACATTCATCCTGCTGACTCTCGTCTTGTGGGGCAGCTTCGGGCTGACCTTGACGAAGGTCGTTCTCGGAGCAGCCTTCTCCGCACGCGCGTCTTCCGGGCCCTGCTCTGCCTCCGCTTTCCCAGCTTGCCCCGGCTTTGTAAGCAGTACCCGTGTTGATGACCCCCAGACGACCTTCATTCGAGTGCCCCTTGTCTCCTGCACAGATCACGGTGGACACGGCGGTGAACAGATGAGTCACAGGCGCTGGCCAGGTCACACCTGGGAGTGAGCTCTGCTGGTGACAGGTCCTAGAACTGCAGCGCACTCCTCAGGAGAGCCAGGAGAAGCCCCCAACCATGGGTGAGGGCCACGTTCTCTGTCTTAAAAACAGCTTCTCCCCAAAAGTTTTGTCCACTAAGGCCTGCCTTTCCCAACAACTCCTCTAGTCCTAGGATGGAAAAAAAAATCCCCCTTTTCACAAAGCTGACTTTGGAAACCTCCAGGTCCCACTGCAGACCCCCTCAGGGGAGAATCTCTACAGTGTGGGGCCAATGGCCTCGCATTCTGCAAGCTGGTTCTGGGGGCAAATCCAGCCCAGGGGCTCTCAACCTTCGCCGCGTGTGGCAATCCTCTGGGAGCTCCAGACAGTCTGATACCACACCCGCAGGCCAGAGAGAGCAGGCTCTGATGGACACTGGCCATGAGACCCAAGGAAAGCCTCTCTAATCCCGTGTCCTCAGGAGATATGGGAAGTCACATCTCACTCTCAGGGTTGCTGGGAGGACCACGTGGCTGGCAAGCAGCCGATGGCGTGAACCTCCACCTTCACCACCCACCCCACTCACCCCCAGCACCCCCAGCACTGTCCTGGGCCGAAAGTACAAAGCCGGTCACTGGAAGATCCAGACCACTGGGTTCTGAAGAGTGGTCCTTGGATCCCAGCATCACTCCGGAACTTGCCAGAAACCCAGATCCTCCGACCTCATCCTAGATCCACTGATGCTGAGAGTCTGGGAATGGGGTTCAGCAACTGACGTTTCAACAAATCTCCCTAATGATTCCGACTCATGCCAAGTTCAAGGCGCTTTATCTGTGGTTACTTCTAGAATTGCCAGCTGTGTCTTCTCCCTGCATCAGCCTGGGTTAGATCCTTCAGCCGACTGGACTCTCCCACTCCATACACACCCCAGCCTGAAATTCTCACCACGCAGTTCAAAACCAGCCCTGGTACCAGCACCTCCCACCAGCTCGCCAGGGAGCTGTCTGAGCACAGGCTGGGTTCCGGGGTTCACTGCCCGTGGAATGAGGGGGCAGGGCCAACCCAAAGACGGAGTCCCCAGCAGATCCATGGCCATCATTCGGGGGAAGAAGTTACTTTCCTGTTTTGCTTTTGAAATGGCGACTGGGTTTAGGCTTCCCTGATGGCTCAGATGGTAGGAATCTGCCTGCAGTGCAGAGACGTGGGTTCAATCCATGATCGGGAGGATCCCCTGGAGAAAGAAATGGCAAACCACCCAGTATTCTTGCCTGGAGAATCCCATGGACAGAGGAGCCTGGCGGACAACAGTCCATGGGGTCGCAAAGAGTTGGACACAACTGAGTGGCTAACACTTTCACTGTGTTTACTAATAAACGACTCTGCTAATTCTTTCTCAAGAGATAAGGACCCTTGCGATAAATATGTCTGCCCTTGGGACATAGCATCTTGGAAGGAGCTTTCCTTTACGGCCCATGGTTATGTGTGTGTGTGTGTGTGTGTGTGTGTGTGTGTGTGTATGTGTGTGTGTGTGTGTGTGTGTTGGTTGCCTGGATGTGTGCCTGTGAGTCTGGGGTTAGGGTATGTAGGTAGTAGGATTCGAGGAGAGAGAAAGGCAAGATTGTCTCTTTGTGATGAAAAAGTTCCACTAAAGGGTCTGGTTTGGAAGCTTTGGGACAGGATGGGCTGAAGCAGGGATGTGTGGCTATGGAGCCTTCCCAGCCTGGGAGTCTGCATTCCTTCCACGTGCTCATCTCTCGTACACGGAGGGAAGGGCCCGAGCCCTGAAGACCAGTCCAACGAGGGGGAGGCCTCCTTCACGCGGTTCGGTGGGAGAAGCCCATGTGCCGTCACAAACCCCAGCTGGAGCTCTACCCTCCTGCTGGGTTAGACACGGGTATCCGGCGAGCGTGGACGCTGGCTGGAGAGACACTGATTAGGGTTCCATCACCAAGCAAGTGTTCTTGCCTGGCTGGCTCGTGACCTTACAGAGGACCTCCCGCTTCCCCCTAAACTGCCCTTGTCCATCTTTCAGTTTCTTTGAGGTGGGGCTCCCTCACGTGTATGAAAAGGGCTCTGGGGTTTAGAGGTCACCCCTTACTGCAGCGGACGCAAAGATGCAAATGAGCTCAGGTTTGCTCACAAGGCATGAGATCACCAGCTGGGCTGCTCTTCGTCTCAGTGTCTTCAAACTCAACAGCAGGGAGGACTTCCGGGCGGCCAAAGGGATGAAATGTCAGACAACATGGGGGCTTCTCTCTGCTGGGCAGCCTGGTCCATGCCAGCGGCTGCCAGTGGTTCAGCCACGATCTGTCTCCGGTGGGTACATTTAACCCACGTGTAACAGGCGATGGTGTCCAAGTGGCCCTCCAGCATAAGATGCAACGGAGACTGATTACCTGACAAAAAGAGCTCCATCGCTTTTATCTGTAGATGCAAATCCTGCAGCAGCGTCTTCACAGGTGGGAGAGGAGCTCGTTACAGATTTATCACTCAGGATTTGACACGGCAATTCACCCTTCAGATCTTTATCCGAGAATATCCTTCACGTGGCATTGTTTTCTCTGAATGTTTTTGCATCTTAAATATGTAAACATTTCACACAGACCTTGGTTCCATTCATTGTTTCGTTAGGATGATGAGGATGATTATGGAGTAAATTAAGGACCATAATCATAAACGTAAAATGTGTCTCGATGTTTATGAATCACGGTGGTAAAACTGCTTTATTTCTCTGTGTTAGATCCTTGTCAAATTCATTTTAAATGTGGTTTAAAAAGTAATGTTCTGGTGCAAACCAAGATTTTTGTAACAGAAGTTGACCAAGAGCCTTAGATGTTGTTGCTATGGGGGCTGTCGGAGGTGAGGTCTGGTCCTTACCTGGGACCTCCTGAGCCAAGAGTGATGATGTACATTGCTTGGGAACAGTCTATAAGACGCCCTTTAGGATTTCATCCCCAAAGGCAACACACACAGAGCATCACAAGACGCTGGGGAGATGCTGGCCTGTTATGCTAATATTTGCCTCCTGAGAACTGTGGGCTTCCGGGACTCACCAAACTATTAGACTTCATCTGTTAGCAAGTCACGCAGCACCTGCGCGGCCCCTTATGTCTGACCGCCGGGCACCCTGGCTTCGTCCTCAGAAACCTGCCTCTGATTCCCTCAGGGGACCCCCACGCTGCCTTCTTTGTGTCTCCTGTAAGCACCGTCTCTTTCCCTAGAGCTCAGATTCCATCACAGGAATGAAAGTCTACGGCTGAGTTCTAAAATAGGGCGTAGTGTCCAGAAAAAGCAGGGTGATTTCTACGCAGTCGAATTATAAGAAAGGGGCTTCCCGGATGGCTCAGTGGTAAAGAATCCACCTGCCCGTGCGGGAGACGCATGTTCGATCCTGGATCCCGGAAGGTCCCGTATGCGGTGGAGCAGCAGAGCCCGTGCGCCAGGACCGCTGAGCCTGACTGAGCCCTGGAGCCCAGGAACCGCAGCTCCTCAGCCCACGCGCCTTAGAGCCTGTGCTCCGCGCAGGAGAAGCCCAGCCGTGAGGAGCCCACACCCCACACTAGAGAGGAGTCCGCGCGGCATGAAGACCCAGCACAGAGGAAAATAAACACCTGAAATCATCTCCAAAAAGGTAAGAAAGGCGATCGAAGACATTGGAAAGCCCCTTTGCCCGCCCACGTCTGGGCTATTCCCCTGTGAAGTGGGAGCAGTGACTTTGAGGCCCATGGTGAGGATCACTGTGTCAGCTGGTTGATTATTCATCCATCCGTTCATCCAGTCAACGTTCGTGGAGACAACACCTGTGTTTGGCACACGGACGCACAGACGTGTCAGACAAGGTGTTCGGCCTCAGGAGAGACAAACACACACCCTTATAAAACAGTGTTCATTGATGGATGAACAGACACGCAAACGTGGTTCATCCACGTGATGGAATATGATTCAGCCACAAGAAGGAAGGGAATGATGACTGGTGCCGCAACACAGATGGACCTTGAGAAGGACTCTGTGTTCACTGAAGTGAGAGCTACTGCCAGTTCCACCTAATGAGATCCCTAAAACAGTCAAATTCAAGGGACAGAAAGTAGAATGGGGGTGGCCAGGAGCTGGGAGGAGGGATCAAGGGGAGTTTGTGGTTAACGGTGTTATGGGCAGAATTGTGTCCCCTCCAAATTCTTACGTGGAAACCCCCAGTGCGACGGAAATTGGAGATGAGGTAGGGAGGTTACTAAGGTGAAACGAGGTCACGAGAGCGGGGCCCTAATCACACAGGATTGGTGTCCTTTTACGAAGAGGAGGAGACACCGCAGCTTGTCCCCCATCCACACGTGAACACAGAAAAGGGCGCACGAGGATGCAAATGGAGGGCGGCCGTCTACAAGCCAGACAAGCGTCCTCACCAGACACCAACCCTGGCACCACTTTGATCTTGGATCCCCGGCCTCCAGAGCCGCGAGACAATAAGTATTGTTGTCTAAGCTGCCAGGTCTGGAAGGAGGACGTGCTCAGGTGGATGGGTCAAGTTTCTGTCTGCGAAGATGAACACTTTCGGGAAAACGATGGTGGTGGTGGTTGGATACATTAAGTCAACACCACTGAACCGCACCCCTAAAATGGTTAAACGGCAGCGCTTATGTGGTGTGCGTTTTACCCCAGGGGAGAAACCACACACGCAGCCGTACCTGGCGGGGGGCGTGCAGGGGGTGTTCTGAGCACTGATACGGCTGGCGTGGCACGGGAGGGGCACAGCGGTGGCCGGGGTAGGCAGGGAAAGAGCTAGATGAAAAGGAGAAGGACATGCGGGCCAAGGGCAGCAAAGGCCAAACGACGAGGGGCAGAGGAAGGGTGGCGTGTGCCGTGAGCGGTCAGCAGCTTGCCGTCGCTGGAGAGGGCGGTGGTCGGCGGGGCAGGGCGGCCGTGCGGCGAGCCGCGACCAAGCTGGCGGCGTGACCACGGGAGCCTTGAGTGCCGAGCCCAGGGACCTGGCCTCCTCCCTGCAAACCCAGGAGCTGGGCAAGGACTGCAGGCGGGAGGTCACAGGGTCGGAGGTGTGGCTGAGTGACTCGACGGCTGGGAGGCCCTTGGCAGGCTGTCAGCTCCCACGGGAGTGTCAAGCTTTGTTACGGGTGTTACCGTCACGGTGACGGCTGCAGGTAACACCCCGCACCTGGTGAAACAACAGCACACGGGGTGGCGGGAAGGCTTCTGGGGGGGGCTTGGGGCGCAGAAGCCGGGGCAGGGAGCTCACGTGCTCCCCGGAGACAGCCTCGCCTGCAGGTGAGGAGCAAGGGTGAGACAGCAAGCAGCCACCGCGAGACGGGGAGGGAGCCGGGCGGCCACGGCCACAGATCCCGCCCTGGGGAGAGCGGGCCCCGCAGAGGGCTGGCGGAGGCGCCGGTCATCTTCGCGGGCCTGTCACACCCCAGACGCTACTCGCGCATCGACACAGAGAAGACAGAAAAATGGGGCTCCGTGGGGGGGCAGAGACAAATACGGGACCCGAACAGCGGCCCAAGGAGTGCTCCTTTGCACCAGAAATCTGCCGTTTTACTTCATTTATTTTCTTTTGATGTGGACCATTTACAGCATCTTAATTGAATTGCCCACAGTATTGCTTCTGTTCCATTTGTTTTTGCTACAAGACGCGTGGGACTTACCTCCCAACCCAGGAACCGATCGGAGGGCGGAGTCCTAACCACTGGGCCACCGGGAAAGTCCCTGAGATTGGCCATTTAGAAAAACTTCCATGTATTATTCCTTGACACTCATCCAGAAATAGTGAGTCAAAGGGTTCTTTACGCTCGGCACAAAACCAGCTCCGTCCTCTGGCAGCGAAGCCTCAGCTTGGAACACAAGGCTGGGAATTAGGAGGAAAGCCTGGCTCTGGGTGAGGGATTTGTGCCTGAAATTTTGCATGTAATTCAGTTTTTATAAACTTTCCCCTTCGACTTACACTAGAATCGAGGGACTGCAGTCAGTTAGCTTGTGATGAATTTTTCACTTTGAAGGGAGCTGTTCGAACGTTCTCTACAGCCCCCACAACACACTCACACACACTCACACACACACACGGAGCCCCATGGGTTGGCAGGTTTTAAAGGAAGCCCAGGGCAGACCCTCCCGGGCGGCGAGCAGTCATTTCCCAGCACTGCTGTTTTGAAAGTTCAGACTTTCCTACTTGCTCACACCTGGAATAAGCTCAGCTCAGAAATAAAGTAATAATAACACCACGAAAGCATTTCACACCTTCACCCCAAACTCCAAAGCCCAGAACTCAGCAAATATTTACTTGGCACCTCTCAGCATACCACTAGCTAGAGAAATATTCTGTGTGTTTTTACTCTGCCTGTGTCAAAAACGTGTTTGTGGTGCCTTTACACAGAAGCGGAGCAGAAGACGAGGCTTCCTGTCGGGAACAGCACCTTTTCCCTTTTAATCCCTCCTGCCCAGCACAATCTAGGGACATGAATCCCTGCGTTCAACGTTCTTTCAAAGAACGAAAGAAAAATATGTCATCAGTTCAGCTGGGAAGTCAGGACACAGGCGTAATGCACTGATTATATCTAAGCATACAGATGCGATGGACGCTGGAGGAGGGCTGGGGGGTGTGAGCCGGGCGGGTGGTCAGCGTGGGGGGCACCTGCACTGCCCCAGGCACGCCCACATCCTCTTCTTGCTCCAGGAAACCTGAGGCCCCTGTCACAGGAGAAACAGGAGGGCGGAGAGGCCTGTGTGCGGCATGAGACCCACACGGCCAGTCTCCGAAGGATGGCTGAATAAGGAGGAGGGTGGCCTTGGGGTTTGCAACTGTTTCTGGATCTCAGAGTCTTTCCGCTCTGTTTGCCACATGCATTAAAGGTTTGTAGGTTGGAAAGAGACCACCATGGCCTGGCCTCTGGGAAGAGGTGGGAAGGAGCGCAGGAGCGGGCTGTCCTGAGAGCAAACCCAGTCGTTACAGCCTCGAGGGGCCTCCGTCCCAGGCCACCGTGTCCCCATACATGACGCTTTCATGGCCGGCCCCACAGTGCCTCCAGGCGCTCAGGCACTCCGTCGTGTCTGACTCCTTTGCGACCCCACGGTCTGCAGCCCGCCAGGCTCCTCTGTCCATGGGACTCTCCAGGCAAGAATACTGGAGTGGGTTGCCATTTCCTCCTCCAGGGGATATTCTCGCCCCAGGGAACAACGAACTGCTGCTTCCTGGGTCTCCTGCATTGGCAGGTGTATTCTTTACCCCTGACCCACTGGGGAAACCCTGCCCCCACACTGGAGGCTCTTCAACGCCCAGCCAAGGGCTGAAACTTTACCCTGTAGCAGCAAAACCCACTTAGATTCAAGTCTGATCAACTGCAAAATCCTCAAAGGGCAGGCTGCACTATTTAGTAAGAGTAACTGGGAAGGACAGGTTTCCTTTAAAGGGGGGACGATCCCTCGCATTCCCGTCCCACCTCCAGACTTTCCGGCCCTTCGCGCACACCCCTGGGGCGACCGGCAGCCCTGGAGAGTCTGGCTCGGGCCTGTGCAGGACGCCTCGGGCCCCTCATCCCAATTACCTCCCAACGACGCAGCAATGTCCTTCCGTCCACCACGCTGCATCCAGGATGACCTGGCACGTGCAGAGTGACCTGAACTTCGATTCAAAATGACCTGACTTCCCTCCAACAGGCTTTGGGCTCTGCCTGGGGATCACCAGGCGGGGCCCAGAGGGTGGGCTATGCTCCCCAGGAAGAAGCACCTCCCTCCCCACACCAGGGCCGGGACCAGGGAGGAGCCCCTGATGGGTGTCAGTATCAATAAAAGGACTGGCTTCCCTGTAACAGCATCGCCGAGTTGATGATCCAGGTATATGGATGCCAAACAGACTCGACGTGGTCTCAGATGGGGGGGCGGGAACCCCGGGCCCTAGATTTCTCCCAAACGGCGGGCAAGTCCCAGTGCCTGTGTCCTTGTGCTTCGCTGCTAGAGCCAGAGAGGAAGGCAGGGTGTGAGTTTTGAGAACGGACGCTTCCCAGGGGATGAAAGATCCACACTGACGTGCTGACTTCTCCTGTGACAACCTCACGACTTCATCTATGAATTTCCGCTCTCTGATCCAGGGCATCTGAGTCACAACATGTGGCTCTGCTGGCTCCAGGGACCCCCCCCCCCCCGCCTCCTTCCCCACGCCCTCCCTGCCCCCTAACCAGCCCTCACCTGCAAACAAACGCCCTCCCTGCCCCCTAACCAGCCCTCACCTGCGAACTCACACCTGCTCAGGTGCTTCCCCGCCCGGCCTCCCTGCTCTCTCTCACACCTGGGTCCTCCGGTGAGCCCCTCTAAACCCAACAAGGGGACCCCTCCCCGGCCTGTGCAGCGGGGCTCCCCTGCCCCCTCAAGCCCTGGGCCAGTCTGTACGCTTCTCTGCACTCGCTCATACACAGTCCAGTTGGAAGAAAACCACGGTGCACCGAAGGTTTGCTGTTTCAGGTCGCAAATCGTCCCCACTGCCAGCACCGCTCTCCCGTCCCTGGCCAGATCCCGCTCTAGTCCTCGAGGCACGGTTACAAATCCGCTCCACGCAGAAGTGCCCAGAAGTCACCCAGGTGGTGGTCAGCATGCAGACCTGCATGGACGCTTGGGGCCCAGTAGGCAGGCCTGTGCAGAGCTGAGCTCCGGGGCCAGAATCTCCCAGTGATTGGAGCGGGAACCAAGCCCCAGGGAGGGTGAGGGCCGGGCAGCAGAGCCCAGGGACACACTGGAGCTTGCCGGCTGTTTGGGAGGAATCTGGGGGTCCTGGGTTCCCACCCTCACCCCACGCTGGTAGAGTCAGAGCAAAGGAAACATTTTTGTTTCTAGTGAAACTTTTCTTGTTCCCTAGATGTGAGGTCTGGGGGCGTCAGAGAACAGAGTCTAAATAAGAGGCTCTTGCTTCCCTCATAGCTCAGTTGGTAAAGAATCTGCCTGCAATGCAGGAGACCCTGGTTCAATCCCTGGGTTGGGAAGATCCCCTGGAGAAGGGAAAGGCTACCCACTCCAGTATTCTTGCCTGGAGAATTCCATGGACTAGGAATTGGACTGTAGTCCATGGGGTCACAAAGAGTTGGATACAACTGTGAGGCTTTCACTTTCACTTTTCACTTTCATAAACTTGAAAGAAGAAAAATAAAACTTTATTCTTGGAAAAAGCAAGTCCCAGTCCACATAGTATGTTTCTTAAAGAGAACAAAGTAGTGATTTCATCCCTGAGTTAAAGGTCTGGAGGGTGGTCAGTCATTTCTAGAAACTGGCGTCTTCGAGTGAGTACGGGTGAGGGGTGCAGAAAGCCAGTAGTTGGTAGTTCTGTAGTTAATAAAGCAGCAATGTTTTTATAATTGAAATACAAAATATGACAAACCCCAGGGGTTCCCCAGTACCTCTGGGCTAGTCTAGGCTCCTCAGGACAGAGTCCCGGGGCCTGAAGGCCTAGGGCCGAGTAGCATCCACAGCCTTGTCCCCTGGCCTCTGCTCCAGCAGGTTCCGGGCGAGGCATGATTCCCTGCCTCCCTGCCCTTGGAGGACTTGCCTGTCCTTAATGGGCTGTTTGTGCCCCACCCCTCAATTCATAGACTGCAGCCCTAGCCCCCAGTGTGATGCTATGAGGAGGCGGAGCCTTTAGGGGGTAACTAGGGTTAGATGCACCCCTGAGGGTGGGGCCCTCGTGGTGGGATTAGTGGCCTCAGAAGAAGAAGAAGACAGGCCTTGCCACCCCTACCCCTGCCCACGTGCACCCAGGGTAGGCCGTGTGAGCCTCTGGCGAGGAGGTGGCTGTCTGCAAGCCAGGGAGTGAGACCCCACCAAGCAGTGAATCAGCTGGCATCCTGCTCTGGGACTTCCCAGCCTCCAGAAATAACCATCTATTGTGTGCACCACCCAGCTGGCATTTTACTATAGCAGCCAGGAAGGACTAGGACAGCTGGCAGACACCCACTCAGCCTGTAAGATCCAGTTTAGTCACTGCTCCTCCCCGAAGCCTTCCTCCATCTTCAGGACCCGGTGACTCACCGCTCTTCCTGTGCGATCGGGGCACCCTGATCCCAGCTCTTCTGCAGCTCACATCTGATTGGATCAGACCCTCTAGTTCCTGTCTGTCCTGCCCACCAGGCTGGGTGCTCACCGGGGTCAGGTTGTACTCACCTTGCAACATAGGTGTGATGCCTGGCGGGGAGGGAGGGGCAGGAAGAGCCTCAGGCCCGAGTCCTGAGGGTCCCAGCTGGGCCGGTGGGGAGGGGCTGAGCCGGGGCTGCCGGACAAGGCCTCCTGACTCTTGGAGCCCCTGGGCACCCAGAGCCATGGGCCTGGCGTGTGGGCCGTGGTGGACCCGGTGGTGCCGGACCTGGAGGCCATCGGTCAGCCAGGGCATCTCCCTGGCTCCACGCCCTTGCAGACAGGATCTTGTTGGAAGGCTTACTGAGCTGTGTCAGATTCCCAGCAGCGGACACAACTTGACTTCCCTCCCAGGAGGAAGCAGGGCCCCCATGCAAGCCTTGGTGCCCCACTTAGCAAGAAGCCTGCCTGAACCCTAGCAATGGAAAGTAGTGATGAGTCAATCAAACTGCAGGTCCTAGGTAGTAGGCTGAATTAACAGTCAGTTATGCACAAGAGTAAATTCTAGGACTTAGGTAGTCAGGAGGTTTCTCTGTCAGTTCAAGTTTTCTCTGCCAATTTGTGGTCATCTTCATGAATTCAGGGTGCCCCTTCCCCTTCCCCGGGGTCCCACACGCGTTCCACAGCCCCTACTGTCGTGGTGCTGGGGGAGGAGAGGACGGCCCTGGCATCCCTGGGGGTGGTCTCAGATCAGTGGGCCTGGGGTCACCAGCCTCCGTCTTGGCTGTTCTCCTGCTGCCCCTAGCCCCGCCCATGGTCTGGGGCTCAGACCACCCACCACCCAGCCACAGCTGGAGCTGCCAGATGTGACCCCAAGGCCTGCTGCCCCTGGCCCCGCCCATGGTCTGGGGCTCAGACTACCCACCACCCAGCCACAGCTGGAGCTGCCGGACGTGACCCCAAGGCCCGCCTCCTGCAGGTGGCCCTTTGCGTCACGATGGCAATGCAGCCGCTCTCTTCAGATGCGGCGTTTCTGGAAGAGAGTGGCAGCTGGTCGTATGCTGGTGACACGTCTAGCAGCTGGGGGAATAGATCCTTCATTCCTGAAAGATGATCCGGGGTTGGGAGGAGCTCTGGCATGAGACCAGAACGCTGTGCTGCGTTCAGTCACTCAGTTGCGTCTGACTCTTTGCATCCCCACGGACTGTAGCCGGCCAGGCTCCTCCGTCCATAGGGATTGTCCAGGCAAGAGTCCTGGGGTGGGTTGCCACACCCTCCTCCAGGGGGTCTTCCGGCAGGAGAATACCTGTGTGCCAATACCGTGGGAGCCTGGACCGCTGCCTGCTCCCTCACGTCCTGTGAAGTTAACAGGACATGGAACTCAAGTCAGCGTGGTTTGACCTGCAGCTGCCTCCCTCCCCACCCTGGGAGGTCGTGTTCATGTGACCTTTCACCCACCTGAGCACCGCTCACCCGGGGGACGAGTCCCACCGGCCCCCCTCAGCTTCCTGTCCCCTTCCCTCACCTGTGCCCACCTGGCCAGGATCAGCGGGAGGAACTGCTGTCAGCCGGGAGCCCCATGGCATCCAGAGTCACCAGCTGTGCTCCCCACAGAGGTCCCTCCTGAAGGTGGACACGAGCGGGCACCTCTGGGGCTGCCAGCGGGCACCGGTGTTCAGGGTCTGAGTGCAAATGGATTCTGCGGTCATGCTCAGGCCAGTCAGCCCCGGGCATCTCCCCGGGCTTGGGTGGTGGGAGTCGGGGTCAGAGGAGGTGAGCCCCAGGCCGGAGCATCCCTGCTCTTAACCTGGTACGTAGAGACGGTTCCTCCATCTGCTCGTCAAGCTCTCGTGTGAACTGGTCCCGCGTCTGCTGAGACACTATGGAGCCCTCCAGGTCACAGCCATCTCTGCCTCAAAACCTCCCCTCTGTCGCGTCTTTCCTGGGAGCCCCACACCTTCCGAGCCCGTCTCGAGGCACCTGCTACGTATTCTGCATCTTCACCACGTGCCAGCTCTGCTCCCTCCTGGGGCCAGGGTCAGGCCTCGCACCCTCCCAGAGCTGTTTCTATCAGCATCTTCTGTCACTCCTGTCACCCGTTACCCCATCAAAGGCGCTGATGTGGAGTCTGTCTAGTCCAGTCAAATCAGCGTCCCCAGAGGTGAGGACACCAGTTCAGCGCCGGCGCTGGGCCCGCGATGGACTGCCCCAGCCAAGCCCCCGAGCGGATGCCCGGCGCCCGCCCCCCAGGCTCAGGCCTCTTCCCTGCACTGACCTGTCCCCCGATTCACGCGGGGGCGGCCACAGGCCCAGGCGGACACCTGGGCCTCGGGAAGGACAGACCTTCGGAGGCACACTTTCCAACCTAGCGCGACACCAAGGCCAGTTAAATAACTTTCAAAGTAATAAACAAAAACCCCAGCAACATGTAAACAGGAGATAATTAATATCTTTTCAGGAATAGATAACTCAAGGAATGCCAAGGTCTGAGGCTGTGGGCGAACGGGGCTGAGACTCTGAAGATGGTGTCTGCGGCTCCGCGGTGCTGCCCTGAGCCAGCCTTGGCCCCGAGATGAACCCAGGCGCTGGGTGTGGAAGGAAAGTTGTCTTCACTCCATTTTCTCTGCTGTGTGCTGCCAGAGCCCGTGAGACTCCGGCTCCCTCTGCTCTGGATCAGCCACCACCGCAGAAACACCGTGGACCCTCCTAATTGGGCAGAAAGAGCTAGACAGTTGCTCTCCCTTTAAATGGAAAGAGAGGAATGGAAGGGAGCCAGAGCACGCTGGGAAGAAGTGAGCTATGTTCATGGAGGCAGTGGACAAGTCCAGAAATGACCTCTGAAGGGGAAACTTGATGACTGCCATCTTCACAATGAAGGGGCTTCCCAGGTGGCGCAGCGGCAAAGAACCTGTCTGCCAACGCAGGAGACCTAAGAGGCATGGGTTCGATCCCTGGGTCAGGAAGATCCCCTGGAGGAGGGCATGGCAACCCACTCCAGTATTCTTGCCTAGAGAACCCCATGGACAGAGGAGCCTGGTGGGCTACAGTCCATGGGGCTGCAAAGAGTGGGACACGACTGAAGCAGCATAATATATCTTCACAATGGGTTTCTCAGGTGGCTCAGTGATAAAGATTCCACCTGCAAAGTACAGGTGTGGGTTCGATCCCTGGGTTGGAAAGGTCCCCTGGAGAAGGGAATGGCAACCCACTCCAGCACTCTTGCCTGGAGAATCCCGTGGACAGAGGGGCCTGGCGGGCTACAGTCCTGGAGTGGCAAAGAGTCGGACACGACTGAGTGAGTAACACCCACTTTTTCACAACACTTCCTGGAACTGAAAATCCACCATCAGGGTATTACAGAGCAGACAGCTGTGCTTGAGGGAAAATTAAAGCTTCATAAACAGGAAAAGTATTTTTAGATTGAGGTTTTTTTTCAGATCATGCAACAATGTCTTCCATTATCTATGGTATTTAAAATCATTTAAAAAAATAAAATTATTTATGTAATCTCTCCTTATACAGGCCCAACAAAGTATTATTTAGCAGATTGGAAGCTGCCAACCTGATCACTGCAGAGAAAAGGGAAAATGATTCCTACAACACGCTTAACCAGGAGGCCAAGTCTTCCGCTGACCTCCAAGAACGTGGAGAGGAATCCGGCAGACGGGCTGTCCACCATCTGAGCCTACGTTTACCACCCTACTTCAGGCCCAGATCCGTAGCACATTTCCAGCCAAAGATAATTAAATGTCCAAGAAGACATTCATCTTCATCTTCTGTTGCAGAAATCTGGAATTTGTGTTTCGTGAGTATAATGTGAAATGTGTGGGTGCTTGAGGAGAAATGTCATGGAAAACAAGACCCTGGTCCTCCTCGTACACGACTTGGCTGGGATTTCCTCGTGGATGACCTTCCCAGAGAGCATGTCACCACCAGGCCCGGCAGCCTGAGCCTTGGTGAGCTCACCTGCCATCTCTGCCTCCTCCTGTGTCTGCCAGCCAGGGAAAAGTTCCGGGAGGAGGCAGGAGTAAATGAGATACTTTTAATAAAGATTAGGAGCTGCTGACTTGTCATCGGTCTAACTGGTTTGCTTCCCTGGTGGCTGAGCAGTGAAGAATCCGCCTGCCAATGTAGGAGACTCGGATTCAGTTCCTAGGTCGACAAGATCCCCCGGAGAAGGAAACAGCAACCCACACCAGTACTCCTGCCTGGGAAATCTCACGGAAAGAGGAGCCTGGTGGGCTATGATCCACGGGGTTGCAAAGAGTTGGACACGCCTTCAAGACTGAACAGGAACAACGACTAACTTATTTGCTCCTGTGACACTCTTGCTGTTTTCAAAGGCTGCTCACGTGGATGCCCTGTGCTGCCCGTGGCTGTCCCGGCATCACCACTGGACCACATGCAAAGGGGTAAGGGCCTTCCAGTGCCCTTGGCGACAGAGCCTAGATGGGGGTCCAGAGGGCCTCGGATACACCCTGGGACAGCCGGAGTTTCCCCTGCCCATCTCCAATGCCCTGGACAGAGAGCAGCTTCTGGGCAGCCACCTACAAATGGCCCTGGTGACCTGGTGATCCGTGCCACCTGTCATCCCCCTGCTGAAAGACCAAGGTCTGCTCTTGTGGTTGTTGGCAAAGCAGGAGCCCCAGCAGGGAGGCTCCCCCAGCCTCGCAGCCTCACACCCACACCCCCTCTCTGCTCCTGAGGGCCCCTCAGCCTCACCAGACTCACTGCCCCAGGGGTCAGCATAGCCGTGGCAGAGGAACCCAAGGAGGTCCCCGAAGTCTAGGGAGGGAGGCAGGGCTGGCCCCCGAAGGACCCCTCTGTGCAGGGGCTGTCACCACGCGCGGTCCCCTCTCCCGCGGGTGGCCCCCGCTGCCCGCACTGTCTCAGGGAGCCCGTGGCAGAGTCGGGCCAGCCCCTGACCCCACAGGAAAACCTGGGAAGGGGGGGACAGAGACACAGAGAGGCCGCGCGAGGGAAGGGCAGGGCCGGGGGGAGAAGGGAGACAGAGGAGGAAGGAACAGAGCAGGAAAGAGGAGACCCCACGTTCCCTCTCTGGTGGCTTGAAAGCTCCTTTAGCACGATTCATCCGCCTCTCCCGCCAGAGCGCAGCTGCCAGGCCGGGGCAGCCACCGCCTCTAGACGTCAGGAGGGAAAGCGGGCCCTGGTCGCGCGGGGCGGGCTCGAGGCGTGGGGCTCATGGACCGCTGAGTAAGCGCTTCTGGTCGGCAGGTGGCCGGCGGGACCTCAGGCCCAGCGCACAGTCAGGAAGGCCAGAGGGAGGAGGTCTCCCCGCAGAGGCGGACCCAGACCCAGAGTCCCCGGCGGCACTCACACAGCCCCTGCCTGGGGTCCCAGGATCCAGAGCCCACGGCCGGCTCACGGGATGGTGACCGAGGCCTCGGAAAGGAAGTGGTTCCCCCACTAAGAGCCAAGAGTGGAGGGAAAGGTCCTGGCGGCTGGACCGTGTCTCGAACTAGACAGACCCAGGCTTGACCATTCACGCGTCCTCTTCACAAGTGACCTCATGTGACAAGTCCCCGGCCTCTTGTGACCTCTGGGTGGAGAGTGGGTGGGGTGTTTAGGGTTTTGCTGGTTCTCTCTCTATGGGTGAATTTAAAACCTAAGAGTGGGAATTAAGACTTAAGCAGGGGAAAGCAGGGTCCATTTTATCTGTTATGTTTTTTTTATCTGGATCACCCGTCTTTCTAATAGAGGAACTTAATGGGTGGGATGGCTTGGCTTTTTGCTAGCTAGCTGTGAAGCTGGGAAATTGTTTATTTGAGATAGGTGGCCTTGAAGTGGCAGCCTCAACAGTCAAAAGCTTAACCAGGCGCTTACAGTGTACCCAGAAAAGCCAAGTGTCAGGCTCTCTACACTGCAAGGGCCATCTGGGAAGCAGCTGCTCCCACTTGACCCTCAGATGACAAGTTACCTTATAAGAACTGCGAGGCTCTCAAGAAGAAGACTCCTGAGAGTCCCTTGGACTGCAAAAAGATCAAACCAGTCCATCCTAAAGGAAATCAGTCCTGAATGTTCATTGGAGGGACTGATGCTGAAGCTGAAGCTCCTGATATGAAGAACTGACTCATTGGAAAAGACCCTGATGCTGGGAAAGATTGAAGGCAGGAGGAGAAGGGGACAACAGAGGATGAGATGGTTGGATGGCATCACCGACTCAATGGACATGAGTCTGAGCAAATTCTGGGAGTTGGTGATGGACAGGGAAGCCTGGCGTGCTGCAGTCCATGAGGTCGCAAAGAGTGGAGAACACCACCTCCCACCCCCACCCCAACCCCGGCTCATCTGCCCTGAATTCCTGACCCACAGGACCCTGTGAGATAATCAGTGGTTATTGTTATTGGAAGCCGCTGCACTTTGGCCCAAGGAGAGCAGAGGCCAGAGGCCCAGGCTGGGGTTCCAGGAGCGCGGTGCCCCCACCCCAGGGCTCTCGGCCACCAGAGCTTCGGGACTGGAGCCCTGTAAGCTTCATAAGCGGATAAGGGGGATACACATTTTGTAAATGGGACGTTTGACAAATTGGCCTTTATGGAAATGATCCTTAGATGAGCTGACTTTCAGTGAATTGATTTTCTCTGAACAGCCTGGAGCTGAGGTCCCTAGGGTGCTGACACTTTGGAATCTTAGAACCAGGGCTTCTGAAAGCCTTTCCACCGAAACGTGTTAAGGTGGGGTTTGTGTGAGTAAGTAGGAAGTTGCTAAGTAGCTGAGCTGCAAGTTTGGGAGACAGACCACCTCCCTCTCCGTCCCTCCCCCTCCTGTCCCTCCTCTTCCTCGTCCTCCTCCTCTCCGTATGTGTGTCTCGCCGTGTATCTGGGTGATTGTGAAACAAATGTAATCAGTTCCCTACCCAGAGGTGACAGCACTTCGGGTAATCTGTGTTTAGTTTGGGAATAAATTCACCTCTCCAGGATGATGGTAAGCGTGGAATTTACAGGTAGAATAAAAAGAGAAATAGAACTCATAAATAACATCTCCACAGATACTTAAAAGATGACAATACCAGTCTCCCAAAACCTGGGCGCCTCCTCCCCACTGTAAATACCTATGATGGCCAGCTGCAAGAGGTCTCTGCAAAGCAGAGTCTGAAAACTCCCGTTTCACCCACTGAAGGAGGGATGGGCCTCCACCCTCGATCCTGCGGCTTGAGGCTGCTCAGGGAAAATGGGGGCAACGTCCCATCTCTAAAGACATCACGGCGAGGGTGAGATGTTGGTGGCCAGGAGCAGGCTGCCCTGTGGGCCCGGGGGTCTGGGGAGGACGGGCAGGAAGCTGAGAGCCGAGGAGGGATGTCTGAGAGTGCAGGGCCAGCTCTGCCGAGCCCTCTGAAAGTTCCGGCTGGGCCGGTGCCTGAGGGCAGTCTGGCAGCTCTCGCAGATTTCGCTTTGCACTCTCTCTGTTTCCGCCATCCTGAGCACTCAGGGGCAGGGCCAAGGCCCAGGGGTCCTGTCCTCCCCGCTCGGCGCCCAACCTGGAGCTGGCATGAGGGTGGGACTCACCAGGTGAGTGCTGAACGGGTCAGAGGTGTTCGGGCACAGGTCCAGGCCAGGCTGGGAGGCAGAGCTGGGGGCTGATGGGGCCGCCTGGGTGATGGCCAGGGACCACGGTGCTGGGGGGTGGCTCCAAGGGATGAGCTCTGTGGACGTGCCAGGCCCCAGGCAAATTTCAGATCCGCAGCTGCCCCTGTGCTGAGCCAAATGGGGGCCTCCCAGGGGTCCCCGGGGCCTGGGGGAAGAAAGCCCTGCTTCCTGAAATCCCCGGGACCCCTGCCTCCAACACGCTTCCAGTAAAATGCTCCCAGGACTTTCCTCCGTGGCACTGGGATTGCTGAGTCATTGGAGAAATTATGTTGAACTTTATGAGAAATTGGGAGGCTGCTTCTAAGACCAGTGCCATTGGACTCCCGGGTGAGGCCGATGTGTGTCCACTTCAGAGGGTGCTGCAGTCCTACTTGACATCCCCGATGGCTTATGATGTTGGGTGTTTTGTTCTTGTGCTTTTAGGCCATTTGCAAGTCTTCTTCTATAAAGAGTCCAGGCCCTTTTAGCCCACTTTAAAAATTGGGTTCTTCCCATACTGTTGTTCCAGCATCATTGGTTGAAAAGACTTTCCCCCGCTGGATTTCTTTCAATGCCTGTGCTTATAATTTATATTAATAGAATTGTGCTGCCTTTTCCATTGTTTCTCAGTTTTTCTGAATACGGTATTTGTTAGATCCACCCACGTTTCTCTAGTCAGTCACTTAGTTATCATCCATTTATTCATTTAACCGTTCAGTAAATGGTGAAGAAAATGTCTCAAGTCTCATGAGGTTTATAGTCTAGTGAGGATATTGGCCAATGTAAATAAAGGTATATAGTCAACAATAAAGATGGAAGGAAAAGAAGAGTGCGATGAACAGAAAGAGGGTTTTTTTTTCAATACTGAGTTGTATTTGCTATTTATATATTTTGAATATTAACCCCTGGAAAGGAGCTAAGATGGCGGAGGAATAGGATGGGGAGACCACTTTCTCCCCCACAAATTCATTGAAGGAACATTTGAACGCTGAGCAAACTCCACAAAACAACTTCTGATCGCTAGCAGAGGATATCAGGCGCCCAGAAAAGCAGCCCATCGTCTTCGAAAGGAGGTAGGACAAAACATAAAATGTGAATAGTAACCCCTCATTGGTCATATTATTAGCAAATATTTCTGCCCATTTAGTAGACTATGTTTTCATTTAGTCGATGATTTTTTGTTGTGCAAACGCGTTTAATTAAGTCCCATTTGGTTTGTTTTGCTTTTCTTTTGCCTGAGAAGACAGACCCCCCCAAAAGTGATCCCATAAATTATGTCAAAGAGTGTTCTACCTATGTTTTCTTCTAAGGTAATCTTTTATTTTTAAATAGATTACTTCTGGCTGTTTTAGACTTTGTTTCGGGTAATCCCAGTGTCTGAAGTCTTTGGAGTATAAATCAATTTGGGGGAGGATTCCCCGGTGATCCCGTGGTGAGGTCTCCGTGCTTTCACGACTGAGGCCCCGCGTTCAGTCCTGGTCAGGAGACTAAGATCCCATGTACTGCCAGGCACAGTAGAAAAAAGACAATCCACACACATTGGTTACTGTTTTCTAAATACTTGCTGGGCTTTTTGCATTTCTTCCACCTAATTTAGTATCAGAGTTCATGCACATCCTAGTTCCTTCTGGTACAGAAGCACCTCAGTTCTTGAAAACTTTTGCTTCCTTCAAGACTGCTTATTGGCTGCAATAATTACCAATAAATCTCTCAGCATGAGGAACAGTGGGGCTGCACGGCTTTGAGATGAATGGAGGGTGGCTGGCTCCTCTCCATTCATCTTGAGAATCTTCATTGCTACATAAACAGTGAGACACATTATCATGATTCATGTTCAAGTCGCTTCTCAGCTCAACACTGATTCCAGAGAAACTCTCCTGAAGAAGTGGTTTTATTGGGGCTGAAAGGGGTTAGCAAGAAAATGGCAAGAGACCAGGACAGTCTGGATGTGGATGTGAGTGACAGACAGGAAGAGAGAGAGTGTGGAGCTCTGTGTGGGTCTGAATGCTCTTCTGCAAACGGATCTCTGACACATTTAATTATGCTCGTCAGAGTTCACGTTAACCTGAGTTAGCAGACACCAGACCCCAGGAGTAAATTCCAGATCTGTGTTTCGGGTGCTTCCCATTTTAACATCCTAAAACATACAAGAATTAAATCAACACGCCCCTCGAGGGCTATTGAAAGGCTGGAGTTAGGGAGACATTCTAAATATATCTGAGCACGGATGGGATCATATTCCCAAACAAGTCTGGACGTCTCTCCTCTCTGCCGAGTGGGAAGAAAATCCTCAGTGTAAGAAAATAACTCTCAGGCTGGCACCTGGGCAGGTCTATGACTGCCAAGATGTCTCTAGAGAACCACTTTCCCTCCTGGGAGAGTAGTGTCTAAACACTGGAGATGCGATCAGAGCCGATGAGATGTGCTTGTCTGCTCCCAGCCCCGAGGAAACCAGAAACTCCCGAGGTTCCTTTCCTTCCAGGCCTGCCTCGGTTCTCACTGTGTGTTATTTTTAAACACTGGTGTAAGATGTCCTACAGCCTAGCTGCTCACCGTCATGACCAATGTAAGGCCGACTTTATACAGTTGATCTTCCTTGAAGACGGCTTCCCTGGTGGCTCAGGGGTAAAGAATCCGCCTGCCAATGCCAGAGACACAGGTTCTATCTCCGATCCAGGAAGATTGCCTGGAGAAGGATGTGAAAATCCCCTCCACTATTCCTGTCTGGAAAACTTCATGGACAGAGGAACCTGGTTGGCTAGAATCCATGAGGTTGCAAAGAGTCAGACACAGCTTACCAACTAAACAATAACTTCCTTGAAGAGCCAATGTTAAGTGACCCAAAAGACCAACTTTCCCCACTAACAAAGGTATCTGTTCTTGGAAAGCTGCCATTGTCTGTGAAGCTTCTATTCCCGTTTTACTAATGCAAACTTTGAACTTTGAAAATACTGGTGGACTTAATTTTTATACTTTTGGGACTCAGATTACAAGGCACAAGTATGAGTCAGTTATGTCCACTAATAGTGAACTGCGCCTAGATAAATCAAACCCACTGAGAAGCCCCAAATCGCACTGAGCCCGGGCTTAGCCAAACACACTTCTGTTCAATGTGGTTTGAAATCTTGAAAATGGCCAGAGTTCACATCTCACCTGTGAAATGGTCAAAAGAAAGACTTGCAAATTAGGACGGTGAAGAAGGAGGGATCCAGCCCAGATCAGGGAGACAGACTCCTGTGGGTTCAAATCCCAGTCCTGCCACCAGCTTAGCTGAGCACACACCCCCATCTTCTTGTCCTCTTTCAGAGAGGGGGGAGCTTCGCAAGACTGTCATGAAAACTGGACAAATCGCACATGGAGAGCTTAGCATCATTGCGAATGCAGAAGCTCTTTTTTATTCGTTGGCCCTCAACAAATTCCTGTGAAGGAAGGCTCACGTTACAGACAAGGAAACTGAAGCTCGGAAGGGGTAGATAGCGTGCTCAGGGTGACACAGTCAGGAGGGAAGGACCAGGCCTGGTCGCGGCAAGTCCCGTCGCAGCAGGGGCTGTTGTTTCAGCTTCTAGGTCGTGTCCGACCTCTACTGGAGGGGGTTGCAGGGGTTCTGCGTGCCTTCTCCTCTGAGCGGAGCGTTTATTTCTAGAGCTTTGGATGATCCCCTTTCTCTCCTCCCTCTCTCCTTTCTTCCCACAGAATATTTTTAGCATCTCCTGTGGCTAGAATGCCCTCCTGATCCTCAGGAGACAGTTGCACATCTTTAACACGTGGCTGGTCACTCTCAACCGGCTTTTCCTCGGGGCTCACTCAGGGCCCGCCCCCCGCCCCGCAAGGTTCTGCCCCGAGCCGGCTGAAGCTCAGAAGTCACGAGTCCACTCATCGACCACAAATGGCCCCAAAATGAAGTTTTCCCAACTCCTGCGTCTAAAAGGGGCCTCCTGCCTTCCAGGAGACACCGGCCCTCCCCTGCAGTTGGCTCGCCCCCTAAGGAGTGTGTCCTTTCAGGGACACGTGAAACCCCGCAGCGCTGCCGGGGGCTCGCAGGCGCTGTGTGTTCCAGAATTCCCTGGCGGCGCTGGTATCCGTGTCAGTTTAGTCTTCTTGAGAAAAAGAACGCGTTAAACGGGAGCCCGAAGGCGATTTTTGAAGATGCGTGTAACTGCTGCCTTGTCTATAGAAAAAAAAAGAAAAAGAATGGATAAATAGCAAGGTCCTGCTGTGTGGCCTGAGAACCATATTCAGTATCCGGTGATAAACCACGAGGAAAAAAATATGTATGTGCATAACTGAGTCACTCTGCTATATAGCAGACACTATCACAACACTGTAATTCAACTATACTTCAATTTTATTTATTTATTTTAATTGGAGGCTAATTACTTTACAATATTGTAGGGGGTTTTGCCATACATTGACATGAATCAGCCATGGGTGTACATGTGTTCCCCATCCTGAACCACTCTCCCACCTCCCTCCCCATCCCATCCCTCAGGGTCATCTCAGTGCACCAGCCCCGAGCACCCAATTTTAGAAAGAGAGAGAAAGAAAGAAGAACATGGAAAGCAGCCCCTGAGCAGAATATGGCTGGGGTGGAATCGCGTTCCCGTCTGACCAGCAGGGCTCCCCCAGCACCCAGGCTGCCCAGAATCCCACGTGCAAGCCCTGGATGTCTGTGTACCGCTCACCGGGCTTGCTCTCATGTTGCACGTGTGCAGGCGTGCACGTGTGCAAGGGTGTGTGAGTTTCCTCCCCATGTGGGGAGCCACAGAGCCTGCACTTAGAATGTAAGTCTCACGGGCTCCCAGGGGCAGCAGGGCTGCCTGGACAGTTCCCGTGCTGGACATGAAGACCACGTCCCCAGCCGATGGGATGACCATGCTGCCCTGCCTCTCCAAGACCCTGAATAGCAGCCACACACGCTGGCCGACTCAGGCCCGCCATGCCCGCCTCTCTGCCTCCAGCAGGGCCGAGGTGGCCCTGTGGTAAAGAGTCCGCCTGCGGTGCAGGAGATGCGGGTCAAGCCCTGGGTCGGGAAGATCCCCAGGAGGAGGGCATGGCTACCCACGCCAGCATTCTTGCCTGGAGAACCCCACGGACAGAGGAGTCTGAGGGTTACAGTCCAGGGGGCCACACAGAGTCGGCATGACTTAGCAATTAATAGCAACAATACAACAACACGGATCTATGCATGTGTTAATGCAGAATCGTATACACACACACACAAAAAAGGTTAATTTTATTGCATCATAATCATAGGAAATCTAATCTTATAAATCCAGAAGCTTTGTGCACTCAGATTGTTTTGAAACTACTTTAATTTCTACCTCCACTTAAAGATGCTGAAAACACATCACCGGCAAGATTTATTCAAGAAAGATAACAAACAACTCCAATCAGCAGACTGTACAGAAAGAAGAGACCTTGGCCTTACACCAAAAGATTACTGAATGAATGCTTACATATTTTAAATTCAATCGGGGCATTATCATCTGTTAAAATTTCCTACAAATTTTTCTTAACCGTCTAACTCAGGCTATGATCTAATTGGATAAGAATTTTATAAGAGAAGTTTCATAGCATACATTTACTTTTAAAGTCTCTAATTCATGGTCTTTTCATGTGAAATACTTTATTTTGGAATAAGTTTTCTTAATTGTATTTTGTTACACCTCGCCTTTCATCTGAAGACAAGGAAATTTGGATTTTGTGTGTACACCACATGCCCTCAATACAAATCGATTCTGTGGGTAAGACGTAATATTGCTCAAGAGTATGTGGTCATGGGAGACAGGCGTGGACAGAGGAAACACCATGTTTGTCCCAGTTTACTGGCTTTGCTGTCAGGCAACAGGTCAAGACAACAACAGCAAGATTAGTTCCTGGTGTAGCGCCCATTAGGCAATCTCTGTGAGTAGGATCGCTCTCCACCCTCTTCCCGTTGCATTATTACCTGGTCTTCACGCACTAATTTTTTTTTTAATTTTAATTTGTTTCTTTTTAATGGAAGGATAATTGCTTTACAGAATTTTGTTGTTTTCTGTCAAACACCAACATGAATCAGCCATAGGTGTACATGCGTCCCCTCCCTCTTGAGCCTCCCTCCCGTCTGCCTCCCCATCCCACCCGCTAGGTTGATGCAGAGCCCCTGTTTGGGTTCCCCGAGGCATCCCGCAAGTTCCCGTAGGCTGTCTGTTTCACATGCTAATGTAAGTGTCCATGTTACTCTCTCCATGCATCTCACCCTGTCCTCCTCTCACCCCGTGTCCATATGTCTGTTCTCTATGTCTGCTTCTCCATTGCTGCCCTGCAAATAAGTTCTTCTTTCTAGACTCCATATACATGGTACCATCTTTCTAGATTCCGGATATATGTGTTAGTATATGATAGTTTTCTTTTTCCAACTTATTTCACTCTGTAAGATAGACTCTAGGTTCATCCACCTCATTAAAACTGACTCAAATTCATGCATTTAAATTATTAACACAAATGTAGTATTTTTTTTTTTAAGAAACCCTGAGCTAAACCAGAAGGAAGGAAAATCTATAACTGCCTCAAAGGTGGAGAGGATAAAATCACTTTTGCTCCTGTTCACAGTCTTGTCCACCCCACGCAGCCATCTGAGGGTACCAGGTCACCTTTGCTGTGGCCGTTACAACCCAGACACCCAGGGAAGGGTGATGTCTCCTTACAGAAATGTCTTCCCAGCACTTCTTAGGGAATGCGTACATTTTAATGAGTCCTGAGAAAACTTAATCAGGAAATTGGGAAAACTGGAACAAGTGTTATTATTCTCCCGCAATGACTAAAGCTTAACGATCTATGTAAAGAGGGAAAAAAGTAAAAAGAAGGGAAAAAATGTACGTAGAGGTGTTGCTTGTCCCAGGCACACACTGGCCTCAGGCAAGAGCCGCCGTGGGGAGGGTCAGGTGAAGGCCGACGCTTCGGGAACCGGGGCGGAACTTCCGCGGGGCGGTCATCACCGCCGTGTCAGCGGCGGGCTGTGGGCGTGCGCGTGTCCAGGGCTTCTCTGCGCCAAGGGCGAGTCACTCCTGCAAATAAAATAAATATCCATGATTCGTATGCATTGTCTTCTTTACAAATCCCAGGAAAGGTGTTCCAAAAAATAGTGAGTTTTAGAAGCAAAATTAGTTCTCTAACTGGCCGTTTCAAAAGTGATTCTGTATAGTGTTATTAACCTTGCTAGAGATCCAAGTGTTATATTATTCAAATACTGCCCCCCAAACCCCGTATTTGCTGGTGTTTTCCCATGTGTGAATATTCTCTACGATTGCTCTAATAAAGTACTCACGGCTACATCTCAGCGAGCCTCCACTTTCCCTACTGCAGATGATTTTGGTTTTCTTCATCTTTCATCTAAGGTTCGATGCAGTCAGAGCAAGCTGAAAACTGATGAGGGCGCCTCCTGTTCTGATCAAAACCCCACCACCGAGGCGCAGGGCTCCATGGTGACAGCGGAGGCACTCATCCGCCAGGCCCAGTTTCCCATCTGCTCTCAGGGTGTCTGGAGCCCGCGGTCCCTATTTGCTTTTACACGGGGCAGTGGCTGTAATCAAGGGAGCCCCCAGATAAAGCAGAGAGTCGCCTGAGGGAGACAAAAGAGAAGAAAGGATGGGGAAGAAAGCAAAGACGAAAAAGAGAAAGATGACCACGTGCAGATCCTCCCAGAACGTCTTCTGGGGGGTAACTGATAAACAGCCAACTCCTCATCTGTTTGCATTGGTACGTTTAGCCCTTCACCCAAAGACACTCTTCTCAAAGCTGTTACTCTCTTGTTGTTATTGTTGAGTTGCTCATGTCTGACTCATTGTGACCCCATGGACTGTAACCCACCAGGCTCCTGTGTCCGTGGGATTGTCCAGGCAAGAATACTGGAGTGGGTTTCCATTTCCTTCTCCAGGGGATCTTCCCTCCTCAGGGATCAAACCTGCATCTCCCACATTGTGGGCAGATTCTTTACTGCTGAGCCACCAGGGAAGCCCATTACTCTCTTAATGTTTGCAAAGTTAATTATGAAAGAAGGATCATGAATACTCTGGTAATTTTAAAATATTTCATGTGTGTAAAAATCAATGGAGGGAGGGAGGTCCAAAAGGGAGGGGATACACGTTTACCTAAGGCTGATTCATGTTGAGCTTTGACAGACAACAGCAACATTCTGTAAGCAATTATCCCACAATTAAAAAACAAATAAAAAGAAAAAGAAAAAAAAATGGAACATCAGAGCCAACCGGAGAGAATCCAGTTTAGAATCAGAGCCGGGGCCTGTCAGCGATGCCCGAGGACAAAGGCTTCTCTCTGGTCCAGCATTTTCCCACCTGTGGACCACAGACCATCAGCATCGTCACTGCAAGGATGTTTGAAACCAGAACTTCCGAGGGTTGCCGGGAGGTCCTTGTTTTCCACGTGTGAGCCAGATGAGTCTTCCGAACTCTGCTATTTGAGAGCTGAGCCACTGATCTGGCCTGGGCCCTGTGCTGGGTATCAGACGAGGAAGATTAGACGCGTCTCGGGGATCATCCCAGCCAGTGGGCAGCAGAGAGGACACAGAGACTCCAACCCGGGCCTCTGTCTGTGATCAGCATCAGACCCAGAGCTTCCTACGGGGCCCGCTGCGAGTGCAGGTGCATCCCTGCAGCCCTGCACACGGCCGCCTCCTCTCTCCGTTCCCACACCCCGGGACTGTTCCCGTCAGGCCAGCATTCACACACAGCAACAGGCTCCCGGCAGGGCCCCAGCCAGAAGCGATGGGGGCTTTGAAAATGTGCTCCCCATGTGGCCCTTCATGACTAGGACACCTGAGTGGGGTGGGGAGACACAGTGGCCGTGGGGAGACCCACTTGGAGGGAGCTGGAAACTGTAGACCTGCAGTCAGCCCAGGGACACAGTGCCTTTGGGGGAGCAGTGACCCTACATGTTCAAAATAGCATGAGCTTCATCGTTTAGCTAGGTTTCTTTTTTTTGCAAATTTATTGCCAATGTCCACAGCCTGCCTGGAACATCACTTATGTTGGAGAAGTTCAGGCTCTCTCCTGAGTTCGGGTGCAGCATCCCTTGGGGTCAACAGAAGCCACCCAGGATGGGAAGGCTGCTTGGTCAGTGCAGGCAGCAGAAGCCCCGACGCCCTTCAGAGAGCAACGCACCTTCTTCTCCAGAACCAAGAGTTATGTCTACGGAGCAAGAAGTCCTAGGTAGGAAGCCTCGCAGTTTCAACATGGGGAATCAGGGGGAAGGAAAGTTATTACTCAGAATAACTTTCCATCTTAACCAGGACTCTGAGTGTAAGGGATGGGGGACTTGAGAGGTGTCCCCTCCGGGAGCCGAGCCATCCCAGGTTCCAGAAAGGCAGGCGGCACTGCCCACGACATTGTCCCCTCCTGCCCTTTGACCAGTGTGGACAGGCCAGGCCACCAGGGCCTTTGGGAGGGGAGGCAGCGAGGCTGCCCATTTGTTTAGTTGTGATAAAAGGACAAGGGAGGGGAAGGTCCCCATGGAAACCAGAGAGCCTGCGCACGGCAGGAACACACGCGTGGCTCAGGGCGGCCTCCAGGCCAAGCGTTGCTCACTTTCTTCCTGGGAATGACTGACTCTTGCTGTTTGTTGCCTCATCAGCTGGGTGACGGCACCTGGAGGCTGGCCATGGGGGCACTTAAGCTGAGGTCGTGGGATTGGAGGGCGTTGTTATTCCTGGGAATTTCTATCATATTTTAGGCTCAGGAACCGGGAGATTTCTAGGCCAGAATGGTTTCAAATACTGAGGGAGACTGCCTCACATGTCAAAGGCTTCAGTCCAAAATACTTCCAGACTTCTGTGCGAGCTGCCAAACAATTGTGGGAGGAACCATCTCCGAAGAGGATGGGTTTATCTGACAGGCATCCCTGGGGCTCAGCTGGTGAAGAATCTGCCTACAATGCGGGAGAACCGGGTTCAATCCCTGGGTCTGGGATTCCCATCTACTGGAGATGGGAAAGGCAGTCCACTCCAGTATTCTTGCCTGGAGAATCCCATGGAGAGCAGAGCCTGGCGGGTACAGTCCATGGGGTTGCAAAGAGTTGGATGTGACTGAGTGACTAATATCTAGCTATCCTTATGTTTACACAAAAGTTGAAAGTAGATTGAAAATATATTTGGAATAAACCTTATTTCAGGAAATTCCCTCCTTATGCTAATCCTTTAAGGCAAAGCAAGCGCTGCCAAAATGAAATGCACGCTCCCCAGGGCCACTCGGCGAAATTGTCTCAGAGAGCCGGCTTTAGCAGTTGCAGAATGGCCCTTCAACGATGCATTATTTAAACTAAATGGATTTTGAAGGCCCTATTAAACTCTTGACAATTTTTTAATTGAGGGTAGTGATGGTTAAGTGGAGATCTGACGTGATCTATGATTATGATGCAGAGAAAATATGACGGGACACGTTGAGACGCCCTCTTGTTTCTGGAGCTCTTACAACCTGAGCACAAATAGGACCATGAGGAGAAGATTAATTATTTTCCCCACGGAAAATGAAATGACTGCTACAATCCAAACAGTGACACCTAAAACAAGCTATTCCACTTCCTGTTTAATTTTCCACCGTCAAGTTCAAAGCCATCATCATCTGAGAGGAGACGAGAGGACACCCAGGCGTGGAGAGACAGTAAGGGCTCAGACACGCCGCTCCCGCCATTTCCATGTGCCTCTGTGTCACGTTTTCCCGTCTTGTTAGTAAAAGAGAGGAGAGTAATTTAGTCCTTCATTGACAGCGCGGGACTCTTATCCAGGTTGCTGTTCTAGTTTTAGTCAATAATGCCAGACTCCTCTGTCCATGGGATTTCTCAGGCAAGAATACTGGAATGGGGTGCCATTTCCTTCCTCAGGGGAACTTCCCGACTCAGGGATGGAACCCATCTTCTGTACTGGCAGGCCGATTCTTTACTGATAAGCTGCCAGGGAAGCCCAAAGATATCATTTTCGCGGAGTTTCAAGCATGCAAATGGAGATCAAGGAGGTCACTAGAATTGCTCCTTCTCCTGGTTGTAAATTAAAATACTCAGTCTGCCGAAACCCAGGATTGAACCAGGGACCTTTAGATCTTCAGTCTAACGCTCTCCCAGCTGAGCTACTTCGGCTCCTCTCTTCCACATGAGCGAACTGGACTGTGATGCAGTGATGATCTGGGGGCACATCGTCTGTCTGCACATCACCCTCTCTTCACCCAGGGGGGGCACGCTTATTCATGAGTGCAGGGGCTGATTCTGGGTCCTGATTTCTCAGTTGAGCACATTACACGTGACCCATTATCAGCGTCCAATTAATATTTGTGAGTGAATGTACGGGTGAGTGAGAGATGGGGTCCCCAGGAGGGGCTGCCCTGCCCCAGCCAGGACCCGGCCCGCCTCTTGCTTTGCTCTCATGGCCATCTTCTGCTTCCTAGCTGTGTTCCAGAAGGTACTCTGGTTGCAGTTTGTGTTCCAGAAGGATACCTTCTTCCATCTCTGTCATACCCTCCTTTTCTCCCTGGAGCTCATGAGCGTGCTAGGAGAAGCTAATCGTGGTGAATGAGACGCAGCTTCTCCCTCTCCTGTTACCCACCCGCTGCTGGACCCCACATGAGGACCAAGATTTCCATCAGATTCCCCGCCGGGGGCTCCTGACCCTGGAGCTCACTACAGGGTGTGCCCAGAGCCACCCCCAATATCTCTAGCACGTGCTTCTTGGACTTTCACAGCATCAGAGCCGCCTTATTAAGAGGCTCGTTGCTTGGGGTCCCATAGCCACAGTTCCTGGTCTAGGTCTGTATTCGCATTTTCAACGAGTGCCCAGGTGAGGCCGTATGGGTGCTGCTGGCTGGGGCCCCGGGTCAGAACCTCCGCTCTGATTGGCCCAGGGCCAGCGCTCACTCCTAGCTGCCTCCGCCACGTCCAGCCTCTGCATCAGCATCACTTCCGTGCGCTAGAACACGTGACCGCCTTACCCTGCACAAGGCAGAGCCCCTCTCTGTGAGTGTTGCCTGGCTGCCCACCGAGCTGCTCTGGAAGCCGAGGCGGCCCTCTCAGGCCCCGCGGGGCCCGTGACCCAGAGCGTGCCCCCTTGCTTTGCACCTCTCACAGCCCACGGCTGGCCCAGCCCGCGCTGAGCGTGTGGACCTAGAGACTGACCGTTGACTTCCTAAGGAGCTCAAGGCTGCGAGTCATCACCGCCAGCGCCTGCTGCTGCGCCCGGCAGCCTGGTTTCTGGGGAAATCCCTCCCACTGAGAAGGAGCCTGTCTCGGGTGAACCTCAGACCTCCCTGTGGCCTGCCTTGCAGAGGTCAGAGGATGGGGCTGGAGCCTCGGGTCCACAGAGAAGCCATCTGCGAATACAGGTGACCGGGAGATGAGGCACTGAGGGTGCCCATAAACCCTGTCTCTGTCTGGGGCTCCAAGACCATCCCCGACACCCCACCTCTGGGTCCTGCAGCCTCCGCTGTCTACACCAAAGGGACCAAGGTGACAGCAGCCATGGGAAGAAATGATGGAGCCCGTGATCTGCTCAGCCCTCCGCCCTCAGCTCCACCGAAGGGGCAGGAAGGGGCAGGGTGCTCCCCTCGCCTGGAGCCGGGTGCGCCCCTGGGGCCGGGGGCAGAGGGATGCTCTATGCTCCTCACCTGGCAGGGCCCAGGGTGAGGGCGGGCTCCCCCGGGACAGGGAGCGGGGTGCTGGTGCTGCTTCCTGGAGGTGAGATGTGGACCTTCTGGGGGCTTGGGGGACCCCAGAGGAGAGCTCCCAGGGGCAGAAGGAGAAGTGGGTCCCAGGATGGGGCATCTGCTGCAGGGGAGGCCCTGAGAACCTGACCGAGGCCACCTAGCTCCAAAAGGAAGCGTCTGAGCATCTGTCTAGCCCCGAAGACTTAGGCGCAGGGCAGGGTACCAGCCGCTGAAGGCTTCGCCCCCTCGCCACAGAGAAGGAGCCCTGAAGGGCCCCACCAAGCCTAGTGGAGGACAAGGTGAGTCAGGGAGAACACCCCAGGTCCCCTTTCCCAGGAGGGCTGGGGAGCCAGAACATCACCTTCGCGTGAAGTCTGGAGTTCTATAATCTAGACAGTATTGTAATCACGGGGCTGAGGCTGCCTTCGTGGCCACAGGTACCTGCTGAGACTTCATCCAGGTCCCAGGAAAGAGCCAGCCCCGAGTGGGGCTTCTGGGACCCCGTGGGAGAGGCCAGTCCTTGGGGGGACAGTGGCCTGTGGGGTCCAGCTCCTCCCTATACCAAGTCTGTTTATCTGTCTACAGCATCTCCACCACCGCCTGCATCCCATGTTGAGAAGTAGACTTTTTTCTTCGAAAATCAAAGCTCACATTCTTGTGCATTTTATGCCACTCCAGTAACTGTGCTAGTCATTCAAACGTACGCGTGCTAATTTAGTCCTCAAGCAACCCTATGAGGTGTCATCATAGGGATCTGGGGGGTGATTATTCACCACTTGCACAGGTTAGGGATGGCTTAGCAGTGGTTAGAACCCAGACAGCAGCAACGGTTCTCAGCCAGGCGTGGGCTTTTGCCTCCCTGGAGGTCAGAGGCTGCAGTCCGTGGGGTCGCAAAGAGTCGGACACGACTTGGCAAGGACAACTGCACGTCAGTGGCCAGAGTCTGAAGACGCCCGAGTTCCCATCCACGCCCGCGGTGTGTGCTCCGCGCACCTGGGGCTCCAGGCCAGGCCGTGACATCCCACAGCACACGGGACAGCCAAGAACCACCCCTGCCTGGCCCCAACCCACAGTGCCGGGGCTGAGAAAACTCCTTCTAGTAGTTGTCTGCCAGATGCAAATGGTTGAATTTTCCTGATCGTATAACATTATCAAATAAATCAGTCTATTCTGGAAAGCCAGCATTAGAATACGCAAGTTACCTGAAACAACAACGTTGCCAGAGACAATGCTGGTTAATCTTGTCTATAAATGTCCAGGTTGGTGCCTCTGTGGACACACATATGCACACCCATGCATACACACACACTTGCGCACACACACATTGGTTTTTCATGGAGTCTTTCTTTCTTCAGCTTACTCTTTTTTTGAAAATGGAATTGTGTTGTAGTTGCTGATCCTTCAGATTTTTACTTAACCATCCACTGCACTACAAATACACAATATGGACTTCTTTCCACGCCAGCAGAGATATATCAGGGCAGCTTCCCAGCTGGCTTATATGGTAAAGAATCTGCCTGCAATGCAGGAGACTTGGGTTTGATCCCTGGGTTGGGAAGATCCCCTGGAGGAGGGCATGGCAACCCACTCCAGTATTTTTGCCTGCAGAATCCCATGGACAGAGGAGCCTGGTGGGCCACAGTCCATGGGGTCACAAAGAGTTGGACACAACTGAGTGACTGAACGTGCATGCACGCAAACACAGATTGGAGATGACATGTTCTCGAGGAGGTCATTCTGCCTCACAGTGGGAGTGTGTTGGAAATTTTTGTGGGGGCTTTTTGTTTGGGGACGGGGCTCTGGGCCTTTAGTGGGTGGTGGTCCAGGGGTGCTGAGCATCCTATATTATGCAAAGCAATGCCCCACATGGAGATGAATCCCTCATAATTTTGAAATATCCCACCAGTAACTCGTGTGGTTGAAAAGCATATTTAGAATAATCCAAGATCCAAAACTCATTTTAATTTAGATACAATCAATTTTTTCTTGGTTTCAGCATGACTCCGTTTTACAGGAGTATGAGGGGGTGGTGAGCATGGCTTGTACCTCGCCGTGTTCATCTTGGGAAACCTCGTCATGAACAGAAATGCAGCTGGGAGACCTGGACTCCTGGCGCCCACAGGGGATCTGCCCCTGCGCCTGGGTCACTGGAGGGGATCCCTCAGGGGCCGACCCTGACATTCCACACGTCTCCCTGGGGCACCCACGCCTGTGCGTTTACATATTAAAACATTTCATTACCGATTCTTCTCCCTTTATTTCTCTTTTATGTTACAGTTAAGGTAATATATTGATTCTTTACACTTGTGTGTGTGAGTCATCGTGTCATTATATTGATTTTTAAAAAGTCATATGTGTGGGTTATATTATCTATGAATTTCATTTCAGTATGGTAAGGGGAGTGTTATAAACATTTGTTATAGAAAAGAGGCATTTGGGTCTGACATTTATTATAGAAAGGAGGCCTTTAGGTCTGACCGACCTGAAAATCCCTGATTTATCTCGTTACACTTAATGTAGCCTCATGCTGGGCACACTTGTATCATGGTTTATTTAACTCATCTACCGCTGATGGATATGGAAGTTCTTGGGTCATATAAGCAACACTCTGATAAACAGACATATTTATAAAAATATGTCTGGGCACTCACTGAATTATTTCCTTAGGGGAAAAAAATCATAGCAGTGGAATTGCTGAACCAGAGGTAAGCACATTTTCCATTTCAACATAGTTTGTCTGAATTATCCCATTAAGAGAGCAGGAGACACAGGTGTGTGGGACTCCAGGAGGAGCAGGCTCAAGAGGCAGCAGAAGCCATGCGGCGCGCTGCATTCCGCCGGATTCCGCTCGGCAGCAGCCGCATCCTGGCAGCTGCGTGTCTGCGCCCGGCAGCGGTGCCAGGACCTCCACTAGGGCCAGGCCGCCGTGCAGAGAGGGTGTCCCTCCAGCCCAGCCGCTGCTCTGCAGTCAGCAAGCATCCTCTCATAAGCCCCTTTGGGTGGTCTGCATGGATGCTCCTGTTTGCAGCAATCATTCCAGACTCATCAGAAACCTAACTCAATTTCAAGTGACACTGGTTGATTTTTCGTGGTGTTTTTTCACTTGGACCTTGTTATGCACTGAATTGAATTCTCTAAAAAACTCACATGTTGAAGCCCTGACCCCCAGGACCTCAGAATGTGACTTTATTTGGAAATAGGGCCACTGCAGATATCGTTAGTTCAGATGGCTCTCACTGGAGCAGTGCCACCTCCTCTGACATGACCACTACCCGATAAAAGGGAGAGATGCTAGGGACTTCCCTGGTGGTCCAGTGGCTAAGACGCCGATCTTCCGATGCAGCGGGTCTGGGTTCGATCCCTGGTCACGGACCTAGAATCCCACATGCTGCACCTAGATGTGGCACAGCCAAATAAATAAAAGCATTTTTTTAAAAATGGAGCGATTTGCTTGCATGAACACACACACAGAGAGACACACACACACAGAGACACACGGAGAACATCACGTGAAGATGCAGGAAGGGACTGAGGCGTGCTTCCATACCCAGGGAACACCAAGGATGCCCAGCAAACACCCAGCGGCTGGGGGAGGGCCTGGGGCAGCTTCCCCTCCCTGCTCAGGAGGAAGCAACCCTGCCAGAACCTCGATCTTGGACTCCCAGCCTACAGAGCTGTGAGACGGCCAGGTTCTGTCACTGAAACCCCCAGCGCTGTTTCCAAAGCCTGAGAAAACGAATGCAGACATCTCAGCTTCAGTGACTGAGTCTGTCTCCTAAGGCCACTGCTCAGCAGAACCATTGCGTGATGAAGCCTGAGGCCATCTCAGGAGTCATCTGGTCCACCCCCTCCCCGCTCTGACACACAAACAATGAAAACCCAAACAAGCTGTAGGACTCGTTCAAAATCCGAGAGCGGGTTGGCAGCACCTCCTGCCTCCTGCTGCAGTTTTGGACTCCCGCGCCAGAGCTGTGAGCTGGGGCATTTCTGTCGGTCACGCCCTCTGTCTAAGCGCTTTGTCTCATTCGTGCTAGACCTAAGCCCCGGCTCACTTCCTGTCCAGGCCTTGGGAGGCCTAGTCATGGGCAGACTCACGGGGGTGGTGGTGGTTCCGTGTGTGTCTGGCTCCGCCCGGAGCACCGTGGCTGGTGCAAAGGAGATGCTCCGGGAAGCTTCCCTGAATGGGATGAAGTATGAACGTTCACTCTGGGCTTCTCTGGGGGCCGTGAGTCAGGTCCGGGAGGTGCTCCGACAGCACTCCTTAGAGGAGGATGAGGCCTGGCCACAGGAAGCGGGCTGGTCACAGGCGGCATGTGCCTGGAATGCAAGCACTGGGAACAGCAAAAGGACTTCGGGCTCGGTCTCTAAAATATGCTTCTGAATCCACAGCAGCTGCTCAGGCATCCTGCTGCGATGCCCGCCCCGCTCCACACTGGGAACAGCATGCAGAGCCTGACGCTCAGAGCCTCAATTCCCCAAAGGAAAGGAGGGTGGTGACGGGCTGAAAACCTCACCCGTGTGCAGCTTGGTAACCCTGGGGCCGCCCGGTGAGAAGGCCCTGGCACCGAATGCAGTCTGAACCACGTTTCTCATCATGGACATTCAGGTCATCAGATCAGGAGAGAAGAGAGAGGGAGGAAGACAGACAGCCATGAGTGGTGCAATGCTGAGACGTCTGTCTCTTAAATGTCTCCTCTTTTTTGGCTCTTCAGCATCCTGTTCTTGTTGTTAGTTGCTCAGTCATGTCCAGCTCTTTGAGACCCCATGGACTGCAGCATGCCAGACTTCTCTGTCCTTCACTATCTCCCAGAATTTGCTCAAACTCATGTCCATTGTATCGATGATGCCATCCAACCATTTCATCCTCTGTCATCCCCTTCTCTTCCTGCCTTCAATGTTTCCCAGCATCAGGGTTTTTCCCACTGAGTCAGTTCTTTGTATCAGGAGTTTCAGCTTCAGCATCAATCCTTTCAATGAATATTCAGGACTGATTTCCTTTACAATTGGGTGGTTTGACCTCCTTGCAATCCAAGAGACTCAAGAGTCTTCTCCAACACCACAGTTTAAAAGCATCAATTCTTTGGCGCTCAACCTTCCTTATTGTCCAACTCTCACATCCATACATGACTGCTGGAAAAACCATAGCTTTGACTGTACACACATTTGTCCAAAAAGTGATGTCTCCGCTTTTCTATATGCTGTCTAGGTTTGTCATAGGTTTTCTTCCAAGGAGAAAGCGTCTTTTAATTGCCTGGCTGCAGTCACCTGTGGTTTTGGAGCCCAAGAAAATAAAATGTCACTGTTTTCATTGTTTCCCCATCTATTTGCCATGAAGTGATGGGACCAGATTCCATGATCTTAGTTTTTTGAATGTTGAGTTTTAGGCCAGCTTTTTTACTCTCTTCTTTTACTCTCATCAACAGGCTCTTTAGTTCCTCTTCACTTTCTGCCATAAGGGTGGTATCATCTACATATCTGAGGTTGTTTATATTTCTAGACAGGTGCTAACTTTAAAAACATTTTATGAATTAAGCAAAGTTCCTAGAATTTAAAAAAAAAAATCACATGGCCACCAGCTTGCAAGCTCCCGCCCACAAGATAAACTTTAAAGCCCATCAGCATGGCATCCGCCACCCTTCATGGTTCTGCCTATATTTTGCCTACAAAGATCTGTCTAGTCAAAGCAATGGTTTTTCCAGTAGTCATATGTGGATGTGAGAGCTGGACAATAAAAAAAAGGCTGACAGCCAAAGAACTAATGCCTTCAAACAGTGGTGTTGGAGAAAACTCTTGAGAGTCCCTTGGACGGCAAGGAGGTCAAACCACTCCATCGTAAAGGTAATCAACTCTGAATATTCATTAGAAGGACTGATGGTGAAGCATCACGTCCAACACTTTGCCTACCTGATGCCAAGAGTCGACTCACTGGAAAAGACCCTGGTGCAGGGAAAGATTGAAGGCAGGAGGAGAAGGGGGCAACAGAGGATGAGATGGTTGGATGGCATCACCGACTCGGTGGACGGGAGTCTGAGCAAACTCCGGGAGATGGTGAAGGACAGGGAGGCCTGGCGTGCTGCAGTCCAAGGATCGCAAAGAGTCAGACACGACTGAGCGACTGAGCAACAAAAATTCTTCTGCCCCAGGCAGCCTTTCCTCCCCAAACCCCTACGCCCTCCAGTGGCTGCTCACGTTAATACAGAGGACCGGAGGGGAGGAGACGGGCGTCCCCTGAAGCGGAGCCCAGAGCGCAAGCTCGCCGCTGCTGGTGAGCGCCTTTTAGGCGGCGCTTAAGGAGGAGAAGGGGCCCCAAGCCCCCTCGGGCCCCCTCTTGGCGCACGGCGCCTCCAGGTCCTCTCCGCAGGCTCAGACGGCCTGTCCGCTCTCACGGGATGCTCGGCTACGTGCTCATCCCCGCGGCAAACAAGCTCGGCTCAGCCCTCCCCGAGGACCCCGCGGAAGGAAGCCCGCCCTCGCGCTCGCGGGCCCGGCTGGCGTCCCCCCGCGGCGCGGCTCCCCCGGCGGCGAGCGGGGCGCTTCCGGCGCCCGACGCCCCCGCGGGAACTGGGGGCAGAGGGCGGTCCCGTGGGGCCTGGCTCGGGGCCTGCTCGCGCCGCCCGGCTTCTGCCTTTCGACCTCTCCAGCCGTCCGCAGACCCCCAGACAGCCGGCAGCCGCGTGCGGAGACAGAACCGAAAGGGGCGCAGAGGCTCCGGGCTCACAAGGCCCTCGGAGCCGCACCCCTTCCTCCGCACCTCCTAACCCGGGCCCCGCGCCCACCGCCGCGGGCTGGAGCGGGGCCGCTTTGTCCCGAGGCCCGGGCGCACCGTGTGCCCCTAGGGCAGCGGGATGCGGAGGCTCCGGCCCCGCCTGGGGAGCGGGGCTGGCCGCGGAGGGGCGGGCCTGCGGGCTGGGGGGGAGGAGGGGGTGCGGGGGCGCCTCTAAACCGCAGCGGGATTTCTGCGAAGGAAGGGTCCTGGGAAAGGCCTTGCTCCGGGTGGATGAAACCGGCTTCTATTTTTGGCCCAAGCGACTGAACTGAAATGCCCGGCCTTGGGGGCAGCAGGCGGGTGGGCAGGGACACCCTCTGTCCACCTCCTGCCCAGGCAGAGAGCGGGAGGAGGCGCGAATCCTGAGGTCCTGGCACCAGCTGCGCAAGCCACAGACCGTGTCTCATCCCCAGGGGCCGGAGGTGAGCGGAGGAAGGAGTTCTGACCCCGAGTCTGACCTTCATCCCGGCCTGGGTGGGCCGTGTCAGTCCTCAGGAAGGACGCGGGCCGGCGGGGGAGGAGGGCTAGCCCAGGGACCTGTCCCGGAATCACTGGCCTGGCGACGTTTCCACTGGAACCGCAAGAACTCTTTGGAAAATGTGCCTTTTAACCAGAAAAGGGGTCTTATCACTTCAATATTTTAAAACCCTGGGGGAAGTGTCTTCTTTGTACCAAGGCTTTAGGGGAGGAGGGGACATTGTTCTCTGTTTATTTTGCATTATTTTAATGTATTTTTATTTGCCTTACTTCAGTTAATCCTCATAACATCTTTGTAAGTGGGCAACTTTTTCAGCTTCAGGAACTCCTGCGGGTGCCCAGCTGTAGTTGGTGAGATGCCACCAAAACACACAACTCACGCACATACTCTCACACACACACGCACACTCACACATCCTCAGACACACACATGCACACTCTCTCACACTCACACACATCCTCACACACACTCACACTCACACACATCCTCACACACACGCACACTCACACATCCTCAGACACATGCACACTCTCACACACACACACATCCTCAAACACACTCACACTCACACACTCTCACACACACACACACATCCTCAGACACACACACACTCACACACACACACATCCTCAGACACGCACACATGCACACTCTCACACTCACACACATCCTTACACACACACACACACTCTCAGACACACACACACTGTCACACACACACATCCTCACACACACTCACACACACTCTCACAATGCACTCACACACATCCTCACACACACACACACTCACACACACACACATCCTCAGACACGCACACATGCACACTCTCACACTCACACACATCCTTACACACACACACTCACACACTCACACACACACACACATCCTCAGACACACACACTGTCACACACACACATCCTCACACACACTCACACACACACTCTCACACACTCACATACACACTCACACACATCCTCAGACACACACACATGCACACTCACACATCCTCACACACACAGACACTCACACACTCACTCACACACATCCTTACACACACACACACACACTCTCATACTCACACACTCACACACATCCTTACACACACACTCTCACACACACACTCACACACAGCACATGCTCCTTTTCCTCAGGTGGGCAGACGTTCACGCAAGCCGCTGCCTGGCAACCCTGGAGGAAGGAGGAGGGATGGGGCAGAGGTCTTGGAAGGCAGGGGAGAATGGTGGGGGGCCGGGGTGGGGGGCCGGGGTGGGGGCCGCTGCCTTGTCCCGGGAGTGTTTCAGTCCCACTGGAGTGTGAGGAGGGGTCCAAGGGCCCGGGGCCTACTGGATTTTTCAAAAATTACTCAGAGAGTCGCTTCATTAAGGTGGAGAAGACCGTCTTCTTCATCTGTGTGGAAACAGCTCTGCTCTGGTGCCCCGCAGGGCCGGGAGAGTCAGACGAACCCTGAAAAGCGCCCTTGCGTGGTCTGCTAATCCGGGGATGGGCGGGACGGGTGCAGAAGAGGCCACCGGGCAGGTAACTGGCCGACAGACTGGCTCCGGGCGCGTGAGCCGCCCTCCAGGCACTCCCAGAAGCGCGGGGGACAGTGTGAGGGGCTAGACCTGGCGGGCTCAGGCAACTGCGATTGTCATCAAAGGGAGTGGGACTTATATTAAAGACACAGGCCCGGTGGGTCAGCTGGGCGCCTGGAGCACACCACTATTATAAACGAAACAGATTCAAAGAAATTCAACACTTTTTTATGAATTTCACATAAAAGCAGACAAATGGAGAGCAGCCAGGATATGAAAATGGCTATTGCTTAAACTTTGGGAGAACACGGGAGTGCAAGAACCAAGAACCTCTTGTTTTCATCACAAATCCACCGGTTCTCTTGTGGCAAGTCAGGCAGTGCTTTGAATGTGTGTCTTTTGCCTTGGCTTTTCCATCACTAAAACAGAATCTTTATGGTTGAATGAGTGAACATGCAGTTAACTTTGACTGGTAAAAGATCATTCATTTACAAAGATAAAGCATTCCATTTTTAAAGTACCTGCAGGAAATAGGAGCCATTGCAGAAAAACCTAATAGTTGTTGGTTATGTGAACTGAGTAACTGTTGAAGTTTGTGGTTTGTTTTGGGTTTTAAGAGTAACACCGTGGAAGACTAAATAATGTTACGATGGCAATACTCCTCATGTTGGTCTACACATTCAACTCAATCCTTTTGAAAATCCCAGCTGCTGTTTTTTTTTTTTTTTTTGCATAAATAGACAAATAGATTCTAAATTCATATAGAAATACAAGGGACTCAAAATAACCAACACAATCTTGAAAAAGATCAGAGTTGGAAGACAGATTCCCTATTTCATGACTCATGACGCATCTACACTGATCGAGATCATGTGTACTGGCGTAAGGATAGACATATGTTGAGAGTTCAGGAGTAAATTCATATATTTATAGGTAACTGATTCTCACCAAGGGTGCCAAGACAATCCACTATTTTGTGGAAAAAATAGTCTTTTCAATAAGTGGTGCTGGGATAACTAGATATCCACATGCAGAAGAACGAAGTTGGACCTGTACCTCATACCAGACACGAGTTGACTTGAAATGAATCAGAGGCATAAGTCCTAGAAGAAGACAGGAGTAAATCTTTGTGATCTTGGGTTAAATGTGACACCGACAGCACAAACAGCACAAGAAAAAATAGATAAATCAGACTTCATTAAAATGTAAAACATTTGTCTTTCAAAAGGTACCACCAAGAAAGTGAGAAGACAACCTGCAAAGTGAGAAAGGCATTTGCACATCTATATGATAAGAGTCTAGTACCCAGAATATATAAAGAACTCTTACAAATCAATGATAAAAAAAAAAACAAATTTTTGAATGCGCAGAGGATTTGAATATACATTTCTTTAAAGAAACACAGATGGCCAATAAGCACATGAAGAGATGTTCTACATCACTAATCATTCAGTTCAGTTCAGTCGCTCAGTCGTGTTCGACTCTTTGCAACTCCATAAAGTGCAACAACTAGGCCTCCCAGAGTTTACTCAGACCCATGTCCATCAAGTCGGTGATGCCATCCAGCCATCTCATCCTCCGTCATCCCCTTCTCCTCCTGCCCCCAATCCCTCCCAGCATCAGGGTCTTTTCCAATGAGTCAACTCTTTACATGAGGTAACCAAAGTATTGGAGTTTCAGCTTCAGCATCAGTCCTTCCAATGAACACCCAGAACTGATCTCCTTTAGGATGGACTGATTGGATCTCCTTACAGTCCAAGGGACTCTCAAGAGTCTTCTCCAAAACCACACTTGAAAAGCATCAATTCTTCAGTGCTCAGCTTTCTTCACCGTCCAACTCTCGCATCCATACATGACCACTGGAAAAACCATAGCCTTGACTAGATGGACCTTTGTTGGCAAAGTAATGTCTCTGCTTTTTAACATGCTATCTAGTTTGGTCATAACTTTCCTTCCAAGGAGTAAGTGTCTTTTAATTTCATGGCTGCAGTCACCATCTGCAGTGATTTTGGAGCCCAAAGAAATAAAGTCAGCCACTGTTTCCACTGTTTCCCTGTCTGTCTGCTGTGAAGTGATGGGACCAGATGCCATAATCTTAGTTTTCTGAATGTTGAGCTTTAAGACAACTTTTTCACTCTCCTCTTTCACTTTCATCAAGAGGTTTTTTAGTTCCTCTTCAGTTTCTGCCATAAGGGTGGTGTCATCTGCTTATCTGAGGTCATTGATATTTCTCCCGGCAATCTTGATTCCAGCTTGTGCTTCTTCCAGCCCAGCGTTTCTCAGGATGTTCTCTGCATATAACTTAAATAAGCAGGGTGACAATATACAGCCTTGACATAGTCCTTTTCCTATTTGGAACCAGTGTGTTGTTCCATGTTCAGTTCTAACTGTTGCTTCCTGACCTGCATACAGGTTTCTCAAGAGGCAGGTCAGGTGGTTGGTATGCCCATCTCTTTCAGAATTTTCCACAGTTTATTGTGATCCACACAGTCAAAGGCTTTGAAATAGTCAATAAAGCAGAAATATATGTTTTTCTGGAACTCTCTTGCTTTTTCGATGATCCAGTGGATGTTTCCCCATGGAAAAGAAATGCAAAAAAGCAAAATGGCTGTCTGAGGAGGCCTTACAAATAGCTGTGAAAAGAAGAGAAGTGAAAAGCAAAGGAGAAAAGGAAAGATATTCCCATTGAATACAGAGTTACAAAGAACAGCAAGGAGAGAGAAAACCTTCCTTAGCAATCAATGCAAAGAAATAGAGGAAAACAACAGAACGGGAAAAACTAGAGATCTCTTAAGAAAATTAGAGATACCAAGGGAACATTTCATGCAAAGATGGGCTCGATAAAGGATTAGAAATGGTATGGATCTAACAGAAGCAGAAGATACTAAGAAGAGGTGGCAAGAATATACAGAAGAACTGTACAAAAAAGATCTTCACAACCCAGATAACCATGATGGTGTGATCACTCAGCCAGAGCCACACATCCTGGAATGCGAAGTCAAGTGGGCCTTAGGAAGCATCACTACGAACAAAGCTAGTGGAGGTGATGGAATTCCAGTTGAATTATTTCAAATCCTAAAGACGATGCTGTGAAACTGCTGCACTCAATATGCCAGCAAATTTGGAAAACTCAGCAGTGGCCACAGGACTGGAAAAGGTCAGTTTTCATTCCAATCCCAGAGAAAGGCAGTCCCAAAGAATGCTCAAACTACTGCACAATTGCACTCATCTCTGACACTAGTAAAGTAATGCTCAAAATTCTCCAAGCCAGGCTTCAGCAATACGTGAACCAAGAAATTCCAGATGTTCAAGCTGGTTTTAGAAAAGGCAGAGGAACCAGAGATCAAATTGCCAGCATCCCCTGGATCATCGAAAAAGCAAAAGAGTTCCAAAAAAAACACTAATCATTAGGAAAATGCAAATGAAAATCACCATGAGATCCCACTTCACAGCGACTAGGATGGCCAATAATCAAAAAGATGGACACACGACAAGCGTCAGGGGGGACGTGGGGACACTGGAACCTTTCGTGCCTGCTTATTTTTTCAGTCGTGTCCAACTCTGTGACCCTGTGAACGGTAGCCTACCAGGCTCCTCTGTCCTTGGGGTTCTCCAGGCAAGAATGCTGGAGTGGGTTGCCCTTTTCTCCTCCAGGGGATCTTTCTGACCCAGGGGTTGAACCCACATTTCCTGTGTCTCCTGCAATGGAAGGTGGATTTTTTACCACTGAGCCACCTGGGAATCCCTATACATCACCAGTGGGAATGAAAAACATGTTTCCCCTTTGGAATCCTGTTTGGCAGTTCTTCAATAAGTTAAGCTTGGAGTTACTTCCACTCCTAAGTATATACCCAAGAGAACTGAAAACATATGCACACAATAACTTATATGCAAATGTCCAGAGCAGCATTATTCATAAAAGCCAAAAAGTGGAAATAACCCAAATGTCCGTCAGCTGATGAATGGATAAACAAATGTGGTCTAGCCAAACAATGGAATATTGTTTAGCCATTAAAAAATGAGGTTCTGATACATGCTACAACATGGATGAACCTGGAAAACATTACGCTAAGTAATAGAAGCCAGACACACTAGCACACACGTCAAGATTCCACTTATATGAAGTCTGGAGTCAGCAAATCTGTAGAGACAGAAAAGTTCATTAGTTGTTGCCAAGGGCTGGAGGAAGGAACAATGGAGGAGTGATTGCTAAAGAGTGTGGGGTTTTTTGGGGTGATGAAAATGCTCTGGAGTTAGATATTTGTGAAGATTGCACAACTTTGTGATTATATTAAAGCAATTGAATTATATGCTTTAAAAGAGCAAATTTAATGTATGTTAATTATAGCTCTTTTTTTTTTTTAATGTTCAGTTTTGGGTAAAAAAATAAATAAGAAAGACTAACACTCAAGAAGTATGACCTGGCAGTGCAGCCGTCAGCTCTTGAGACATGAGCCCTGACTCTCCCAAGAAAAGGGGCTGACCAGACCCTCAAAGAGCGAGAACTGAAGTTAGGATCACCCCCCACCCCTCGCACTCCCCTCCCTAGCGTGGGTGCAGTTGACTGAATTTCCCGTCAGTCTCCTTCAGAAATCTCAGCCCCCCTCCCCGGGCCTCTTGTAGCCCGTGTGACATTGTGGACGGCCCCAGACTGTCACCTTCCAGACACCGGCCTGTGTCTAATACGTGCAAGGGCTTCCACGTACTCCCCAAGTCTGGACTCTGAATGGCCTTTAAAGAATTCAGACTGCAGAGGAGGCAAGGCAGAACTTACAGGTATGCTCTTTGCAGCATTTTTTGTAACCCTGAAAAGCTGGCAACAGCTAACTACCCAACAATAAGGAATGGGGTAGGAAACTCACGGTGCATCCTTACCGAGGAGCATTATGGAACTCCTGAAAATAGTGTCTAATAAATAATTTGTAGTGACATGGGGAAATGCCTACGATAATGGCAAGCAAAAAATGTGAGACACGTGATTCTATGGGGATCATTTTCTCAACCGTGATAGAAATACACCTAAGAAATGCGCCATACTGTTAACAATGGTCGTCTTTAGTGGGTGAATATCTTCTGTCTACATTTTCTTTTAAGGCTGTGCACAGTAAGTATGTGCTGTTCTTGCTATTTGAAAACTCATTTGGGATGAAATCCGGTGGCGAAATGGAACAGAATTTTGACACAGCCTGGGATGAGCCACAGGGGTTGGGCAGGCAGATGCAGTTGGCCTCACGGCCTCTCTGCAGCGCCCACTGGCAGAAGCCAAAGGGCGAGGCATGGCATCACCGTGGACGGCAGCTGTGCCCGCCGCAGGCTTGAGGTGGGGGCTGGTGGTTCCCGACCCCTTCTGCTCGGGGAGCCTGGCCGCAGTGCTGGCCTGAGACAGGAAACCTGTGGATCGAGTGCCGCGAGCAATGTGAGCGGGCTGATTGTCAACACTGACGATCAGGGCCTTTAGAGTTTCTCTGGTGGCTTCCTGAACGTTATTTCTTTCGATTCTCTAACAACTGAAATAAGGCCCATGATGACCCCCCGGTGCTGACAAAGGAAACCAGTCTGTGTTTGTAAATGAAACACGAGATGCAGTAGGAGATAACCTCCGGTTTCTCGGTGGCTCAGCACAACAGAAGTTGGTTCCCTGTTCGCTTAACAGTCACATCCGCAGACCACTTCTGGTGTGGCAGCGTCTCACGTGGCATTTCAGGACCCGGGTCCTGGCCTCTGTGGCTCTGCCCTCTTCTACATGCTCTGAGCTTTCTCCCCGCCGGCAGGTAGGGAAAGAGAGGGTGGAAGCCCGAGACGGGCCTGGACTTGGCCTTCATGACTTCCATGAACATCCCATCGGCCAGAATCCGTCCCAGGGCCCCCACTAGCTTCCCCTGGGTGTCCAGGGGGGAGGAAATGATTCGAAGAAGACCTAGAGTGTCTGCCAGAGACTTGAGCGCGAGCAGGCCTTGGTTGGAGCTCAGGCAGCTGACCGGAGGCAGAACCTGTGGTCCCGCCCTCCCCCAGGGCCCCCGAGTCCTCCCCTCGGGGATGTTCTCTGGTCTCCTGCCGCCAGCATCCCTGCAGGGCATCAGTGCTGGAATGACCACCAGGAAGGGTGAGAGGGTCTGATGAAAGCATTGATGGGAAATAAGTCTTAGCCCTTCCGGCTCCATCAGTCATCCGCCTGCCGTGTTTCCTTTCCAGGTTTGCTCTTCCCTTAAACATCAAAAGGGAAGCAGACACCCACTTGAAGGCAGTTCGTTCCCGCGCTTAGGGACCACGCTGTCATTTATAGGCTTGTTTCTGCAAGAGCAGGACTTCGGAGGCTCTCTCAGACCACTTAGGGCCTCTCCCCGCCAGAGGGCTGGGCTGCCACCAGCTGGAGGGCCGCCCTCAGCTCCGCCCCCTGCTCTGAAGGTGCACTTCCCCAGGAAGCCTTCATTAAAAAAGCCTGAGTGGCAGCATGAACTTCGTTGACTACTTAACCATCATTAAACAAAGGGTCTATGATTCAAACGTGCTTTAAAGAAATGCAGGTACCTGGGCATACTTATTCACAGGCATTTGTTAAAAGAAATGAGAAGGGATCTAATTAACATCATCTCGACACTTCAAACGGTTTCTTGTCTGACCACCGTGTGAACTCTGCTGAGACGGAGTTTCCTATCCCGTGTTACGTAGCTGGAAGCTGGTACCTTGACTGGTGAGAGGGGACCGGGCTTCATCTCCTCTGCAACCTTGCGTTCCTGGCTTGTAATCTCCTTGAACCCATTTCCTTGTCTGCAAAGTGAAGGAGTATAAATTAGCAGTTAATAATGCCTACTTTTAAGAGTTAGGGAGAATTGAACAGGTTAAATAAATTCCCTGATGGTTCAGTGGTAAAGAATCTGCATGCCGGGCAGAAGACCCAGGTTCGATCCCTGGGCGAGGAAGATCTCCTGGAGAAGGGAATGGCAACCCACTGCAGTATTCTTGCCTGGGAAATCCCATGGACAGAGGAGCCTGGTAGGTTACCGTCCATGAGGTCACAAAAGAGCTGAACACGACTGAGCGACTAAACCACAAACAGTAAATCCGTAGCATCTGAGACACACTTGTGACGACTACTTCACTTACAGATAAGGAAACGTGGGCACAGACAGTATTTTCTCAAAGCCAGGCAGCCAGGAGTAATGAGGCTGGTGAGCCTCTGGGTTGAATGCCTGAATCTTCCTCTTCTGCCTTTATTTTCCAGGAAATGTGATGGATAAGGCACAGACACCAATGATGCACCAGCCCATAGTTCACAGTTAAAGAGTTCTTTCTATTTAATTCATAAAATGTCTCAATCACTGTCTAGTCAAACTCTGCTACTTTTAAAATCATTCTTTATTCCAGCTTTTTGCATTAAAAGCATCTCTCATTTCTCTTCACTCTTTCTCACCCAGGATGAATACTCAGGTGGGCATTCTGGAATTTCCAGAGCCATCTTCTTAAAATGCAGTAAGAATTTATCACCGTCTCCAGCCCCCTCACGAACAGGGCTGGTGGAGAGCGGGATGAAGAGGGACGGACCGGCCTCCTGGGGTCCTGAGACCCAAGGACCGGTCCACCGCCTGGCTGTTGTATCCTCGCAGTTTATTTTCTGAGTCTTGGGTTCCTCAATCATAAACTGGAGATACCCCTTATTTCACAAGCCCATAGGATCAGATGGAGTGCTAGTCACTCAGTCTTTACAATCCCATGAACTGTAGCCCGCCAGGCTCCTCTGTCCACGGGAATTCCCAGGCAAGAATGCTGGAGTGGGTAGTCATTCCCTTCTCCAGGGGATCTTCCCAGCCCAGGATCAAACCCACGGTTCCTGCATCGGCAGACAGATTCTTTACCACTGTGCCGCCGCGGAGGCCCCCAGATGGAGTAAAGCTTGTTGCAAATTGTAAATTTCTGTGGGATTGATTTTTACTGCTGAAACCACCTATCCATCACCAGGCAGTTCTTCAAATAAGAGACAGATCTCTTTCCCCTGGCAAGAATCATGACTAATATATTCCAGGACGCTTTGCATGTTCCCGGCCTTAAAATAAAACTGCACCCGAACAGGAATGCAGACTCGGTCCTGCATTCCCCAGCTCTCGCTGAGTCTCTGCTCTCGGCCGGGCTTCGAGCCCAGTGCTCCAGACGACAGGACGGATGGCGTTAGTCCACCCTCGGCTCCTTCACGGTCCAGTGCAGGAAGCCAGACGTTTGTGTAACGTGGCTTATGCTTTAAGAGGGGAACAACAACCCAAAAAAACATTAGAAAAGCTGAAAGAAGCAGGGGTTACTTTGAGTTTAGTGAAATCAGGAAACGTTTTTGGAGGAGAAAATGCTTGAGCCTTAAAAGTTGGCCCATCTTTGGCAGGTGAAGGGAAGCACCTGAGAGCGGCTTGGAGGCAGGAAACGGCAGGAAATTTGCAGGGACCTGGGAGGAGCATTTTGTCTTGACTGAATCAAAGGTCGGTAAAGAGCAGAGGTGAGGGAGCTGGAAAGTCAGACCGGTGACTGTTTTCCAGGAAAGAGGAAAAGGACCCGCCAGGGTTTCCAGAGGACCTGGAGTGGATGGAACCGGAGGCAGGCAGAGCTTTTTGGAGGCCGCTGCAGTGGTCCAGATGTGAGGACAGCAGCGCCAGGGACCAAGAGACCCTACAGGCGTGTTTAATAGAATCCACACGACTCATCTGAGTAATGTAAAAGGTCTGGGAATCTACAAACTGGTAAGCAAGTCAGGGTTTGTCTCAATGTTTCGAAAGCTCCACAGATTCAGCCATTTGACACATCTGCCTTAGACGTGTGCTGGGCTGAGGACACAGACTGGGGCGGGGGTGGGGGGTGTGCAGGGAGGTGGGCCCTAAACGGGTACCGCCGTCCAGAAATGAGGGACCCAGGAGCAGGGTGATAGGACAGCGTCCTGGTAGCAGGACTCTGCAGCTCAGGTAGGGGGGTGACCCTGGGCCAAACTTTAAATGATGCGCGTAAGAGCCAGGGCAGAGCTGGGCAAAGAGCCGTGGACACAGCTTCGAGCCCAAATAACCATTTAGGGTGTTCCCTTTGGGCATCAAGACGCCAAGGCCCCAGATTTCCATTGTAGTCCAGGGGTTAAGAATCTGCCTGCCCATGCCTGGGGCACAGATTCGATCCCGGGTCCAGGAAGGTTGCACGTGCTGAGGGGCCACTCAGCCCTCGTGCTGCAACCACTGAGCCCGTGAGCCACCACTAATGCGCCCACACACCTTAGGCCCCCAGCTCAGCAACTAGAGAGAGGCTGCGTGCGGCAACAAAGACCCAGTCTCAAAAATAAATATGTGAAAAGACTCCAAGGTCCCTCTGAGGCCCCTAAACAGGGGACGGGCTCTTATTTTCCATCCTGTGGGTGCTTCACCTGTCTCTTGGGTTTAGTAGACTCTCAACCTCTAATAACTTCTTTTTTCTCCCACAGTGGGTACGGGCCAGTTTCCCATCTCTTCTTCCAAATAGGTGACTTTTGGGTGTCTGGCTGGGTTTTTATTAAGTTTCTCCAAGAGACCAGCTTCATAGATAAGATGGAGCACTACACAGAAGTGTCCTAGAAGCTTCTAGACATTGGATAGGCAAGACTGGCCCATTGATACATGATAGGATCAATGTACTAGACCACTAGGCGATTTTCACAAAAAGGCGAATTTTTCAGTCCAAACGGTGAGTCCACCCATCTGGTCTGACAAATGCTGTTTCTGTCTTGATTCCTTGTCTGAGACCATTTGCCAAAGCCTCTTTCATGAATCAGTAGTTAATCTGATGAGTTCCCAATCAATTCAGTAGTGCATTGGTTCCAGGCATAAGACATCAATTTGATTTGGTTATAAAATTTAATATTCTATAATTCATAGAGGATCTAATCCGTGTACCATCTGGTTTTGGAAGAAAGACCTCTGGGAAAATGCAGGGTTTTGCAGGATGAACGTTTCTCTTCTTCTTCCTGATGTCACTCCAAACCTTTCCATTCACACTGAAAGATGGTCATCTATTAAGAGTATTCCCCCTCATTTAGAGAACGCTAAGCCTGTCCCACATGGCTTACTTGGACGTGTTCATTGGACTTGGATTCTCTCGTCCTCTTGCCCTGACTAATCGCCTCAAACCACACCAGGTGTTCCCTGCTCCGTAGTCGAGGGCTGTGAGTGAATACACCCTGCATACTGTAACCTGGTTGATCTCCCTAAACCTCCGTTTTAGCTCTTGTAACCAGGTGGTGGTTGGGGGCGGTGGTTTAGTCGCTAAGTCATGTCCAACTCTTGTGAGCCCATAGACTCTAGCCCGCCAGGCTCCTCTGTCCACGGGATTTCCCAGGCATGAACACTGGAGTGGGTTGCCGCTTCCTACTCCAGGGGATCTTCTGGATTGAGCCCGTGTCTCCTGTGCTGCAGGAAGACTTCTTTGCTGTCTGATACACCAGGAGAGCCCCTCACTCCTTCTCTCTTGTTGTCTCCCTTTGTTCTCATGCACGAGACCATTTAAACCCACAGAGGTGGTTTGTCCAAAACCCAGGATCCCTGCGTACCGACTGCATCCTGCTCACATATCGAGCAGCCCAGCTCCCACCACTGTGTGTCGTAAGGACACTTGAACGTCCACGTGGCCTCTCTGCCTGGCTGTCCAGCCTCTTCCCCTCTCCTGTCTCAGCCATCATGTCCAGTGGAGCTAGGGTGTCATGAGTTCTCTGAGCCTGTCGTGATCCAGAGGGCCTTACCTGGCCCCCTTGGATCAGCCCCACGAGTCATGGGTGGGCTTCAGGGAGACTGACTACCCCAGGAAGACACTTGAGGAATTTGCATTATGTGCTTTTGTGAGTCTGTCTGGGTAAGAATCCAGAGTTTTCATCAGCTTCTCAAAAAAGTCAGTGGTGCCTCCCCTCCAAAAAAAAAAAAAAGTGTTAAAGTTCATTTTACACACAGATTTCCTTCCTCCAAGTGTCCCGTCCGCCCCTCCTGACCAGTGATGTAACGTTGCTTTGTCATTTCTCTTCAGAACTTAAAACCAAGTACTGACATCAGAACTCAGATTTCCCTTCCCACAGTGGTTTACTGCTCTCTTCTTTCCAAGTATTCATTCAAAGGGGAGAAGCCAGAATATTCCTAGGGTGGCCTTTACATATGCAACTAATATGTGAGAACCTATTCCAGCTGATCGCACACTGTCTGTAAACCTGAATCATTCCCCTTGGAGTAGATTTAAATCTCTGCCTTGGCTCGATGGGCTTCCCAGGTGGCGCTAGTGGTAAAGAATCAGCCTGCTGATGTGGGAGCCACAGGAGACACGGGTTCGATCCCTGGGTCGGGAAGATCCCCCGGAGGCGGGCATGGCAACCCACTCCAGTATTCTTGCCTGGAGAATCCCACGGACAGAGGAGCCTGGCGGGCTACAGTCCATGGGGTCGCAAAGAGTCGGACACAACTTAGTAACTACACAGCAAGATGATAACCACAGACACATTTTGGGGTGTCACCAGTGGAGGGGTCCTCGTGGGTGGAAGCCTGGGAGGCTGTCAAACGTCCTACAACATACAGGGCGGCCCCCACAACAGAGAGTTATCCGGGCCGTAGCATCAACTTTGCGGGGGCTGAGGATCTCTGCTCTAGAGCCAGCTGCTCCCGTCCTTCACGCCAGCTCAGCTCTCCCCTCCACCCAGCACCCACCATTCCTTCTCCCCTGCTGTTCGTCCTCAGACACCCGCAGTCCCGGTCCCCCGCATGCGGATCTCCAGCGGCACCCTCCACTCTCCGCAGGCTGTAGAAGCTGACAAGGATACACTCACACCTGACTCCTCCGCGCTCTCAGAGGCCAGCCTGGGGCTCCGTGCCCTGGGCACGGGCGCTCAGACACGGGTCACCTGCATGCACGGGGGACGCCCTCACCTGGCTCTTTTCCCAGCCGTCAGTTCCGAGGAATCAGAAAGCCAGGAAGTTCTCACTTCAGAGGGGGCCCTGCCAGCCCCTGCCAGCCGTGCCTGGAAGAGACTCAGGCGGCACCAGGCCTCTACCAGCCAGAGGCAAGGAGCCAGCAGAAAAAGAGATGAAGCAAACACGGCGAGAAATAAGATTCTGTGTGCAAACAGAGGTTCCCTACAGAAACACTGCAATCGGGAAGGACATGTGGTCGGGTGGGCGCTCGACCAGATTTATAACTGAGTCAGGGCCACTAGTACCCTCGCTAGTAACCTCCGCTGCCCCGAGTCCCAGTCCTAGCAGAGCAGAAACTGTGAGTTCGGGGGCAGCCACGCCCCGGGGCTGGGCTGGCTCCCAGAGAGGGGCCCGGCCACCCCTGGGCCGGAGCACAGACGTGCCGGCCGGTAACTCAGCCTTCCCTCTCCAAGTCCCTGAGCTGTGCAGGGGGCCGAGTGTCCTGCAGGCCTGGGAAACCCAGCATCTAGAGAAACAGGCTCGGTTCTGTCCGGCGGTTGCCCCTCCCTCCGGGCGCTCGGAGCAGGCGCTCCGCTGGCCCCCAGCTTTACCTGCCTGGAGGCTCAAGTGGCAACACGGTCTGTGGAGTCCCGGCTCTGAACCCCTGAGAGCAGGCAAGGGGAGCTGGCGGGCCTCTTGTGAAAGGACTGATTGAAGACAGGTAGGGACGAAAAAGAAGCCGCTCAAAGCTGCAGTCAGAGCCCAAACCCGCAGAGAATTTGGCGCGCGCTTCCCAGCCCCGTCGAGTCCTCCGGGGGCATCTGTCACTCCGCCAGCCTGATGGGCCTCACGATTAATAAAGCACCCCCCCCAGCCAGGCCAGGCCCCCCTCCCAACCTCTGCCCCCACGTGCCGTCATTGGCGCCCAGTCCTGGGCCTGATGCTGGGAGAGAGGGAGACGAAAGCAGCCTGCTGTCTGCCTCACCTGGATGCTGGCGGCTGCAGCAGAGACGGGGAAGAGCAGAGTCCAGACGGGGAGGGCTGGTGAGGCCCCGCTCCCGCTCGAGGCTCCAAACTGGCCTCTGAAACTGGAACTCTGAAGCAGCCACAGACACAAGCGACGTGTGTGCTTTTCAAGTTTCTAGTAGCCACGCTAGAAACACATATCAAGAAATTAGCTTTAATATTACGTTTAATCCGATATATCCCCAACATTATCATGTTTGGTATTCCAGACATGTAATCATTATAAATAATATCAATGAGATAGATAATTCGCATTCTTTTTATCGGATCAAATCTTTGAAATTCAGTGTGCTTTTGACACCTACGGAATCTCTCCATCCGACCCAGTCCCGTTTCAGTACTCGCCTCTGGGGCGGATCTAGAATAATTCAGCACTTTCAGAAAGCACCGATCGATGCCCCAGGCGCGAACGTATCGTGTGTGTGTGTGTGTGTGTGTGTGTGTGTGTGTGTGTGTGTGTGTGTGCGCGCGCGCGCGCACTCAGCTTCTCGATCACGTCCGCCTCTTTGCAACCCCATGGATTGTAGCCCACCAGGCTCCTCCATCCGTGGGATTCTCCAGGCAAGAACACTGGAGTGGGCTGCCATTTCCTTCTCCAGGGGATCTTCCCGACCCAGGAATCGAGCCCTCATCTCCTGCATCGTGGCAGGTGGATTCTTTGCCACTGTGCCATCTGGAAAGCCCAAGGTATCATATATATAATGGCACTAAAATAGCACCTGAAATCATGAGATGGGAATTTTTTGATTTACTAGAATTTCCCCACAAGGGGTGCGCGTACCACGTGCGGTTGGGAGAAACGCTTTGGGAAGCTCACTGGGGCAAGAATGCGGGTAGGAGTTGGAGGTGGGACAGTTGCACAGAGAATGTTGGGGTGATTATAGGTGGAGGCCTGAGCTCCAGCCTTTCAGGGGCGCCCCTGACACCTGAAACCAAGAGGAACCACGAGAGGGGACTCAGGGAGATGGGCCTGCAGTGATGCCTTTATTATTGGAAAAATTGTAACAGCGTCAGTGGCTAGCCTCAGAGAGCACTGAGGAAATTGTGAGCCACCCCCGTGAAAGGACATTTTGTCATGACTCAGATGCTATTTATTTTATATTAGGGTATCCCTAATATAGAATTGTGAGGTAGGAGAGAAAAGCAGGACTATGGAATTGCTTGGAAGAGCTGATCTATATTTAATAAGTGCAAAGGAAAAAATGTAACAAAATTGCCATTGGTTTTACTAGGAAGCAGCATTATGGGTGATTTTTCTGAACTTTCCAATGCTTTCCCGATAAACATGTGTTACTTTGGATCTAGAAAGAAGGGCTAGAATGAAAGAAAAATCCAATGACTCACTTGCCAGAATTCCCCTGCTTGTGTAACTGCTCAGTCACGCGTGGGTGTTGGCAGTGTGTGTGTGTGTGTGTGTGTGTGTGTGTGTGTGTGTGCAGGCATGCAAGTGTGTTCACGGGCGTATATGTGTCTTTCTGAGCCTGGTCCCCACTAACAGTAGATCTGGCAAGAGGCAGCTTCTTCCATTGGAACATAATAGTTTCCTTGGATACTGTTAATTGGCTGAAATAACCTTTCTGTGGCCATTCTGGATTCACTTCTAATCCCTAGATCCCCAAGTGCTTGTTCAGAGACTGCGTCTTTGGTGAATGCTTCCAGCGAAGTGTAGAATGACTTTCCCCTGCATTTTATGTGTAAATAAGGCAATAAATCACCTCTGATCTCCATGCCCTCAATACAGAGGCAAAGAACACGAGGTGATTTGCAGCAGAACCTGAAGCCGCGTCGCTGCCCTTGCATCTCATCACAGCGCGCTGAGTTCACAGCTGTTCAGAGGGTCGTGTTCCAACTGCCTGATTCATGTTAGAGGGGAAGGGGAGAAAGACAGCTGACAGTGAATTAAGAGCAGAAATTTTAAACTATTCAGGAAAAAAATCCCCAAGTGATGATTAAAAGAGCCTTGAATCCTTAAATATTTACAGTCGCAACCTATTCGGCTAAGAGACATATGCTCAGAAGATGAGTTTAGAAAACAAAATCATATATTGTGGGAACTCTTTTTTTCCCAGCAAAACGGCAGTTACGGCAACCCATAAGAAAAGAACATCCTAGTGCTTTGAAGCGATGGGTTAGTTCTCTGGGCAAATGCTCCCAGTGAAAAAGAGCTAAAAACCTGGCTTAAGAGGAGCACGGGGACATGAGTGAATAAAGAAGATGTGGTTTTTATATCCACATATGTCCACACACACACACACGATGGAATATTGTTCCTCCATTAAAAGAAAATAAACCTTGCCATTTGCAACAACATGGAAGGACGTTGAGGGCCTTACGCTGAGTGAAATAAGTCAGACGCGCCTCCGTCGCTCAGCCGTGTCTGACTCTTTGTGACCCCGTGGACTGTAGCCCACCAGGCTCCTCTGTCCATGGGATTCTCCAAGCAGGAATATCGGAGTGGGTTGCCGTTTCCTTCTCCAGGGGGTCTTCCTGACTGAGGGATGGAGCCCTCCTCTCTTGTGTCTCCTGCATTGGCAGGCGGATTCTTTACCACTAGCATCACCTGGGAAGCCAAATAAGTCAGATGGAGAAAGACAGATGCTGCGTGCCCTCACGTGTGAAATCTTGAAAAGCAGCAAAGACACAGCTCATCGACAGATGGATCGGTGATTCCAGAGGCGGAGGGAGGAGGAAGGGGGCGAAAGGCGTGTGAAGGGCCCGAAGGTACAAATTTCCCAATTATAGAATAAATAAGTCTTGGGGCTATAATGTACAGCATGGTGACTATACTAATAATACTGTATTACATTCTTGAAAGTTGCTTGGAGGTAAATTTTAAAAGTCCCCTTGAGTAGGAAATGGCAACCCACTCCAGGATTCTTGCCTGGAAAATTCTTTGGACAGAGGAGCCTGGTGGGCTACAGGCCATGGGGTCTCAAAGAGTCAGACACAGCTGAGCACAAACAAGGGCCCACCCTAAATCCAGGGTGACCTCATCTCAAGATCCACAATTACACATGCAAAGATTGTTTTTCCAAATAAGATCACCTTTGCTGGTTATGGGGGTTACCACTTAGGCATACCTTTGGGGACACTATTAAACCTTCTGCAACCTGGTAAAAATAAATAAATAAATGTCCTCAACACAAGAAAAAAAAGTTTTTTTAACTATGTGTGAGGACGGACGCTAACTAGACTTATTTTGGTAATCACTTCTCAATGAATATAAATGTCCAATCATTATGTTGCATACCTGAAACTAACATGTTACATGTCAATTATACCTCAATAAAAAATGAAAAAAAAAAAAGAAACTAGAAAAGAATAAGAGATTAGATACAAATAAAATAGAAGGGAGGAAATAATAAAGGTAAGAGCAGGAAGCAATGAACTAGAAAACAAATGAGCAAGAGAGAAAACCCACAAAGTCAAAGGTTGGTTCTTTGGAAAGACTAGTGGCTCAGTGGTAAAGAATCCCCCTGCAATGCAAGAGACGCCTGTTCATTGCCTGGGTTGGGACGATCCCCTGGAGGAGGAAATGACAACCCACTCTAGTATTCTTGCCTGGGAAATCCCAAGGACAGAGGAGCCTGGTGGGCTACAGTCCATGGAATCACAAAAGAATTGGACATGGCATAGCAACTAAATAATAATGAAATTGAAAACCCCGCAGTCACACTTAGCGAGAATAAGAGGAAAGATGAAGGAAGAGAATATAAATGGACAATGTCAAGATTCAATATGTATTAAAAAGGTAATAACAGGATATTCTAAACAATTTTATGCCAAAACGTTTGCTACATAGATGAAAGGGAAAAATCTCTTGAAAAGCACAACTTACTAAAGTTGTCATCGAAAAATAGAAAAGGCCCTCTAGATCTGTAAAAGTAACTGAAACCATAATTAAAAGAGAAGTCTAGTCCCAAGCAAGACTGCTTGTAAATTCCCCCATACCTCTCTTATACAAACTCTTTTAGAAAACAGGTAACGGGAATACATTCCAACTTGCTTTACAAGGCCTTGATACCATGATCTGTCAAAGATATAATAGGAAAGTAAAATCATAGGCCAATTTCTGTCAGACTAAGATGTAAAAATTCAAAACTGAATAGTAACAAATCAAACCCAGCAAGTATGGTTTATTCCAGGAAGGCAAGATTGATTTAACATTCAAAAATCAGTCAATGCAATTCACCACATTAACAGAATGAGGGACACACATAATCATCTCAATAGAGTCAGAAGACGTATTTGATAAAATTTCATATTCATTTATAATAAAAATTTAAAAGAACTTCGCAAACTAGACCTAGAAAAATATTTCCTTAATCTGGTAAAGAGAAAATTCAAAAACCTGCTGCCAATAATATGCATAAAATGGAAATGTTGAGCACTTTTCCCCGACCTTCAGACTGAACCAGGCAGGAATGGCCACAATCATTGCTCCTTTCAGCTGTGTCGGTTGTATTGGTCTCTGTAAAGTGGCCAGAAGAATAGAAGGTATAAAGTTCCTGTAAAATTTTAAAAAAAAAAAGGTAAAATAATGGCTGTGTACATACAATGCTCAAAACCATCCACAAACTCTCAGAATCAATGGTTGAATTTAGCAAGGCTATTTCATACATGGTTAATACACAAAAATTGAATCAGGTATTCTAGAAGGTGGCTCAAAGCCTAGCTAACCTTGACAACTTACTTTCTCCATCCAGCTGATGTTAGTGGAGACGGGAGCCTGGCTGGAGCCACCTCCACGTTCGTTGCAGGAGCATGAGGGGGTGCCCCCCAAAGGGGGAGCAGGTCCTTTGTCTAGAGAAGCAAGTCTTTGGGGAGTTGTTGGTTATGAACAGAAGACCCGAGGGGCTGGCTGCAATGGGGAGTTCTGGTAAGAGAACTGAAGTTCTGTGTATCGTAATAGGAAAGGCTAGTCCCCGAGAAGTGGGTAATGACCTACTTTTGAATACCTTTCAGCTCCTTCTGGAAAAAGATCGAGGACATAGAAAGGACCCTGGCTCTAAGTGGACCCCAGAAATGTGATGAGAGGCAGGGCCTGAGGAGTATTTTGAATTGTTTCCTAATTTGCATCTTAATTCCTCTCTAGTAACCACCAGAGGTTTCAGCAAATGTTTATTAGCTGTTAATTAGGGTCTGGTTTATTTTGGCACTTTCTTAAGAAGCAAAAGAAGCAGATGAACTGTCCACAGGAAGACAGGAGGCAGTAAAGACGTGTCGGGAGGAGCCGGGGAGAGGACCCGGCTGCCGGCGTGGACAGGACCAGCTGGTGACCGGAGACCACGGCTGATAGGCGTTCGCTGGGACTTCTCAGAAATACTTGGGAGGGGACTGAACTTACTGAAACCAAATGTGGTGTGGACTTGAGTTATTCTATTCGGTTAGCAAGAGAATGTTCACCCCTCAGTTATCGGCAGACTTGGGGACATTCAGGTTACATTGAATTACTGTACTGATAATAAGTAACATTCATGGCAAAATAAAACACTATATAGTTTGCAAAGCATTTCCCTGTTTGCTATATCATTTCATAGATGCTTCATTACATGTAAGTTTCCAAACCTATCCCGATATTTGGAAGAGAATGTGTTTTCCATTTTCATGAAACGGTGCATGTAAAAATATTTAAACAGACCCCAGCACCGTCTTAGAATAGAGTTACACAGTTACTCATTACAATTAGTAAGTAATCTATTCCCCTGTACAATAAAGCCAAGCTCCCAACCCATTTGAAATAAGACTTTGACTGTATCCCGAGCTCTTCAGGAGCATCAATTTTTAGGAGTCTATTGACCCTCCCTCGTGGCTTAGCCAGGTGGCCTCTGAGCCTCCTCCTCTCAGGTGTCAGGACGCGTGGAAATGGGGCAGAGAGGATAAAAAAGAGCCTCCGAAAGACCTGTGGGTCCAATGTAGTAAATACTCTGCTTCCACCGCAAGGACTGACCTGAAAAGACTGTGTCGGAGACGGAGCAGAGAGAGTAGGAAATGGTGTCTGCTGTATCCGTGAATAACCTCATCTGGCTTTTCTTCCCCGGAACCAGCGGTCACCAACCCTTTTGGCACCAGGGTCCAGTTTCTTGGAAGACCACTTTTCCATGAGGCCGGGGAGCAGAGGTTGGTTTCAGGATGATTGAAGCAGAGAACATTTACTGGGCACTTGATTTCTGTTATTGCTACATCAGCTCCACCTCAGATCATCAGGTGTTAGATCGCAGAGGCTGTGGACCCCTGACCTAAACGGCAGCTAATCCATCAGTCCTCTCTTCCTCAACCAAGCATTGACCTCATATTTCCAGGCGGCGCTAGTGGTAAAGAACCCGCCTGCCAAAATGCAGCAGGCGTAAGAGATGTGGATCTGATCCCTGGGTTGGGAAGATCCCCTGGAGAAGGGCATGGCAATCCACTTCAGTATTCTTGCCTGGAGAGTCCCCATGGACAGATGAGCCTGGCGGGTACAGTCCGTGGGGTCGCAAAGAGGGGGACACGACTGATAGAGCATGGACACACGTGCATTAACTACATTAACCACAAAAGCACTTACAGAGTTCTGCCGATGCAGCCACAGCAAGCCAGCAAGAAGCTCTGCACTGTGAGCAGGAGATCAGGCCGCAGAAAATTCTTCTGGAGGATGAGGCTAGTGACTCAGTATCATTTTTTTTTAAGTTAAAAACAAGAGTGCTTTATACTAATATAGAAAGAACATGCTTCCAAAACTTGCTTTATTCATTAATAAAAAAGAAAACTGGCAGAATTGCAAAGCTTATTCAAAAGAACTGGAAAGACTGAGTCCTGAACAATATAATGCTGTAATAAGATTGTTAAGTTAGACATAAAACAGATTTTTCTATCTGCAAGGCAATGAAACCAAAACTTCTGTCACTATCGTTTCTAAAGAAGAAAAAAAAAAATGTATCCCTCCTGGACACACAAAATCATTTCCAGCTTATAAATCTCCATGTCAACATCTAATTTCTAACATCTGTTGTTGTTGTTGAGTCACTAAGTCGTGTCTGGTTCTTTTGCGACCCCATGGACTGTAGCCCGCCAGGCTCCTCTGTCCATGGGATTTCCCAGAGAAGAATACTGGAGTGGGTTGCCATTCCCTTCCCCAGGGGATCTTCCCAACCCAGGAATCAAACCCATGTCTCCTGTATTGCAGGCAGATTCTCTACCACTGAGCCACCTCGGAAGTGCTTCTAACACCTAACCAATCGTAGAAAGTAGGTGAGACAGGGATGACTCCCTTTAGATGATGCTTGAAAATGATGGTAAAAGGACACTGGCATCCTTTTACTTATCCAGTTTGGGGGTATTTTTTCTTAAGACTTAGGATACCTAGGACGAAGTATTATTTTATTAATAAACTTCAAGTGCATGGCTGTAAGAATTTAGCCCTTTCACTGACATATTGCAGCAAGTTGCTCTGGCATTTCTGCACTTATTGGTGAGTTTGTTTAACATGACCGATTTCTACAACAAGCACAGAGACCCCAGGAGGAAGGATCTTTACGGAGACATCTGAACTGCCTTCCTTTGCTCTCACGACGTCGTCAAGGCTCTGCTGGAAGGTGCACAAGATTCAGAGCATTCAGACGTTCCCCTTAACCAGTCAAATTTAAACAACTCGACGGCCATGTCTTTCAAGAAAAATACAGAAATAAACCTTCAAGAAAAAAGGCCAGGCCAACTCAGAAGGGGGAAAATAAAGCAGTTAGTTCACTTGAGTTTTTCTGAGAACTCTGGCCTTGGGGCAGCCTCGGGAGGTGTGCCCACGCACGCTGGGCCGTCTGCCGCTGGACGAGTCGGGGCCGTTATGATGCTCCCGGGGAAGGGTCATGACACACACAGCGGGGTCTCTCCCCGCTCAGACCCCGAGCCAGAAGGGGCCCTGACGCCGCGTGCCGCCCACACAGCTCACCAGGGCAGGAGAGAAACTGCAGGTCTGCAGCCATAGCGTCTTGTCGGGATGTCTGGAGCCAAGCAAAGGCTGCTGTAAAAACCAAGTGAAAACTTGGCGCTCGGAGACTGCTTCGTGTCCAGGCTGGTTTGGAGTCTTACATCAGAGGCCACGAATGCTACCAAGTGTTGGGACTGGTGGTCACTTCACCTGAACGGATGTCCTGAGCCCTGTGGGGGCTGTGGGGGCTGGAGACCCCCTCTTCCCTTGGCAGTAGGGAAATGCTACCCAGGGTCTCTCCCTGTGGCCAAGTGGGAACAGTGGCCTGATGTTGCCAAAGCTTCTGGTGTTTTTTAAGCTGGAAATTCAATGTGTGTGTGCAATCTCCTGGTTTCAGCTTTGATTCCTTCCCCCCCTCCCCCCTTAATGTTAAAGAAAAGTGAAGAAAACCCACCTCCGAGCCAGGAGGTGGTACCCTCTGCAGGGATGGTTCCCTTCCTCTCAGAGCCAGCATCGCCAGCGGTCCCTAAACGCCCTGCTTCCAGACCATCTGGTTCCCATCCCCGGTACCTCGTCGGCAGAATGCTTTTCTGTCTTGCTTCTTTGGATGGAAGACGCTCAGGCAAACTTTTTTAATATAATTTTATTCATTCACTTTTATTTTCTGGCTGTGCTGGGTCTCTGCTGCTGCCCAGCTCTCTCACGTGGCGCTGAGGGGGTCTGGTCTCCAGCTGGCCGCACTGGCTTCCCGTCGCGGTGGCGTCTCTTGGCGAGCACGGGCCGGAGGGTGCTGGGGCCTCGGTCGCTCAGCCCTCGGGGTCAGCAGCTGTGGCTCCCGGACTCTAGGGCACAGCCTTCAGGGGCCGTGGCGCAGGGGTTCAGATGCTCCGAGGCATGGGGGGTCTTCCCGGAAGAGGGATGGAAGCTGAGTGCCCTGCATTGGCAGACAGATTCTTTCCCTCTGAGACACCAGTGAAGCCCTCAGGCCAACTTCTGATGCAGTCTCTCCTAAGGTTTGCCTTTCAAATCGTCTCTCTTTGCTTGATCTCCTGCAGCCTTTGGATGAGTAATGTTTTACCCCTGGATTTGACCTTGGCGTCCAAAGAACACACCCTAATTTGGGCCTGGCATCCCACTACTGCTTGTATGAACAAAGATCCTGGGCTAGTGTGTGTCAGAGAGGGAGAGACACACAGAGAGAGAGGCGGGGTGTTGGGGGGATGGGGTGCTGGAGGGATCAGTAACAAGAATGTTGAGTTGAGTTCAGAGAAATGGGTTTGTTCCAAAACACAGGATGGGATATGAATAGCACGGGACACTGAGGATTTGAACCTGACAAATCACGACTGTTTTCTTAGCCACATTGCATGATCCTTACTGGCTTTCAGCCCTGGCCGCGCATGATGACTCAGGAAGCCTTTATTTATAACATAGAAATCACGGGCACCACCCCCCAAAAATTCTGATTCAACTTGTCTGGACTATATGACTTGGCTTCAGTGCTTTTTAAAAGTTCTCCACTGATCATAATGCACAACAGGGTTACGAACCACGGAAGGGGGAAAAGCCCCTGAGCCTTGCCAGCTGAAGACTGGCACTCACCCTCAGCCTCTGCAAGGATCAGGTCACACAGTGCTGAGACCGCTGACCTTCGACACGTCCTGAAAGGAGTTTGGGGCAGAGATCAGGAGCGAGTCACCCTGTGCTCCAGGGAAAACTGGCAGAACAGGCCCTCAGATAGTTGTGTTTCAGGAGACGCTTTTACGAGCCCAGTTTCTTGCCTCTCCTCATATCTAGAAACGCGCTAGGATCACTGATGGAGACCCCTGCTCCTGTGACCAGCAGCCACCTTCTGCCAAAACGTGCTTGCCTGTACCCGGCCCCTCTTCCCCAGAGTCCTGCACAACAACTGATCTTCCCCTTCCTTCTGGAGCACTTTGCCAGAACTGTCCGAAATGCCGTGTCCTTGGCAAGAGTCCTCGCTTTGCCCCAGAGGAGACAGCATGCTGGTTCAGAAGGCAGACTTTAAAGCCAGCTTCAAAGCGAGCTTCAGTTCTGCCTTCATCACGGCTCTGTGAACTCGGCCAACATGCCTGGGATATCTGAGGCTCACTCAGTCATGGAAACACAGGGACGGGTGTGGACTTCACGAGGCTGTGTGCAATGAAGCACTGTTGGCAGAGTGCTTAGTAAGTGTACAGTGAATTACGGCTGTTGTTATTATCAGCAGGGGTGAGGGAGAATTTGCTGACCGTTCATTATTTAACAGTATTTTAAATAATCTTGTCCTTTAAAAATAACATGCCAACCATCCGTATAAAATCTGACTCCGTAAAATGTGTGCTTTCTAAAAATATTGTCTTGACAAACCATTTGACAATGACAGAGACTGCAGTTCCACAACTCCTTCAAGAGTTGTGACATGTGGACCCTGAGAAGATTAAGCCCTTCCCACTCACGGTGACATGTGCTGGGAAGTAACAGAAAATGAAATGTTCTTGGCTATTATATACACGGCACGCTATTGAGCTGTCCTAGAAATAACCCAAGTGCAAATTCAAACAATACTGAAATGCCTTTGTGGTTTATCAAACTGGCAAAAACTTTTTTTCAACAGCAGTACAAAGAAATTTTGAATTTTATGCACTCGTGATATGATAGCAAATTGGTGTGCAATTCTTACAGAAAAATTAAGTCATGTTTATCAAAAGCCTTAAAAATAGGGATATACTTCGGTTCAACGATTTCACTTTAGGGATTAATTCTAAATGAAAAGTATTCAGAGATCCATGAAGTTTCACATACAATCATGTTTATTACAATGCTATTTACAATAGTAGGAAGATTGGAAAACAACTTAAATGCCAATTATAATTTCAGTAAATTATGGTGTGTCTCTATAACTAAGTACCATCTATCATTTCTAAACCATGCCTTCCAAGGTTACCTAATGGCAAAGGAAAATGCCCACCAAACACTGTAACTAATACAGACACATCCAAAAAAAAAAAAAAAAAATAGGGTAAAATTCCAGAATGATAATGATTATCTTTGGGTGGTGGGACTGACAGACTTCTGCATTTTTCCGAATTTTCTGAAATAAACTGACATGACTATCTTCATTAGCATGTTCTGTAATCTCTCACTCCCTCCGTTTAATATTTAATCCGTTTTGTGCAAAGCTGAGAATTACAAGAGTGGAGGCAAGCGTGTGTGTGCGTGTGTGTGTGTGTGTGTGTGTGTGTGTGTTGCAGAAGCTGGGGTGGGAAAGTGCTGGGAACAGGATCTCCCAGTGGTTCTATAACTGGGCTGCACCTTACGACCATTTGGGGGAAGTCCATAAATCCCAGCGCACGGGCTCCTCCGCCTTCCCGAAACCAAGTGAATCAGAGTCTCTGGGGCGGGGCAGGCAGCAGTGCTTCTTAAAAGGCCCCAGGTGACCCACACTCGCAGCCCGTGTTGTAAACCGCAGTCGTCTCTCCCAGGTCATCCAGCCTTCTCTTGGACTGTCACCAACACTATAAACCCATGCGTTACCAGCTCCCATACCGGCTTTAGAACGTCTCTTTGGACGGAGTTGAGACCCAGGGCTATAGACTGAGTTCCTTTCATTCACCCTGGAATGGCTTTGTTCTTCTCGCCGCTTATTTTAATACATCACAGAGCAGCCGGGTGAGAACAGATTGGCCTCCTAAAGTAATTTGATTGGCCCTGAAGCGAGAGTCACGTGCCTTTTTACCCAGTGATGCAGCCCAGATCCTGTGTACCCTACTGTGCCCTTCTTTGGGGAGATCACCTGTGTGCGTCGGGCTGCAAGCCCCTGGGGGCGGGCTCACATCTGACACCTGGCCCCTCCCAGCCCTTGGCACCATGCCTCGCACACAGTAGGTGCTCTATGTATGGCCTGCCAACATTTCTAGGGCCTTTCACTTCCACTAAACAGAAGCATTTTAAATGTTAACACGCTTTTCAGCCGCCTCTGTGTTTTGTCCACATTTCCGGAGCAATCCTGAGACGAACGTCTCCTCCGCCTCGTGCGGTTTTTACCACACTCTGCTTGACACGCTGCCTCTCGAGATGCTCCCTCTGGGTTTGGTTTCCGTGGAAATCTGTCTCTGGGGGAGACAAGTGCTGTTGCCCAAGGTGAACCATCAAGGCTCGTTGCCTCTGTGTGAAGTCACCCAAGGACACGGAGTCGGGCGGGAGTGGCCCCAGCCCCCGGTGAAGCGGACACGCTCCATGCCTCTACAACCCTGCACACTCAACCCAGGACAGGAGCAGACGAACAGGGTCACCTCGTCACCGGGAATCAAGCATGCAACTTCCCAGGCTCCTGGTCCAGAACACTTGCTTTTGCAGGAGGGAAGATGGGAAGCGGAGGCTGGAGAAGACAGCCCTGGCCCGCCCCAAGGCGAGACAGGTGGAACTGTTGCTCAGAGCAAAGGCTTGGGTGCAGTTCTAGCCATGTCCACAAGGTGTCACAGTCATTCTACAGAACAGGGGTCCCCAACGGCTAGGATCTAACGTGTGATGATCTGAGGAGAAGCTGATGTAGTAATAATAATAGTAGAAATTACATGCACAGTACACGGAATCTTCTTGAACCATCTGGAAACCATCCCCCACCCTGGTCCGTGGAAAAATTGTCTTCCACGAAACCGGTCCCTGGTACCAAACATGTTGGGGACCGTTGCTGTAAAGGTTATTCCTCATCATCTTCATGAGAAAAAACCTCACGAGTGCGCAGTCTTCCAAGATGCAAGGAGACTCAGAAAACCCAGGGGTGTTGGCACAGAGAAGGAAGCTGAGACAGCGGGGATAGAGGCCACGCAGACGGAGCCCCCAGCCCACCTAGAGCACACCTACGGTTGGTTCAGAAGGGCCCAGGTTTAAGATGCAGCGCCAGAGATGCACCTGGAGTTCAGCGCTAATGGGAACGGTGACTGGAAGAGATATTATCACAGCTGTCTTAATGCTTAGATGCTTTCATCTGTGGTTTTAAATATGCATACATCCTTAAAACTCCCCAACCTAATAACTAATTCCTTTTCACCCAGGCAATCAAGAACATTTGGAAAGAAACTGTCAGAGGAGGCAGGGACAAAAGCACGTGCCCAGCTGCATTTCAGGATTCTCAGAGATCATCCCAGACCGCAGTAGAAACGCCCATCTCTGAGCTCTCCTAGTTGCTTTGACCACAGCGGCAAACTTTTTGATAAACCACTCTGATTACACAGAGATATTTCCCTCTGAAACCACTTCATGAATACATATGCGCTTCTACCTAACTTTACACATGCCACATGCAAGATACTGCGGAATCGAAGAAAAGTGATATTGGGGACCTCCTTTCCAGGAACTCAAAATCTAGGTGTTGAGACAGTTTTACAACCAAACATGCTGGTGATGGTGGGGCCATCAGCTACTGGAGTGAGATATCTACCCCTCCCCCGGAGGGGGAAACATGCCGGGGACCTTGAGCCCTAGTTATGAGTAGTGTCTGCTCCCAAACAAGAAACTACAAGCAATGCCCCTAATTTGGGGAAGTATCCTAGGAGGGAAGAACACTTGTCTGTGAATGAGGTCAAGATCCCAAGGTTTCAGTCTGACAAGAGGGTTTATGCGGCTCTCCTAGGGTTGTTACTGCGCCCCAAGCCAGCTGAGAAGGAGGACCAGCAGAACCCGAATCAGTTGGCTCTGATTGTTCAGCCACCGTGGACCATTTGAGGCCTGAGTATTGCAGCAAGTCAGGAGGATAAAGTTTTAAATCATAACTCTTTTAGGCATCACATCAGTGTTAACCTAAAACAATAAAAGTGAGTTATTTTTACCAGCAAAACAACTTGATACAGGTGCAGTGAAGAATTGCAATTTGGAGTATGCAACTGGGGCAAGCCACCTGCCAGTCTGATAAAGCAAAAGAGAGGAAACTTTTAAAGTTTTTTATATTTCATTTACTTTCTTGGTCATGCAGTTCAACATGTGGGATCTCAGTTCCCTGTCCAGTTCCCACACTCCTTGCATTGGAAGCAGTCTTAACCACCGGACCACCAGGGAAATCCAGAGGAAAACTTGTTTACAGAGGAGAAGAGGAGTTAGGAGGGGCTATTGTGAATAAAGAGTCCATTGGAGGAAGCTGAGAGTTTTAAGTATGGTGGCTTTCCATTGCTGAGCTGCGACAGTCTGTCATTGGCTGAGCTGTTGCCGGGCGAGGAGAAAATCTTCCTTCCTGCTGGGTAGTAAAGCCGTGCCTCTTCCTGCTTGCGGCGCAAGGCACCCCTCTCTTCCTGGTGGGATCTGTATTGACAGGAAGGTTAGGTGAATGAGAGCTCCCCCTCTGGCCTCCAGACCCCATTTTCATGAACTTTCCCCTTACTAGGCACCTGGTGGCTCAGAGGTTAAAGCGTCTGTCTGCAGTGCAGGGGACCTGGATTCGATCCCTGGGTCAGGAAGATCCCCTGGAGAAGGAAATGGCAGCCCACTCCAGTATTCTTGCCTGGAGAATCCCATGGACGGAGGAGCCTGGTGGCCTACAGTCCACAGGGTCCCATAGAGTCGGACACGACTGAGCAACTTCATTTTCTTCCTTTTTCCCCTTATTGATATTCACAGCAGTCAACTGGGATAGGCCTCCAATATGCTTTAAATCTATAGTACTCGAGTTCCCAGCCCTAACCCTTGACTGTGATATAACCATTTGCTGCTCTTCGGCCTTCCTCCTGCTTCCTCCTTCAATGGCCAGCGCTGCTCTTAAGTGTTTCATTTCCTAGTATCCCATCTTTCATTACTATCTCATTATCTGCTGGTGAAGGGATGTTTCCACGGTGATGCTAGGACACATCTGCATAGAGATTTGGCTGCAGTAGACATCGAGGTTCTCAGCACACCAGCTAAGTCTGATTCATCCAACTCTGGGATCCAATAATCCAAAGAGCGTTTGGCGTCTCTCTTTTGTCTCCTGCATCTGTGTGCTCACTGGGTGAAGGGAACCTGCTAGAAATAAGCATCGAGCCACACGTGGGTGGGACTCCCTGCCCACATGGCACATTCAGGAGGCTTTTGAGTCTAGAAACTTGGACTTGGCGTGAAGGGATGGTCCTGGGAGTGACCTCGAATGGTGCTACTCAGATGTCCCCCAATCCAGTCCTTGAGAAAAACACCTCCTGCGGGAATTCACCATAGAGAGCAGCTGCATAAATAGAAGAGCATTTTGTGACACCTGCTCTTGCTGAAAGCTCTGACCAACTGGGAGAACCAGGCTTATTAAAATATGCCCTTCACCCCATTACCCCCGTCGTGATAACTGGAGCCAGAGAGAGAGGAAGAAAGATAATATCAGACTGCTTTCTAAATGCCAATTCTATTTACTGAGCGCCTATGAAATGCCCTGGTGACTCAGACAATAAAGAATCTCCCTGCAATACGGGAGACCAGGGTTTGATCTCTGGGTCAGGAAGATCCCCTGGAGAAGGGAATGGCTACCCACTCCAGTATTCTCGCCTGGGAGAATCCCAGGGTCAGAGCAGCCTGGTGGGCCGCAGTCCACGGGGTCACAAAGAGTTGGACACGACTGAGAGACACAGGCAGAGCAGTCACCTTCCGCTGGTGAGAGGGGACAGCAGAAAGGCAGTGACGACACAGAGGAAACACCTGAAGCCTGCAGGGGCCAGCCTCCTCAGAACCAGGGCTCCAGGAAGGCCGCGGAAGGGCTGGGAGTGTGCCCACGTGGCCCTGGGAGACAGGAGAAACCGAGGCAGTGACCGCGCGGGGTGATGCGTGCAGTTAGCAGAGGCAGAGACACAGTGGGGCGCAGAAGTCTCGTCCGTGCCCGCCGGGCACAGAGGTTAGCAAAGGAAGCGGCTTGGGTTCCACAGTGACTGCTCCCAGTGGCCCAGCGGAGCCCTGGGTGGGTAGGACCGGCTGAGTCAGGCTCTGAGCAGGTGACGCTGGGCCGCAGGGCTGACCAAGGTGGATCCAAGTCATGCTTCCACCCCGAAACTGCTCTTCGTCCACTGTAAATGAAGTGCTCTCAGCAGGGAACATACGTTTGAAGAGGAAACTCTGCGGATAAATGATTTACAAAGTACTGAGCTCCCAGGTCTCCACCACCACCTTCCAATTATCTCAACAGGAATCTCCTGCTCCTTAATTGCAGCTCTCCGGGATTCCATGGGGCTTTGCAAAATAATCATATTGTGTGCTGGGAAGCAGGGGTCCTGCCTCGGGGTAAAAGCGGAATTTAAAGAACCAGGAATGGGGACAGGAGCTCAGACAACCGAGTCCCGTCCTGGCTGGCCTGTGGCTGTGCCCCTCACCCCTCTCTCCCACCCCCCTCCCCCAACGCTCCCACCCCACTCCCTCTCCCCCAGCACTGCCTTACAGCTCCCAGAGAATTCTCCTCGGGGAACCACTAGCTCCCCATGGAGGAGACCAGGGCGAATCAGCCCAAGAAGGGAGGGCCAACCAGTTTGTGATTTTGACGTAAATAACACTTAAAATACTGCACTGAGAGCCTCGGGCTTCCGGGGTGGTTCTAGGGATAAAGAATCCACCTGCCAATGCAAGAGACCAGGATTCAATCCCTCTATGGGGAAGATCCCCAGGAGGAGGACATGGCCACACACTCCAGTATCCTTGCCCGGGAAACCCCATGGACGGAGGAGTCTGGTGGGCTACAGTCCATGGGGTTGCTAAGAGTCGGTCATGACTGAACACGCAAGCTCGTGAGCACTAAGAGCCTCAAAGCAGAAGGAAATGAAAGTGCTTTATCTGAAAATCTGAAAACCTCTCCAGGAAGACAGACTACATGGATTAGTAACTTCACCAAAATTTGCATTAAAAAAAAAAAAGGAAAGAAAAGAGTGTCTGAAGCTAGCTTTGGAAGGATATAAGCAAAATAAGTAAAACTCCCATGTCTTTGTCACAAGAATAATGTTTATTACAGATAAACAACAACATAGACAGAGACAAAAAGTTATCAGAAAAGCTCCTGAACAGTCCTGTGGCATTTATTGGACTCTTTGGAATCATAATTTGTGCTTTTGCTTCTGTGTAGTTTAACTAGTCTCTGCTCTGGGATGAGAGGTTTCAGGAGCCAGAGCCCAGAAAATGCAAACCAGGCCAAAACTGGAGCTCAGAAAGAATAACACATCCCAGCACTCTGAAAACTTGACCCAGACGTGGACGAGGCGGCTCTTCTTGACCTTGCGTTCTTTGACCCTCGATGTACCAAGCCCTTTCCCTCACATTGGTGCCACTCCTTCCACATCTTTGTCTCACACTTGCCACCTGCATTGTAGAAACGTGCAATTCTCCTCAGCAGGAGTAAGAAGTCTTAAGAATTCTCAGTGGGGGCTCTCTTCCTGATTTTGCTGGCTCTGGACTTCAGATTCTCAACCATGATGGTTGGGAAAGGGTTCAGATATTTACACATAGCAGTATTGTTTAAAAACACACAACAAGACTTTAAGAAGATTATAAAAGCTTAGTTGAGAAAGACTACACCTACACCTCCACTATTGTTTTTCCAATAGTCATGTACAGATGTGGGAGTTGGACCTTTGCACAGAGAAGGCTAAGCACCAAAGAATTGATGCTTTTGAACGGTGGTGTTGGAGAAGACTCTTGAGAGCCCCTTGGACTGCAAGGAGATCCAACCAGTCCATCCTAAAGCAAATCAGTCCTGGGTGTTCATTGGAAGGACAGATTCTGAAGCTGAAGCTCCAATACTTGGGCCACCTGATGCGAAGAGCTGATTCATTGAAAAAGACCCTGATGCTGGGAAAGATTGAGGGGAGGAGAAGGGGACGACAGAGGCTGAGATGGTTGGATGGCATCACCGACTTGATGAACGTGAGTTTAGCAAACTCACGGAGACAGTGAAGGATATGAAAGCATGGTATACTGCAGTCCACGGGGTCGCAGAGTTGGACGCACACCGCATAATAGGAATTACGTTCCAGTCATGACATTCAGTTATAAAGAGGGTAGAGTGAGTCCTGAGGTCACTTCTAATTCCTCCAAAGAAAGTAGAGATCATTACTGTGCCTTCCCCCGAGTGCCCCTGGTGAGGGACAGGGCTGCAAGGTGAAGGGCGTGGATAATCTCTCCAAGCCCAACAAGATTAACACGGTACACTTTGAAATGACACCCGCTTCTGCTTGTTCCCTTGGGAGACTGCAACTTTTTCTTTGAAATACACAGCCAAGACCCACGAAGGACCCCAGGAGGCACCATGCTGATAACAACCGATGATTTGCGCTCTTCTCCAATTCTTTTTTCTTTTGCAATGATCCACCGTGTGCTACCTACCCAAGCCACACCTTGAAGGAAAATCCAAATTGTCTGAAGTCACTGTTACCCAAAGTGGGGTCCAGCGGCTTGCTGCTCAAGAGCTAATAAAATACCAGGCTGGTGGAAAGGAAAGCTTGCTTTATTTCAGACGCCAGCAACTGAGGGGGTGGTCCTCTCCAAAGGAAAATTCCCCCCAACCCACCCCCCAACAGACTGCCACCCGCCAGGCTCCTCCGTCCATGGGATGTCCCAGGCAAGAATACTGGAGCGGGTTGCCATTTCCTTCTCCAGGGGATCACCCCGACCCAGGGATCAAACTGGCATCTCCTGCACTTCAGGCAGATTCTATACCATCTGAGCCATTGGGGGGGGAGAGGTTTCCCATGCCTAGGTAGTCCTTGCTCCCCAGAGCATCTCTGCCACTGAGATGATCCCGATCCACATGTCCCAAACATGAGCACGCATCATTCTTCTTCCCCAAAAGCGATCAGTTTCTATCAGGTTGAATTGTTAAGCTCGGGATAAGCCAACCTTGTGGCGTATGATATTATTTCATTAACAAATAACCAAATGATCATTGCTAACATTAACTCTTCTAGGCAATTATTTTATTTACAGTTACAGATATAATTAAAATATCATAAGTGTCTTCACGCTTAGGGCTTCCCAGGTGACACAGTGGTAAAGAACCCTGTTTGCCAATGCAGGAGATGCAGGAGATGTGGGTTCGACCCCTGAGTCGGGAAGATCCCCTGGAGGAGGAAATGACAACCCATTCCAGTAGTCTTGCCTGGGAAATCCCATGGACAGAGAGGGCTCCAGTCCATGGGGTCGCAAAGAGTCAGACATGACTTAATGACTGGGCATGTATATATAATTGTTTTAAATAGCATTTGTTTTCTAATTGCATCTATAAATTATACATATGATATAATCGCATTTAACATTTATGTTTGACAATTTCATGTATAGAATTGTATATTATATATAATTATAGTAATTACCCTTGTCCCTGTTTTACAGATAAGTGAACCGATGCTGAGATTACAGAGCTTGGCTGGGGTCTCACAAGGACCAGGGAGCAGAGTCAGGTTTAAACCCAAGTCTTTCTCTGAATCCTCTTCTTTGCAGGGAAAGAGCCTTCGCGGAGTTCATGGTTCCCCTAGGAGACCTCAAGTTTTCATCACTGTGTTTTTGCTGGTGAGGGTGTGCACTGCAGAAGAAATCAAAGAATTCTCAAAAAAAGAGATGAAGAGGTCGTAGGGGTGTGACCCAGTTTCAGCTGAGAGCGGCGTTGACTGGTGTCTTCATCAGCGCTGGCATCCTTTGCTAAATGGAGCCATCAAGCCGTGCTGCTCCTGCCTATTCCGTCTGGGCCTCGAGCTGGAGTCAAATCCAGAACGCAGGCTCCTGACAGCCAGGAGGACTCAGACAGCAGCTCCTTCCCGGCTCCCCCCGCTTGCTCCCGCTTTGTTCTCCGAGCGGCTCAGGGCTTCTCCAGCCCTGTGGTCAACGATTCTTTCTTCTGTCTCCTGAAGAGCAATTTGTAAATGTGTGAACTTACATCAAAGGGTGTATTTGTACATAAAATAAAGATTTTTCTAGAGAAAAAAAAGAGCACATATTTCTGTCTGAACAGGATTACCTAGAGAGGTCTCAGGGTTTCTTTCCCAAAAGGAGCATCAATCTAGCTGCTAGCAAGACCCTCCTGGACTTCAGCATCTGGAAGCATGTGAATGGTGATGTTCCTTGGGTGGGAGTTCCGGGGCCCCCATCAATACCCCCCGGGCCCAAGGAAGAAAGGAAGACTTCCCCCGTCACTCACTGTCCCTCTTGGGGGTGGGTGGGCGAGGGTAGAGGGCCTTGTGCATTCGTCTCAAACCATCGCTCTGTATTCTTCATTTCAGGCGGATCCTCCAAGGATTTGTGACTGTCTGGCAACTTAGTATTTGTGAAGTGTTTTGTAATCCCTAAAGAAAAAAAACACCATATACCCAGAAGATTACCGGCTGCCTGAAATAACAACCTTGTCTCTCTCCTTCAGAACCTACCAATAAACTCCCACTTCATTCAAGTCCTATCATATGACTGTGAAGGAACTGCAGAGAAAAGCCATGGGAACTTCTCCCACTCTTTGCCCCTGCAAGTCACCACCGGTTCCCAAACAAACACGTCTTTTTGCCTCGAGTGTTCAGACCTTGCAAACTCGGGGCACCTTCTGTCCACATCTTTCCATCTGGACGCTGGCTCCTCCCCACCCCGCAGGCGCCTTCAGCCAGATCATGGGAAGGACAGCTCTCTGCTGCCTCCCCTCCTGTCTCGTCTTGGAGACAGGGGGACCCCGGGACTCCGAGACAGGGCGACTCTGCCTCTGCGTGCTTAGGAGCACACGGGGACGGGACCAGGCCTGGCGGTCGCCCAGAACTAGGACAGCCCCTGGGAGCTATTGCAGGGAAGGAAGGCCGAAGGAAGAGGGTGTAGGAACAGCTGAAACCACGCCGCAAGGGAAGCACCAGCTCTACCTGATGTCAGAATGTATCATAGGGACTCCCCTGTGATCCGCTGGTTAAGAAGCTGCCCGCCAATACAGGGGAGCCGGGAGGACCCCACACGCCACAGAGAAAGGAAGCCCGAGAGACACAGCTACTAAGCCGGTGCTCTAGAGCCCGGGCGCCGCAGCGACGGCACCCCGCCTGCCTACAGCCCGTGCTCCGCAGCAAGAGAAGCCGCCGCGAGGAGGGTGGCCCTGGCTCGCTGCAACTGGAGAAGGTCCCAGTGCAGCATCAGAGACCCAGCACAGACAAAAGTAAATCTCTTTAAGATAATAACAAACAAATAAGTACAATTAAAAATAAATAAATAAATACACATGTAGGAGACAAGCTTATTCACTTCAGTCTCTCAGTCGTGTCCGACTCTTTGCGGCCCCATGGACTGCAGCACACCAGGCTTCCCAGTCCATCACCAGCTCTCAGAGCTGACTCAAACTCATGTCCTTTGAGTCGGTGATGCCATCCAACTATCTCATCCTCCATCATCCCCTTCTCCTCCTGCCTACAATCTTTCCCAACATCAGGATCTTTTCCAATGAGTCAGCACTTCACATCAGGTGGCCAAAGTATTGGAGTTTCAGCTTCAATATCAGTCCTTCCAATGAATATTCAGGGCTGGTCTCCTTTAGGATGGACTGGTTTCATCTCCTTGCAGTCCAGGGGACTCGGAAGAGTCTTCTCCAACACCACAGGTCAAAACCACAAATTCCTCCATGCTCAACTTTCTTTATAGTCCAACTCTCACATCCACACATGACTACTGGAAAAGTCATAGCTTTGACTAGATGGACCTTTGTTGGCAAAGTAATGTCTGCTTTTTAATATGCTGTCTAGGTTAGTCATAGCCGTTCTTCAAGGAGCAAATGTCTTTTAATTTCATGGCTGCAGTCACCATCTGCAGTCTGTCACTGTTTCCATTGTTTCCCCATCTATTTGCCGTGAAGTGAAAAGAATGGATGCTGTGATCTTAGTTCTGTGAACGTTGAGTTTTAAATCAACTTTTTCACTCTCTTCTTTCACTTTCATCAAGAGGTCCTTTAGTTCTTCTTCGCTTTCTGCCGTAAGAATGGTGTTATCTATGTATCTGAGGTTATTGAAATTTCTCCTGGCAATCTTGATTCCAGCTTATGCTTCATCCAACCTGGCATTTCACATGATGTACTCTGCATATAACTTAAATAAGCAGGGTGACATACAGCCTTGACATATTCCTTTTCCTATTTGGAACCAGTCTGTTGTTCCACGTCCAGTTCTAACTGTTGACTCCTGACCTGCATACAGATTTCTCAAGAGGCAGGTCAGGTGGTCTGGTATTTCCATCGCTTTCACAATTTTCCACTTTGTCATGATTCACACAGTCAAAGGCTTGGCATAGTCAATAAAGCTGAAGTCGATGTTTTTCTGGAACTCTCTTGCTTTTTCAATGATCCAGTAGATGTTGGCAATTTGATCTTTGGTTCCTCTGCCTTTTCTAAATCCAGCTTGAGTATCTGGAAATTCATGGTTCACGTATTGCTGAAGCCTGGGTTGGAGAATTCTGAGCATTACTTCGCTAGTGTGTGAGATGAGTGCAATTGTGCGGTAGTTTGAGCATTCTTTGGCATTGCCCGTCTTTGGGACTGGAATGAAAACTGATCTTTTCCAGTCCTGTGGCCACTGCTGAGTTTTCCAAATTTGCTGGCATATTGAGTGCAACACTTTCACAGCATCATCTTTTAGGATTTGAAATAGCTCAACTGGAATTCCATCACCTCACTAGCTTTGTTTGTAGTGATGCTTCCTAAGGCCCTCTTGACTTCACATTCTAGGATGTCTGGCTCTAGGTGAGTGATCACAGCATCATGGTTATATTGGTCACGAAGATCTTTTTTGTACAGTTCTTCTATGTATTGTTGCCACCTCTTCTTAATATCTTCTGCTTCTGTTAGGTCTATATGATTTCTGTCCTTTATCGAGCCCATCTTTGCATGAAATGTTCCCTCGGTATCTCTAATCTTCTTGAAGAGATCTCTAGTCTTTCCCATTCTGTTGTTTTCCTCTATTTCTTTGCATTGATCACTGAGGAAGTCTTTCTTATCGCTCCTTGCTATTCTTTGGAACTCTGCATTCAAATGGGTATACCCTTCCTTTTCTCCTTTGCTTCTCTTTGTTACTCAACTATTTGTAAGGCCTCCTCAGACAATCATTTTGGCTTTTTTTGCATTTCTTTTTCTTGGGGTCAGTCTTGATCCCTGCCTCCTGTACAATGTCATGAACCTCTGTCCGTAGTTCATCAGGCACTCTATCAGATCTAATCCCTGGAATCTATTTGTCACTTTCACTGTATAATTGTAAGGGATTCGACTTAGGTCATACCTGAATGGCCTAGTGGTTTTCCCTACTTTCTTCAATTCAAGCTGAATTTGGCAACAAGGAGTTCATGATCTGAGCCACAGTCAGCTCCCAGTCTTGTTTTTGCTGACTGTATGGAGCTTCTTCATCATTGGCTGCAAAGAATGCAAACAATCTGCTTTTGGTATTCACCATTTGGTGATGTCCATGTGTAGACTCGTATCTTGTGTTGTTGGAAGAGGGTGTTTGCTATGACCAGTGCGTTCTCTTGGCAGAATTCTATTAACCTTTGCCCTCCTTTCTGTACTCCAACGCCAAATTTGCCTGTTTCTCCGAGTATTTCTTGACTTCCTACTTTTGCATTCCAGTCCCCTATAATGAAAAGGACATCTTTTTTCGGTGTTAGTTCTAAAAAGTCTTATAGGTCTTCATAGAATCATTCAAGTTCAGCTTCTTTAGCATTCCTGGTCAAGGCATAGACTTGGATTACTGTGATATTGAATGGTTTGCCTTGGAAATGAACAGAGATCATTCTGTCATTTTTGAAGTTGTATCCAAGTACTACATTTCAGACTCTTTTGTTGACTATGATGGCTACTCCATTTCTTCTAAGGGATTCTTGCCCACAGTAGTAGATATAATGGTCCTCTGAATTAAATTCACCCATTCCAGTCTATTTTAGTTCACTGATTCCTAAAATGTCCATGTTCACTTTTGCCATCTCCTGTTTGACAACTTCCAATTTACCTTGATTCATGGACCTAACATTCCAGGTTCCTATGTAATATTGCTCTTTACAGCATCGGACCTTGCTTCCATCACCAGTCACATCCACAACTCAGTGTTGTTTTTGCTTTGGCTCCATCTCTTCATTCTTTCTGGAGTTATCCCTCCACTGATCTCCAATAGCATATTGGGCTCCTACCAACCCGGGGAGTTCATCTTTCAGTGTCCTATCTTTTTGCCTTTTCATACTGTTCATGGGGTTCTCAAGGCAAGAATACTGAAGTGGTTTGCCATTCCCTTCTCCAGTGGACCACATTCTGTCAGACCTCTCCACCATGATCCGTCCATCTTAGGTGGCCCTACATGGCATGGCTCATAGTTTCATTGAGTTAGACAAGGCTGTGGTCCATATTTATAATATACAATTTAAGCTTGAATATAATTTAAATAATAATACTGAACAGTGCCTTTACCAGCACTGGCATATGTTCCATAGATCTCGGAACCCGGCCCCTTGCCCTCGGAAGCTAGGAGGGACTTGTCTCTCAGGCTCCTCCCCTCCAGGCTTTACTGGGATGGAGCTGGGGCCTCCTGCCGTCAGCTGCACCGAGGCCGGGTCACCCGACTCAGATCCAGGTGTCGGTCCCTGTGAGGCCCAGCTCCCCTGTCTGTACCCTCCCACCCGGACCCCCAGGCTTCTGCCAGACTTCAGACCTGCCTTGTGTGTGTATGTGTTAAGTCGCTCAGTCGTGTCCGACTCTCTGCGACCCCGTGGACTGTAGCCCCCCAGGCTCCTCTGTCCATGGGATTCTCCAGGCAAGAACACTGGAGTGGGTTGCCATGTCCTGCTCCAGGGGATCTTCCTGATCCAGAGGTGGAACCTGCATTTCCTTCAGCTCCTGCATTGCATGTGGATTCTTTACCGCTGAGCCACCGGAGATGCCCTTCCGACCTGACTTACCAACTTCTTTCAAGGTGGGTGGCTCATCATTAAGCATTTTCCCCAACTTTTTCCAATTTAGCCCAGAACCATGTTTTGTTAATTTAAGGGTGGTTTCCATGTGAGAACTTCCTGGACTGTTTCACTTCCCTCCTGATCCCTGCAGCTGCTGTCTCCCAGCCACGTCCCCACTCAGCGCCCTGGAGGCTGTTACCCCTGGCCCGAGGCAGGAGACGGATGGGCCCCAGGCTGAGCGCTGGGGTCTGTCTCCCGAGGACAGACTCTGCGAGGTGAAGACCACAGCAGGAGCAAGGAGAGCTGAGTCCTGCGTGGGTAAGAGAGACCTGTTACAGAGTCCTCGTTCTCCAGGTCAAGGAGACCGTCCTGACCACCCCTGCACAGAAAGGCTCCTTGGAACTCAGAAACGGAGGGGCGCCACCCCATCCTGGGTGATGCACACCCACCCAGAGCCCTCTCTGCTAGCACCCATCTTGGCTAAGAGATGGGCACGCCCACAGGGGAGGACCCAGAGAGGAGCAGATATGGACGCAGAGCCAGGCAAACAAGGTGGACGCTGGCCAGAGGAACCCAGAGGAAATGCCTCGGAGAAGTGATTCAAACTCCCCCTGACTCAGGGCAAGTCCAGGTCCCAGTGGTGAGGACGCTGCATTGGTCACAGCTCTTCTCGCTGTGGGTGGCAGAGACCCGACGGAGAACAGCGTAGGTTATTTCTTTGGAATTTACTTCTTTTTAAAGTTATTTTTTAAATAATTAAGAATTTATTGGGGACTTCCCTGGTGGTCCAAGAGTTAAGAATCCGCCTGCCAAGGAAGGGGACACAAGTCTGCTCCCTGCTCCGGGAGGAAGCCGCCGTAGTGAGGAGCCCGCGTGCCACAACAGAGACCCAGCGCAGACCAGACAAATAAATGACACCCAGAAAGCTTTAAAAAATGTGAATAACGCAGCAGAAGAAAACATGGGCCAGCAAGGGCCTCTGTACAGCGGTGGCAGAAGGGAGGCCACAGACCCTTCGGGAGGGGCTGAGGGCGGCATCGCACGCCCGCTCAGAGCTGCCAGGGAGCGCCCGGAGCGCGTTCCGTTTACGCTGTTTCAAGCAGATCAGTTCAGTTCAGTAGCTCAGTCTCTTGGTCGTTTCAGACTCTTTGCAATCCCATGGACTGCGGCACGCCAGGTCCCCCTGTCCATCACCAACTCCCAGAGCTTGCTCAGACTCATATCCATCGAGTCTGTGATGCCATCTCATCCTCTGTCATCCCCTTCTCCTGCCTTCAATCTTGCCCAACGTCAGGGTCTTTTCTAATGAGTTAGTTCTTCGCATCAGGTGGCTAAAGTATGGAGTTTCAGCTTCAGCCTCCGTCCTTCCAAGGAATATCCTGTTTCAAGCAGAGGATTTATACAGTATTTAAGATTTTCATTAAAAATGGTGAAAGGTCAGTATCTACTTCCTTCATTTCTGTGAAACGGTGCTTTCCCGATTTCTTTCTCTATTTGTTTGTAATGAAGGAGCGTGACCAGCACTCATCCCATGTCGATGACAAGGCAGAGATGGCGCTGGGATGGGGGCTATAAAGACACGCAGGTCCTGCTGAGCCGGGCGAGGCCCGCGGGAGCTGAGGACAGAGGCTGTCGCTCAGGCCAGGGGGTCTGGAAGCTCCCAGGACGGCACTGTGCAGGGTGAGGGGGGGCTGACTGGGGGGTTTTGCTTGTGTCGACTAAAAAGAGAACTTAACTTGAGAGCTGCAAGTTAAGTTTTATTTGGGGCAAAATGAGGAGCACAGCCCCGGAGGCAGCATCTCAGACAGCTCTGAGAGAAGGCTCCAAAGCGGCCAGGGGAGAGGTCAATATAAGGTTTTGATGAAGGGAGAGTTCAATACCATTAAGTCCTCATTTTACAAAAGCTTTTTTTTTGTTAGTCATGAGGATCTGATTGTCACCATGAAGGGATTTAGTACTTCTTTAGAGATGAGGGGGCTTCCCTTGTGGCTCAGCTGGTAAAGAATCCGCCTGCAATGTGGGAGACTTGGGTTCGATCCCTGGATTGGGAAGATGCCCTGGAGAAGGGTAAGGGTACCCACTCCAGTATTCTGGCCTGGAGAATCCCATGGACTGTATAATCCATGGGGTCACAGAGAGTCGGACACAACTAAGCGACTTTCACTTCACTTCACTTCACTTAGATATGAGGGAATGCAAGGATTGAGGTAATAAAATCTATTGCCAGAAACATCCAATGATCTGAAGACCTGCCCCACCAGACTCCCTGGAGCAGAGTGAGTCACTCCGTCCTGAACTCCGTCAGGAGTTTATGGAAGGCAGACCGCTATGGCAGCCCAGGGCTCAGGCTCCCTAGAGGTAGATGGCAAACGCCTTTGTTGCTCAGTCGCTGGCAGTGCTCTTGGTAAGCGCCAATTTGTAGTCGACAGTTGCAAGCCCAGAATCTGACTCTGGCCAACACCAGCAAAAGTAAGCCACGTTAGGGACAGTCTGAAGACAGATTGGGAAAGACGAAGGCAGAGCAGACGCAGGGCCCAGGGGTCCAGCCAGGACTTACTGAGCCTCAGTCAGCACTTCAGAGCTGGGGAAGAGCTCCTAGCATTTCCTGCCCCTCCTTGCGGCACGTCAGTCACGTTCCAGGTCCTGAGACGAGTGTCCGGGGGCCCAGCCTGAGTTCCACATGCTCCCCGGGGCCAGGAGAGGGCAGAGCCCTTCTCAGGCAGATGGACATTCCTGCCCGTAAGTGTGGAGAGGAAACATCTCCTGCAGAATAAGCAGGAAAAGGTGCTGATCATTAAACAAGAAAAGACCGGTACGCAGGGTGGAAATTAGCTATGGGGAGGAAGGGGAGAGCTCGGCATTTTTACAAAGACATGGTTGCTTGTTTATTGGAGCCAAAGGTCAGGAGTAGGCGATACCACAAAGAACCTCCCAGATGAGTGCCAGTCTGAGCTTTATCTCGACAGTCTGGAGAGGTCCTGGAAGGTCTGAGGTTTGAGACTTGATGGGATTTGAGTTTTAAAAAACTCCCTGCCTGGGACAACCCAGAGGGATGGGGCGGGGAGGGAGGTGGGAGGGGTTCAGGACGGGAGGGAGACACATGTACACCCGTGGTTGATTCACGTCGATGTATGGCAAAAATCACCACAGTATTATAAAGTAATTAGCCTCCAATTGAAATAAATAAATTAATTAAATTTTAAAAAGCGAAACTGGAAAAAAAAAAGCGCTGTATAATATTTAATCATGTAACTGATGAGTAAAATATATGATTTTTAAAATAAAAATGCATTTACCAGTGAGGTGTGAAACTTTATAAACTAATAGAACAGAAACAGTATAAAGATTAGTTTCTGATAATATTTTAAGAGAGTAAATAAAATTGAAATTTATTCACATTTCATTATTGAAAGAAAAAGCATTAAATTGTTTTCTGATTTAAAAAAATAAAATAAAAAGCTCCCTGCCAGAGCTGGAGCTGGCTGGGAGGCGGACCTGTTAGGAAACTGCTGTGGGATCCAGGTAAAGAGTGATAAAGGGCAAGGAGGGAGGGAGAGGATGGAGGACCTGGGAGGTGATGGGGCAGACCTCCAGGGCTTGGCTGGCTGAGTGAGGAAAGGAGGGCTGTGAGCTATTTCAGATATGAGATTAGTCACAAAAATTCCTTCTGCATACTTCATTCAATCAGTGTATCTATGTTCACACAAGTGTCTATATCACATCGCTAAGCACCCTGAAGAGAGCTGATGAAATAGCTGCATAAAGAGCAAATTGGTACAAACATAACCTGGTACAGAGACAGGCCGCTCAATGGGCCCGGGTCAGCCCATGACCTCGTGGGCCTTGACCCAGGGCAGCCTGGGAGCACGCGGGGGCAGGAGGCTGGACACTCCCTCAGGTCCTGCCTCTGCCCTGCTGTTCTCCGGCCCTGGACCCAGAGGCCGCTCGCCATGTCTTCACGTTCGCGGACACGCGCACTTCTGTGGGCCATCTCCAGGAAGCCACGGGGAGCCTGTCCTGGGAGATGTGCTGTGATACACAGGCACGGGGGAAGGCGGTCTTCTGCCGCCCCGGCCCTGAGCGCGGCCTGCTCCTGACTGATGGCCAGTGACTCCTGGCTGAAGGCCCACAGCTGTCCGACCAGTGACCGCTGAACACACATCCTGAGTGCTTCCTGGTGCCGGCTGTGACAGCTAATTTTATTTGTCAGCATGGCTGGGTCGTGGTGTCCAGACGTGCGGTCAAACGTCATTCTGGATGTTTCTGTGTAGGAGTTTTGGGGATAAGATTAGCATTGAAATCAGTAGACTTTGAGTAGAGCGGATTGCTCTCCATAATGTGGGTGGGCCTCATCAGATTAGCTGAAGGCCCTAATACTCCCCAGAATAAGAAGCAATCCTGCCCGTGACCGCCCCTGCCTCAGGCTGACACGCTTTGCCAGGCCTCAGCTTCCAGCCTGTCTTGCGGATATCGGGCTTACGAAGCTTCACAGCTGCAGGAGCCACTTCCCTAAACCCGCTCTCTGTGCACACACCCGTCCTGCTGGTTCTGCTTCTCTAGAGAACCCTCACACCCTTCACCACGCATGTGCGTGCTAAGTCGCTTCAGTCATGTCCAAGTCTTTGCATCCCCATGGACTGTAGCCCGCCAGCCTCCTCTGTCCATGGAATTCTCCAGGCAAGAATCCTGGAGTGGGTTGCCATTTCCTTCTCCAGGGAATGTTTCCAACCCAGGGATGGAGCCCGTATCTCTAACATCTCCTGCAATGGCAGGCGGGTTCTTTACCACGAGCGCCATCTGGGAAGTCCCTTGTGGTCCAAATTTTCCACCCCCAGGACCTGCGGTCAGTGCCTCCTTGCCCTAAATCTGTATGGTTTCTGAAACCTGCCAATTTCTGGAGCAGAAAGTGAGAAGAGGGGAGCCAGGCAACCGCGGCCACCTGCCTGCAGGCTCTCTGCCCTTCCTCTGACCCCAGTGCTCAGCTCAGACCTGCTCCGAGAGGCAAGTGCTTCCAACCAGGCTGCATGTCACTTGAGTACACGGCAGGGTAAATGAAGGGAATACGCTTTGCGCAGGCCTGTACTATAACTAACGGGGCTTCTCTGAAAAATAAGAATAACTTTCTCATCACCCCCAGGTGAAGGGCTGGGTGACTGATGGAAAACCATTAGTGACTGTTCCCTTAATCAGAGCCTTTAGAGAGTCGCTGAGACAGGGCGTCACTAGCCAAAAGGCTAACAAAGTCATGAAAGGCCTGAAGATTCGACACTGGGGACTGTGCGTTGTACGTCTTCATCCCCGATCTGAGATTGTAAAGAACAGATATCTATAGAGCATGAACAAGGAAGCAGATGTCAGAATCAAAGGCATGTGAGGATTAGGATCTGGGCTTCTGCCTGTAGGAGGCATCAGCCCCCTGATCCCCGCTTTATTTCTGAGTCTTCTTTCTCTCTACTCTCCTGCGGCACTGCTCCCTCGGGTTGGGTCGTTGTTGGGCTGGGCCTGACGTTTGATGCCCAAACAGGGACCTGAGGGTGCAAGTAGTTTTTGAGGCTCTCCTTTGACAGCACCAGAAGATGCAGGGAATTCCAGCCGAGAGATCGGAGGGCAGTGAAAGTGCTTGGTGAGTACACCCCCCTGGATTTGTCAATCAGGGACACAACGGAGCAAGCTCCTTCTAAGCATGCTGACTGTATGGTGCTTCTAAAAACCTTACTACATAGCTCTGGAGTGGAAGTGAAAGAACAGAATTTTCAGGAATTATTTCAGGCAATTCATAAGCATGGGCACTGGTTGGACCCAGAAAAAGGGACTTTGCGTCTTAGTGAGTAGAAAGAAGCAATGCGTGGTTTGCATCGAGCCTATCAGTCTGGGGACCCCATTCCTGTGAGTGTGTGGTCTCTGTGTAACCTTATTTATACCACTTTGGCTCCTTTGCCATCTGAACGGTCTGACTCTTCTGATCAGAATCTGATACTCCTGCCCTTCCAGCATCTCAGGAATCGCCTGTCCGGCCACCTCGTATTTATGAAAATCTGGATAAAGGGAAACATAATCCTTTGGAAAGGGAGAGAGAGGCTCAGTTTTTGAGTTCTAAGTCCCGTGTGGACTATGGTACTGAGCAACATCCTAAAGCTTTCCCTTCGTCACCAGTCCCACAGCCTTCGGCTCCTTGGCCGGAGCCCCCTGTGGTTCAGGAACCTCCCTCCGCTAGATCCCGATACACCATGGGACGATGGGGTACTTAGAGCCGCGGTCACAATACCGAAGACGGCTGTGCCTGCTCTCTCATCTTTTCAACAAGTTGTAGGAGCAGCGAGGCGAGAAGGTGACCCTGATGCTTTGGTTTTGCCTGTTGTCATGACTGAGGTGCCCCCTAAAGCTCAGCTTCCACAAGGCGGGGTACAATTTGAGCATATGCCTCTCTCTTTTAATCCCCTTACACCACAGGTCTTACTCAGGGGTTGGCTCAGTCTGAACGACTCATTCCATATGATTGGGAAATGATCGCTAGAACTTGCTTATCCACTTCGTAATTTTTACAGTTCTGAACATGGTGGCAAGATGAAGCCTCTCAACAGGCTCAAAGAAATACAGCGACTAATCCTCCTCTTAATATTACCGTGGAGCAATTAATGGGGTCAGGGGGGTATCAAGGGGTTCAGAGACAACTACAATCCAATGATCAACTTATAAGTCAAATTAGATTTATTTGTCTTAGAGCATGGGAAAAGGTTAGCCCGCCCGGACAGTCTCAGCCTTCTTTTGTCAATGTAAAATAATCTAATGGAGAACATTATACTGATTTTATCGCCCAATTAAAACAAAGTTTGGTGAAAACTATTGCTCAAACTGAATTAAGTGAAGTTGCTCAGTTGTGTCCGACTCTTTGCGACCCCATGGACTGTAGCCCACCAGGCTTCTCTGTCCATGGGATTTTCCAGGCAAGTGTACTGGAGTGGGTTGCCATTTCCCGATGCTTGCCTATGATAATGCAAATTCAGAATGTCAAAAGGTTTTACAGCCTCTCAAATCACAAGGAAAGCCTCTAGAGGATTATATTAAGGCTTGTCATGATATTGGATCAGAACCCTATAATATGCAAATGGTGGCTCAAGCCCTTACGGGCTTGAAACAACAAGTGAATCAGCAGGTTAAATGTTTCAGTTGTGGTAAGAAAGGACATGTGCAGAAAAATTGCAAGACTAATAAAAATATAATAAATAAATAAGATAAGCCTACTCCCACAAATGAAAAGACACTTGGATCATGCCCTCGCTGTAATAAAGGCAATCATTGGGCTGATCAGTGTAGATCTAAATTTCATAAAAGGGATCCCCTTTGTCAGGAAACTGGAAGAAGGGCCCCACTCAGGGACCATCAAACAATGTGAGCTCTCCACAAACCTGGAACACTGTTCCTTTTGTCTACCCAGCCAGCGAACAGCAACCTCATCCAGCCCTTCCAAACCATACACCCGGGTAGCCAACTCCCTTCCTGCAACATCCAGGAGCTCAGCATTAGATATCCCCGCCATTGATAATTTACTTCTTATGCCAGCTATGGGAATTTATAAAACCCCTACTGGAATTAAAGGTCCAATACCTAAAGCAAGTGTGGGATTATTATCAGGACACAGCAATTTAACAAGTAAGGGAGTTCAAGTCCTAACGGAGATTATAGGTAAAGATTATGAGGGCGAAATTTCTATTATGATAAAAACAGAGTATCCTTATCAAATAATAAAAGGAGATCATATAGCTCAATTGTTATTATTACCTATGTCACTACTAGTAAATCTCATATTAAAAGAACTGGAGGATTTGGAAGTACAGGAAAACAGGTATATTGGCAAACTTTTGTATCTGATTCTAGACCCACATTATCTGTAGATATTAATAATAATAAGCAATTTTCAGGACTTGTAGATACTGGAGCTGATGTTTCTATAATATCTAAAAAGCATTGGCCAATTTCTTGGCCTTTAACAGATGTTCCTATTATGTTAACTGGAATTGGAACTATGAAAATATTCAAAAAAGTACTAATATTTTGACCTGTTCAGGTCCCAAACAACAACCTGCAACTTTACAACCTTTAGTTGCAGATATCCCTATTAATTTATGGGGATGAGATTTATTGATGCAATGGGGAGCTTATGGAACAATTCCTACTATATCTTCTCAAGCTAAATACATTATGGGACATATGGGATATAATGCTGTTCAAAATACACAGGCTTTTTAGTTCAGGCACTCCCAAACAACAAAAAACAGCACTTAAATTGACATGGAGATCTGATGAGCCTGTTGGACAGAGCAGTGGCCCCGATCACAGGAAAAGTTACAGACTCTTGAACAGCTAGTAGAGGAACAATTCTCTCTTAATCGTATTGCCTCAACTACTAGCCCCTGGAATTCTCCTGTCTTTGTTATTAGTAAGAAATTAGGAAAATGGAGAATTTTAACTGATTTAAGAAAAAGTAATGCTATAATGCTATAATTGAACCTGTGGGTACTTTATAACCAGGCATTCCATCACCGTCTATGATACCACAAAACTGGAAAATAAAAATCATTGGTCTTAAAGATTGTTTCTATACTATTCCTCTACAATAATCTGATGCTATCCATTTTGCTTTTACTGTATCGTCAATTAATAATAAAACACCAGTGTCTTGATATTACTGGAAGGTATTGCCACAAGGAATGCTTAATAGTCCTACATTATGTCAATTATATGTCTCCCAACCACTTGAATTTATTAGAAAACAATTCCCTCATGCCTGTTTTATCCATTATATGGATGATACTCTTTTAGCTTCTCCTTCTGTGGAGGAACTTCAATGTATTTTCTTAAATACAGAGATTAAATTAAAAGAATATGGGTTACATATTGCTGCTGATAAATTACAAGAGCCGGAACCATATGCCTATTTAGGATATATATTGCAAAGAAATACTATTAAACTACAAAAAATACAAATTCGAACTGATTCCTTGAAAACTTTAAATGATTTTCAAAAATTATTAAGAGATATAAACTGGTTATGACCATCTTTAGGAATTCCTAATCATTCTATGACACAACTATTTCAAATCCTACAAGGTGACTCTGATTTAAATAGCCCCCAGGTACTAACAGAACAAACTAAACAGGAACTAGATCTTGTGAACCAAGCTATCCAGCAAAAGTGATAGTGAAAGTGAAGTCACTCAGTCGTGTCCGACTCTTTGTGACCCCATGGACTGTAGCCTACCAGGCTCCTCTGTCCATGAGATTTTCCAGGCAAAGGTACTGGAGTGGGTTGTCATTTCCTTCTCCAGGGGATCTTCCCAACCCAAGGATCGAACCCAGGCCTCCTGCATTGTAGGCAGACACTACTTATTCTTCTTACTTTAGATTCCCTCACAGGAATATTATGGCAACCACAGGTTAAGGTTGTCATAATCCTCGAATGGGGATTTTTGTCCCACACTCCTAAGAAAATAATGACTACTTACATAATGCTTATTTCCTTTCTTGTTTCAAAAATGAGATCCAGATTACAACTTTCTGGTGATGCTCTGTATGAAATTGATCTTCCTTTCACTAATGAGCAAATTCACAGATATTTGTTACCAGTATGAATTGGCAAATTGACATTGTTGATTTCATAGGTGAGGTTCATAACCATTTTCCAAAGTCACCTTTGATTACTATTGCTGCTAAACACAAATGGATAATTCCTATTATTACTAAAATAATTCCTCTTACTAGTGCCCCTATTTATTTCACTGAAGCAAATAAAACTCTCAAAGATGGTTATACTGGACCCATAACAAAGGTGTGGCAATCCAGCCTAACCTCTGTTCAGCAAGCTGAATTAGAGGCTACTGACACCTTATTACAGGATGTTTTTACAGCATTCAGGTATGACCTAATTCAAATCCCTAATGATTACACAGTGGAAGTGAGAAATAGATTTAAGGGACTAGATCTGATAGAGTGCCTGATGAACTATGGACAGAGGTTCATGACACTGTACAGGAGGCAGGGATCAAGACCGTCCCTAAGAAAAAGAACTGCAAAAAAGCAAAATGGCTGTCTGAGGAGGCCTTACAAATAGCTGAGAAACAAAGAGAAGTCAGAAGCAAAGGAGAAAAGGAAAGAAATAAGCATCTGAATGCAGAGTTCCAAAGAATAGCAAGGAGAGATAAGAAAGCCTTCCTCAGTGATCAGCGCAAAAAAACTAGAGGAAAACAACAGAATGGGAAAGACTAGAGATCTCTTCAAGAAAATTAGAGATACCAAGGGAACATTTCATGCAATAAAGGACAGAAATGGTATGCACCTAACAGAAGCAGAAGACATTAAGAAGAGGTGGCAAGAATACACAGAAGAACTGTACAAAAAAGATCTTCACGACCCAGATAATTGTGATGGTGTGGTCACTCACCTAGAGTCAGACATCCTGGAATGTGAAGTTAAGTGGGCCTTAGGAAGCATCACTACAGGGAGGTAGCGTGGCCGAGTGGTCTAAGGAGCTGGATTTAGGAAGCATCACTACAAACAAAGCTACTAGAGGTGATGGAATTCCAGTTGAGCTATTTCAAATCCTAAAAGATGATGCTGTGAAAGTGTTGCACTCAATATGCCAGCAAATTTGGAAAACTCAGCAGTGGCCACAGGACTAGAAAATGTCAGTTTTCATTCCAATCCCAAAGGCAATGCCAAAGAGTGTTCAAACTACCACACAATTGCACTCATCTCACACTTTAGTAAAGTAATGCTCAAAATTCTCCAAGCCAGGCTTCAGCAATACGTGAACCGTGAAATTCCAGATGTTCAAGCTGGATTTAGAAAAGGCAGAGGAACTAGAGATCAAATTGCCAACATCCGCTGGATCATCAAAAAAACAAGAGAGTTCCTGTAAAACATCTATTTCTGCTTTATTGACTGTGCTTTATTGACTACCAAAGTCTTTGACTGTGTGGATCACAATAAACTGTGGAAAATTCTGAAAGAGATGGGGATACCAGACCACCTGACCTGCCTCTTGAGAAATTTGTATGCAGGTCAGGAGGCAACAGTTAGAACTGGCCATGGAACAACAGGCTGGTTCCAAATAGGAAAAGGAGTATGTCAAGGCTGTATATTGTCACCCTGCTTATTTAAGTTATATGCAGAGAACATCATGAGAAACGCTGGGCTGGAGGAAGTGCAAGCTGGAATCAAGATTGCTGGGAGAAATATCAATAATTTCAGATAAGCAGATGACACCACCCTTATGGCAGAAAGCGAAGAAGAACTAAAGAGCCTGTTGATGAGAGTGAAAAAGTTGGCTTAAAGCTCAACATTCAGAAAACTAAGATCATGGCATCTGGTCCCATCACTTCATGGCAAATAGATGGAGAGACAGTGGAAACAATGGCAGACTTTATTTTTCTGGGCTCCAAAATCACTGTGAATGGTGACTGCAGCCATGAAATAAAAAGACGCTTAGTCTTTGGAAGAAAAGTTATGACCAATCTAGACAGCATGTTCAAAAGCAGAGACATTCCTTTGCCAAGAAAGGTCCGTCTAGCCAAGGCTATGGATGTGAGAGGTGGACTATAAAGAAAGCTGAGTGGTGAAGAATTGATGCTTTTGAACTGTGGTGTTGGAGAAGACTCTTGAGAGTCCCTTGGGCTGGAAAGAAGATCCAACCAGTCCATCCTAAAGGAGATCAGTCCTGGATGTTCATTGGAAGGACGGATGTTGAAGCTGAAACTCCAGTACTTTGGCCACCTGATGCGAAGAGCTGACTCATTTGAAAAGACCCTGATGCTGGGAGGGAATGAGGGCAGGAAGAGAAGGGGACGACAGAGGATGAGATGGCTGGATGGCATCACCGACTCCATGGACATGAGTTTGAGTAAAGTCCGGGAGTTGTTGATGGACAGGGAGGCCTGCGTGGTGCAGTTCACGGGTTCGCAGAGCGTCTGACACGACTGAGCTGCCGAAATGAACTGAACTACATCGAGTCAAGCCCCGCCCCGTCCCCGTCTCCGCCCCTGGCCCCGCCCCCTGCCTCTACTTCTACCTATGGCGTCAGGCTCCGGCCCAGGCCCCGCCCCCCCGCGTCTACCTATGGCGTCAGGCTCCGGCCCAGGCCCCGCCCCCGCCCCCCACGTCTACCTATGGCGTCAGGCTCCGGCCCCGGCCCCGCCCCCGGCCCTGACCCCGCCCCCGCCCCCCGCGTCTACCTATGGCGTCAGGCTCCGGCCCCGGCCCCGCCCCCGGCCCTGGCCCCGCCCCCTGCCTCTACTTCTACCTATGGCGTCAGGCCCCGCCCCCGGCCCTCCCTCCTACCGACGGCATCAGGCCCGGCGCCTGCAGGCAGTCCCGCGCTTGTACTCGGGCGGTCATGGCGGGGGTCGCAGGCCGGCTTGCCAGGCGCTGGTGCTCCGGGCTTCTCCGCAGGTACGTACTGACTCGGGCCCAGGGCCGCCCCTGGACGCCGCGTCCTTGCGGGAGCGCGCTGCCTGTCTCCGCCTCCCGCCGCTGCGGGCCGCGCGGGCTGGCCGGGAGCGTGACGTCAGGGGCCCGCCGAGCCCGGTCCCGCTGCGCGGGGCGGGCGGGGTGCTGTGTGCGAGGCCTGCCGGATCCGGACCGCCGGAGGAGCGCCCCGCGGGCCCGGGGGGTGACCCGGGTGCTTCGCGGAGGGTGTCCTCCGGGTGACTCCTGGCGGGGGGCGAGGCGGGCCATGTGGGGCCGGACCCGGGGCGCGCAGGCGACGGGGAGACCGCGGGACGCGCCGGCCGCCTTCGAGGAGAGGGACGTTCCCGGGTTATGTATTAAACGGTCGTGCTTTGTAATTGTTTTTATAACTCGATTTTAAAATAAATACGTTTGCATCGTATTTTGTGGGGGGAAAAAAAAGCACATTTCGGCCTTCATGGACATTTAAAATGTTCCATTCGTTTTCTACTTGAAACTTGCCAGCTGCCAGATTCGTGTAGCATTCAGAGTTTTTCCTTTTTAGGGGGAAAACAATAAGTGGATTCAGTTATTTAATATAAAACTTGTCCTTTAGTCGCTAAGTCTTTTGTGACCCAATGGATTATAGCCCTCCAGGCTCCTCTGTCTTTGGATTCTCCAGGCAAGAATACTGGAGTGAGTTGCCGGTTTCCTCCTCCAGGGGATCTTCCCGACCCAGGGATCGAACCTGGGTCTTCCGCATTGCAGGCCTATTCTTTACCAGTGAGGCACCAGGGAAGCCTAATATAAAAGCAGAATTTTACTGAATGGCATTAATTCAACGTTTGGACTCACTCTTTGAAAGTTCCATTATTGCAGAGGAGGTGGTACATTTGTTATGTTTGAGCTTTATTCATAACTTATTTTAATCACCTTGGGTGCTATTAACTATCACTCAGGGTCATTGCTGTGAACATCCGTGGTTTGTTTGTGACCTCACTGCTGTGCTGTGATGCTTTTCCCACCCCTCTGCTCACAGTGTGTGTTTAAAAAGGACTCAGCTGGCCACGCTTGCGGTTCCCACTCTTCTGCTGGCTCTTTAGACTCGTGGAGGTGAGGACTGAGTGTGTCTGCTCAGTGAGCGTCACAGCCTAGCATCCAGGCCAGGTAGGTTCCCCCCGGGTAGGTCCTCCACCTCCCTTAAGAAAGCAGCGCCATCTGCAACACCAACCAGTTTTCCTTCTGAAAATTTACCTTCCTTCTCCCCCCCTGTCATGTGTGTGTGTGCTGGGACGCACGTGTTTGCTGAACAGAGAGTTAGGCATTGACCTGATAAAAGTTTATACTTTGTTAATCAGTGACTACATCATAGAGCAGAAGGCTCTTGTGCCCTCGGAGCAGAAGAGCAGGTTCCAGCGGCAGGAACTGGCAGCACAGTAAGGATTCATTGCAGGACACCAAGGAAGTGGGAGAAGCCGCAGAAACCCCCTCAGGGGTTTTTTGGGGGGGGAGAAGCGGGGAGAGCAGAGAAGCTGAAGTTAGTTATCCTCTGGTGACAGTAATCATTGGATGTCTCTGGTTTATGACTCTCTGGCCAAGTGGTCCGTGGCTTGGAGGTCTGTGGGCTTATCCTGCTCTGGAGAAATAGCCTGAGTTTACACGTTTCGGGGTCTGTTTTGAATGGCAGTTTTAGTACAAGAACGATAGCATCAGTAGAAGCAGTTTTAGTCATCTGACTGATGGCGTAGTGCTCGCTTCGCCCAGGATTGAGGTCAGAGGGGATAAGAAAGGCGATGGAATTGTGGGCAGAAGGATGACTCACGAAGTCAGTAGGGAAACTTGGTTCTAGAGGGACACAGGTTCAACCGCAGAGGCTGTTTCTGGATCTTGGGACGCTGAATTCTTCCTGTATACTTTACCCCCGTGGTCTCGGTATCCTTATTTTGTCTGTGGGGTGCATGTGCGCTCAGTCGTGTCCGACTCTTTGCGACCCCATTGATTGTGGCCCTCTAGGCTCCTCTGTCCGTGGGATTCTCTGGGCAAGAATACTGGAGTAGGTTGCCATTATGCTCAGAGGTTGAGATTGTCTTGTCAGTGTTTTATTTGACATGGGTTCATGGCAGGAATTATAATCATTTCACAAGCCAGAAGTATACAGGAGAGTGTCTCTTAATAAGCCAGGAGTTTTGACTTTGCCATGCAAGAGCTGGGCTTCCCTTGTGGCTCAGCTGGTAAAAGAATCCGCCTACAATGCGCAAGACCTGGGTTTGATCCCTGGGTTGTGAAGATCTCCTGGAGAAGGAAAGGCTACCCACTCCGGTATTGTGGCCTGAAGAATTCCATGGATTGTACAAAGGGTCAGACACGACTGAGTGACTTTCAGTTTCCAAGAGACAATATCCAGCTGCCAACTTCACAATAAAAGTCTCTCGATGCTGGAGTAGTTCGCTGGGGTGGCCAGAGAGGCGGATTCCGCGGTGCCCCCATTTAGCTTTTACCACTGTTGATGAGAGTCCCGTTCACCACGGCAGGAACTAGTGCCCCAAGGTCTTGGAGAGTTATTTAGATCAGCAGAGGGGAACTTTACCCAGGCTGAAACTCTCAGATCATCCCCACAAACTCTGGGCATTTACAGTCTGAATGTCCCTTCCACGTAGTTGCTTCATCGGTTTTTTGTTTTTAGCTGCACCAGGTCTTGGAGCATGTAGGATCTGGCGTTCTGACTAGGGATCAAACCCAGGCTCCCTCCATTGGGAGCGCAGCGTCTTAGCCAGGGGACCACCAGGGAGGTCCCTCATAAATCAACTTTGCTTGTAAAAATAACTTTTTTTTGCTCTTTGCCATCATCAAGTGGGTTAAAACGACTTCGGTTGCGCAAGAGGCTTGGCAGCCTTCAGGGCCTGCCCCTGGCGCTCCTGCTTGCCACCTCCTCCCAGGCCTCCCATTTACTTCCTGCCTGTGGCAACATTCCTGGGCTCCTCGGCCTCTGGCTGGTTTTTTCTCTGAGGGCCTTCCTTATGGAAGTTAGCTTCTGTCTGGATTTCTTATCTAGGGACCGGTGTGGAAACCACTAACCATTCGCAGCCGGGTGGCTGGGGCAAGTGCAAGGAAAGTATTGCTGGAGAAACGAAGCATTCTGGCGTGGAGGAGTTGGAAACGGTTAGGAACGCGTGTGCTGGTTTGCAGCCCCACGCAGGTCCCAGCCCTTGGGCTGCACGCGCGCAGCCCCGCCATGCGAACCAGCCAGAAGGACTTTAACAGCGCAGTGAACCAGGTGAAGCTCCTGAAGGAGGATCCGGGCACTGAAGTGAAGCTGAAACTCTACGCGCTCTACAAGCAGGTAAACGCCTCGGGTGTTTGGAAGAGAAACATCTTCAGCACGTGGGTCCTCAGATAGACATGCTGTCTGTTGCTCTGAAAAGGCAGCCTGAGTGCTTTTAGGGTGCATTACTGCCTTTCCTCTAAAGAGTGTATGCGTGAGAGTTTATTAGATTAGATTTCAGGGTACCGTTAAGGCAAATAGTCACTCCTTAGGATCAGTCCGGAGTAAAAGAGACTTCAAAGATACAACCAAAACAACCACCAACAGTCAGCCTTCAGAGTGGCCTTGAGACAGTTGGGGAAATTTGAATAGGGACTGAGTATTAGATGGCACCTAGGGACTATTCTTAATAGCATCATTATTATATAAGAAAAAGTGATTTTTTTTTTTTAGGAGTGCATACTAAGTACATGGCGTGAAAAACAGTGTGGTGTTTGCCTTTCCCGAAAAAAATTAAGCAAAATAGAAAAGAAAAGGATGGTTGAAGCAAACATAGCAAAAATGAGAGTTAATTGAATTTGGGAGCTGAATATTGGAGGTTCATTATAATATTGTACTCATATATATTTGAAAAATTTTATAAAAACATTTCAGAACTTGAGTTTTCAGTTACAGTGTCTGAAAATTATCCAGAAAGTCAGACCCTCTGGGCTCCTGTGTCCTCTTTCTCTCTTCCTGTATCCCTGTAAGCCCCTCTTCCTTTGATACTAAGTGTGTATGTTACAGAATTCAGCCATGCCCCACAGGGGTCTGACCCTCGCCCTTGGGTTCTGGGAGGTAGTTTCTAAGCCCTTGAAAGGCCAAGCGTGATAGACTGTCTTTGTTCGCCTGGAGAGTCTAAGGATGGGATTTAGAGGGGACTGGCCACCCAGGTGGTGAGAGTGGGGTGTGGGGCGGAGGCTGCAGTTACTGAGACTGGCCCCAGGGGAAGCTCTGAACACCGAGGAGGCTGGGGCGAGCTTCCCCGGTGAGCGGGGCTCTGTGTGTGCCACACATCGGTTCAGGGACTGGGCGAGTACACAGCCCCGACTCTGCAGTGGCCAGTGTGGGGGGCGGGCACACTCGCCCCTCC